>NW_027464593.1:1269285-1580357 GCF_043290135.1 Rhipicephalus microplus
GCACTACGTGAGCAAATCTAAAGAATTCACGTCACGTAATTTTTGTGGACGATCTCTACATCTCCCCTCCCTACTTCCTTTTCGGTCTCTTCTCTCGCTCATTTCTTCCCCTTTCCTCTCTCCACTAGAGTCTATTACCTCCCCATTCCTCTTTCCCTGTGAATTACTGCTGAGGTGTCGCACTTCGCTGCAGACAGTTGTGGGGTTCACCTTCCTTTTCCAATACGAGAACCACTCCCCTCCCCGCAGCACCACAGATGCCATCTTGCCATAGGCACGGCTTCACTGCTGGGCAAAAATTTCCACTCTAGCAATTTTTGAGGGGTGAAGCTCTATATGGCGTGGCTTGTGCATCCCCGTTGTGTGTAACCGCCACTCGTTAATTCTTGAACTGGTCATACAGGGCGTATTTGTGCTATATAACGAACGCATATGCTCTGAAAAGTGCAAATGTGACGGCCCTGGAGGCACTTACTTGCAGAAAAAATAAATAATATATTGCAAATTTTGTAAAAAGAGTATTGACGTCACACGTACGGAAGGAGAGAGAGAGATGATCGTGCTTCTGCGATTGCGTGTTCTACGGAGGCGCAGTACGCCAGAGGGCATCCCATAGTACAATAATAGCGGCGCTTTCAGGGCGAAGCTCTTTAAACCATGGGTCGTACGCGCAGCATGTATGTAGTAAGTGGCCAGCTCTCGTTAAGTTCTTGAAATGTTTGCTACACGGCAGTCCATCTATATAATCAATATATGATGAAAACATGCGAGGTGGTGGTACTTGGAATGTTCACTAGACGGACAGAAATGCAGACAGATAGAGGGACAGACGTTCGGATGGACAGGTCGACCAATGTTTGGACAGACGGACGGATGCACGAACAGACAGCCTTTACCAGCGTGAAATTTCTTTGCGTAAAGTGAAAATATTTTTCTGTCTTTTATGAATTTTTTTTATATATGAAATATTAATTTAGGTGCGCAAAAGAATGCCTTATTGAACTTGTGACACATGACTTATGATGGCTACAAATGATGGCTACAAAAATTAATAAATAACAGCTGTAACGTAATCATAGGATTCCGCAAATCTATGCTTTGCATGGGTT
Source organism: Rhipicephalus microplus (assembly GCF_043290135.1). Lineage (NCBI taxonomy): Eukaryota > Metazoa > Arthropoda > Arachnida > Ixodida > Ixodidae > Rhipicephalus > Rhipicephalus microplus. The sequence goes on from NW_027464593.1 coordinate 1,270,395, forward strand.
TGCAAGTGTGCAAGTTCAAGGGACACAAAGGAAAAGTGAGGAAGTAAATTTTTCATTGCCTGGTACTCATGCTCCAGTGCTACGAAAAATAAAGTGTAACTTCCTATTTGCTGTGAGCTTGACCCCTGCAACCAGATTTCACCTAAAGAAGGTTCAGGCACTTTTCTAAATACCTCAATTTTCAATCAGTTGGTATAAAAGACGGTGTGGTCTTGGATCATAAGCTTCGTTTTTTGTGTACATCAACAAGCTCGTGGTCGTGCCTAATTGTCTTTCCTAACTCATTCACAGCATAAAAACACTGAGGGTAAAGCCACATTTGCTAAAATGAAAGATTAAGATGGTGCATATGCCCCTGAACAGCAAAAAGCAATGTTCACGTATCCAAAGTGATGAACGCCATGAACTCTGCTGCACATCAAACGGTCTTCCAAACATTTTGAGAGCTATGCTTGGCCATAACTTCGACACGGTTTAGTAATAAAACTATAGGAGCCAGAAAGCTTGATTAGGGCTGACAGATTAAGTTGGTATGGATTCATGATACTAGAACGGTCTAACAAAGAAGATTAAAAACAAATGAACCACAGAAACACAAGCGCCAATTCACGGCTGAAGTTTATTTGAAATTACCGATCAAATATGTACATCCACAAGGCCATATATAAATTCACCAGAAGTACCAACAAAAAAGTTGTGCACAAGAGTAAAGGATTTGTTTATTCTGCAGTGTAACTGAAAGAAAGCTGACGCATGATTGTTTTTCAAATTGACTAAACCTTCTCAATAACATCTCTTTTTTTCATAAATTCATCATAGGGACAACGGGGGAAGCTTGTCTCCCGCATGTTCCTCAATAGTCTTTTTTTCTTTTTTGTCCTGCCAGTATAAAATCCAGAAAGCTTACTGGATCTCAAAATTACATGTAGTAGTTCTTCCTCTACTTGTTTATGTGAACATTCACCAGAATGAACACATTTGGACTCCACTGTTTCCATCATTGTTATGTATCTTCTTCCTCTTTAGTTCTTTTTTATTAACTCTAGCGCACTGAAATAATATTATTCAGATTCTCGGCAGCTTTAATGCAATGAACAAAATTTGTCGCTAACAGTAAGTCAATGCAACCAATATTCCTGCAGTTGACTAAATCAAACATACATTCAAGGCAAATAAAGTATGAGGACAGCGAGTTGTGGCATTTTTCAGATCTAAAAAGCTGTTTGTTTCAAGACATGGCATCATATTTTAAGAAAGGCCTTATAAATTGAGGGACATGTGAGTCCTAACTAAATACAATCATAAAAATAAACAAGTGAGCCGAGTATGAGGGGGCTATACAAGAAATTACGTTGATTGTCATTCTGTGGTCAGGTTCCAAGCCGTACTTTAGCTGAACCAAGCCTGGCTTTATTCACTCATTGCGTGTAGAAAGATAGCAAAAACACAGCACATTTATTTTTAATAGTATACAGTGTCATTAGTGCAACAATTTGGTTTTTTATTTCTAACACAGTTCAAATGTGGCAATAAATAAAAGACAACTCAAAGTTTACATGCCTCTCTTTCTAATATTTATCTTTTTCAGGCCTTTCATTAAGCGCAACTACTACACTAACATGTCAACGTGACTATAACAAATGGTTCAGAAGTGAACGGTGGTCAAAGATGACCATGGAGGCCATCGCTCATTTATTCGAAAAACACCATCTCCATGCAGCCCCACCAGAGCCCTCTGTCTCCTTTATTTTGAACACACTCCCAGTAACGATGAAGGGGTGAGCTTATTAGAGAGAAACTTGGTGAGATGGTTTCTATAAACCTGGAAGAAAGAGCATTTTAACCACGTAAAGATGAGTTGCGTGTGTGTATATGCCCCTGTTTCATATCATTGTGATGGGCAGCAAGTCATCGGAACAATCTTACCTTGTCTGCAATGTTAAGATTACGGTTGGGAACGCTTAGTTGGAACCAGTGTTTACGATTTCTTGCGGCATACACTCTAGCATAAGTTCATGGTAGGTGGTTGACATGTTCGTTGTGTCGCATGGTAGTCTGCCTTCATGTCTCGTTCACTTACAGTCAGCACTTGAAGGTATGTTCAAGAGCTTTACTAAAGCATAATGTTAAGAATGAAGGTCCAGGTATTATCCATCGGTGCATAAGAGCTGTATTTGAGTAATGGCTTTCTCCTCCATCAGTGTGTATTCCTTGTAACGTTCTTGTGCATAAAAGGCATTGAAAGTATGTTTTCATGGCTTTTCAGTGCTGTGCATAAGCAGCTCACATGACTGAAAGGCTTTTTATTTTGTTGTGGTGTTGCCTCAGTCAGGGCCACACAACCTCCTGTTGCTTCACAATATTTCGCTTCGTAGGATTGCTCTTTGCATGCTTCTTCAGTACTTCATACTACTATGAAAGCAGGTACTAGCAGGTGCTGATTGTGGCGCTTTTATTTGGTGTTCCACATCCTTATCGCTAAATTCATTTGCACACAAAGCAAGAAATCAAAGTATTTTGCTAGCATTTGCTTTGAGTTTTCTGTTGTTCTTATTTTAATTTAGCCAGGGTTCGTGCCAGGATTGTTCTATACCAGAGGTGAACCCTTGATAAGAAAGGTCCTCCCGGGAGAGGAGAGAGGCGGTGAACTTGGCCATTCTGTTATTTCTATGTCTCCTCTAGGAAACATAGTCATAACACATTTTATTTTATTTTATTTATTTATTCCTTAAAGGTCCCATAGGAACATTACATGAGGGGTGGGCATGACACGGCACTTGAAAGAAGGGTAACAACATGGTAACGGCAACAGACTATGTACTGAAGGTATGGCGGCACTTCTATATAAGGGGTGCGGCACAATACTAGAAAGGAGTGTTACAATATCGTAGTGACAGCAACAGAATGGGTACATTAATTATGGGGGCACTACAATGGCGTGCTTGAAACGAGATTGGTCCATGATGGTAGCAACTTCAGCAGGTAGGTCATTCCAGTCTCGGGATGTGCGTATGAAAAATTATTGTTGGAATGTATTAGTATGGGCACGTTCCGGATAGACTGCGTTGGCGTGGCTAGTACGGGAAATACGGTGGGCTAGTCGGACGTACTGATGTCTGAGTTGTTGCGAGTGGAAGAATTTGTGGTAAAGACACAGTCGAGCTATTTTTCGGCGAAATTGAAGTGAAGGAAGGTTAAGGTCTGCTTTTAACGCTGAAACACTTGAATAATGAGCGTAATCAGACAAAACAAATCGAGCCGCGCGATTTTGGACAGATTCCAGGGTGTTGATCAAATAAGTTTGGTAAGGATCGATGATAGCGTTTGCATATTCTAATTTGGGCCGCACGAAAGTTTCGTATGCAAGTAATTTTATTGAGGGAGGGGTTAGGCCAAGATTACGGCGCAGGTAGCCAAGAGCACGGTTAGCTGAGTTCGTTATGTGGTTAATGTGACAAGACCAGTTTAAGTCGTAGGATATATGGACACCTGAATATTTAACCGAGTCGGCAGAATCAATAGCAATATTGTTAATAGTATACTTAGGCTGCACAAAATTGTGGCGGCGGTGGAAAGAAACGTGCACAGTCTTTTGGACATTTAACGACATCAGCCAATTATTGCACCAAACCTGTACGCGAAATAAGTCTTCTTGTAGTGCGGATATGTCACAGGTGCTACTTATAGAGCGATAAATGACGCAGTCGTCTGCGAAAAGACGGACGTTCGATGTAAGATTTGCGGGGAGATCATTTATATATATGAAAAAAAGAAGTGGCCCCAGAACGGTTCCTTGTGGAACACCGGAAAGCACGTGCGTGAGTGATGATGTATGCGAATTGGCGTGGACAAATCTGGCGAATGACGCGTTCGATGCTCTACCACTGAGCTACCATAACAGCTATCCCCCCAGCCACTTTATAGGGTTTATATATGAATTAAACGTGGGAGTGTCAGTGAGCGCCACCAGTAGCCATGGCGGCGAGCGTGGCACACTCTCTTGAACCTGTTTGGCGTCACGTAGCACGTGAACCTATTACGAGTGGGCAGCTGACTAATAATCCCTTGTATACAACCTAAATGCACAAAGTCTGCCAGTACGAGACCCTCGTTAATGAATAAAGAAAGAAGTGTATACCTAAGGGCACGTTTTTCCGTGTTTTACACAATATTGCCACCATTGATGAACGACTCACTGTGGCTCATACTCATTTTTGGGCTGCGAAGAAGAAGAGAATATCTTCGTTGCTCTGGTTCAAGTAAACTCCTGGCTGCAGGTTTTGTTTTGCTCATGACATTACTGGTGGAGACGCTGGGTACGTGTACTTCGGATGTGTCGGCCATCGTGGAGACAGCTGCATCTCCCAGAACAAGAATCAGCCGCCACCTGCGTGGGTTAACCCCTGAATTCGGTCCCTTGGCATCGACACCCAGAAAGATGGCAACTTCGATGACAAGCCAGGCGGTCCAAACCAGCGATGCCCATGGTTCTCTTCTCCCGCATGTTTTTCATGCGCCACAGACACCAAAGCCGTTCCATGGAGACATCTTCGAGGATGTTGATGACTGGCTCGACCACTTTAATCGGGTTGCCAGTATCAACGAATGGGACGATGTTCGCAAGCTGCGCCGAGTTTACTTCTACTTGGAGGATTCTGCGAAGACGTGGTACGAGAACCACGAGCGCTCCTTTGCAACATGGCAAGAGTTTAGCCGACAGCTCCGAGACGCCTATCGCAACACCGAGAGGAAGAAGAGGGCTGAACAAGCCATATCCTGCAGAAACCAACGGCCGAACGAACGTGTATTCATGTTTGTTGAAGACATGCTTCGGCTCTTCAAGCGCGCGGACCCTGCCATGCCCGATGAAAAGAAGGTGCGGCATTTGATGCGCGGAGTAAAAGAACAGCTGTTTGCTGGGCTCGTGCGCAATCCACCGACGGCAGTCGCCCAGTTCATCAGTTAGGCAGCCACGATGGAACGTACGCTGCAGCAGCGGTCGTCATAATACGAACGCCAGATCCCGGCCACCACATGCTCTATCGGCTCTGACAGCGAGAGACAGGCCCTCGCAGACTTCATTTGAAGTATCGTTCGGGACGAATTGCGACAGCTTATGGCAGTGGGATCCCATCCACCTATGTCAGCCTTCGCGGATGTAATCACACAGGAAGTCCGGCAGGCCGTCACACCCGTGGCCCCAATCGCACCACCGATTCCCGAGGCACCAGTCCTGACATACGCAGCGGCATTGCGATCCCCTGCACCACCGGCTACAGATACTGCTATGCGGCCAGGGTACCATGCTATGCAGCCATTCCACGACACTGCTTCGAGCCCGCCTCTCGGCTCAAGGTTTTCGAGCACATCCACCTATCTGCCGTCTACCTCAAGACAAAGTGGTAGCAAGGGAAGCACGTGGCACACCTCGGATATCCGTCCGCTCTGCTATCACTGCGGTGAAGCGGGTCACGTATACAGGAACTGTCTATACCAGCAACTAGATTTCAGCGGCTTCCATCCTGATGCTCGATGCCCGCGCTACGGTCAGCGCCCCCGCGAAATCGAAGCCTATCTCACGGGACAGCGAACACCTTCGGCTGTTCAGCACCACCAGTCAAGGTCACCGTCGCCTCGCCGGTCTACGTCACCCAGTTTGCCCTCATCGTCTTCCGCTCCTTTCAGGAGCCGGTCACCAAGTGTCCGCAGGGGAAACTAGGAACGGCGACTTCTGGGGGTGAAGTCGCGGCCCGGTGAACTGTAAAAGACCCTCATTTGACGCAACGACCAGACGAGGACCATTCCGGTTTTGCAGTGTTCTCTGACAGCAGAAAGATCTTTTCTGCGAAATCGCCGTCTTCGTCGACAATCATGCTGTCAACGCCCTCGTCAACACCGGTGCCGACTATTCCGTGATGAGCGCCACACTGGCATCTGAACTGAGGAAGGGGACCACACCTTGGCAAGGACCCCAGTTGCGCATGGCAGGGGGCCATCTGGTGATGCCTACCGGTATGTGCACGGCACGCAATCGTATACGTACGTCGACATTTGCGGGCTCTTTCCTCGTATTGCGCGTGTGCTCTCGTCCAGTCATTCAAGGAATGGACTTCCGTCGTAAATACGGTGCCGTCATCGACCTGCGCGAATTACGTGTGTTGTTCGAGGATTCTTTTTGCGCTGCAACTGACAATACACAATTCTGGAAAAGAGCGCTCCGTGTTGCCGACGACTCTCTGACTCTCCCACCTCGAAGCAGCCTCTTTGTCAAAGTAGAATTGGGACAGACCGTGTCTGACGCAGTAATTGCAGAGGCCAATTTGTCTCTCCTCATTTCACGACAAATCTTTGTTGCCCGAGGAATCATTCAGCCAAGTAATAGGCATGCTCACCTGCTGGTCACGAACTTCAGCGACGAATATCGCCACCTAACGAGACACACTGCCATTGCATATTGTGAAGAACGTGCTGATGCCGATGGTCCATCCACGTTAGGTTCATTTTCATCGAATGGCCACCCTGACGAGGCCTTAGCGAGCACTCTCCACGTAAAGGAGAGACTACCTTCGGCTCAACGAAAAAGACTTTGGCGTATACTCGGCTCATTTCAAGACTGCTTTGCCACTACGTCGAAGGCTAAACAGACACCACTTGGTCAGCATCGTATCATCACGGAACCCACCGAGAGACCCATGCTACAACATGCCTAAAGTGTGTCGCAAAAAGAGCAAGACGCTATACGTGACCAAGTCCAGAAGATGCATCCGGACGACGTCATTCAGCCATCGACCAGCCCCTGGGCTTCGCCAGTTGTGCTAGTAAAGAAGAAGGACGTTACGTTGTGCGTTTTTGCATTCATTACCGTAAACTGAAAAAGGTCACCAAAAAAGACATTTATCCTCTATCCCGGATTGATGACTCGTTGGACTGTATACGCAACGCTAAATATTTTTCCTCCATGGATTCGCGTAGCCGCTACTGGCAAATCGAAATGGACGAGCGCGACCGCGAAAAGACGGCGTTTATTACTCCCGACAGCCTGTACGAGGTTAAAGTGTTGCCTTTCGGTCTATGCTCAACGCCAGCTACTTTCCAAAGAACGATGGATACGGTTCTCACGGGGCTCAAATGGCAATCATGTCTTGTTTACCCTGACGTCGTGGTCTTTGCCGACACGTTTGAACAACACGTCCAACGCCTTCTCTCAGTTCTTCAAGCAATAAGAACCGCGGGGTTGTCTCTCAAACCCGACAAATGTCATTTAGGATATGAAGAACTGAAGTTTTTTGGTCACGCTGTGAGCCATGCCGGCATCCGCCCAGATCCGGAGAAACCCCACGCCGTTGTCGCCTTTCCCGTGCCCACAATTAAGCGCGACCTACGACGATTTTTGGGGCTCTGTGCGTATTACTGGCGCTTTGTCAAAAACTTTTCGAAGATTGCTGAACCCCTCAAGAAGCTTACAAAAGACGGTATCTCGTTTGTTTAGGGTCCCGATCAGTGTCACGCGTTCGACATCTTCCGGAACCTCCTCCAGGCTCCGCCTGTACTGGGTCATCTTGACGAAAACGCTGATACGGAAGTACACACTGACGCCAGCAACGTTGGGCCAGGAGCGGTTTTAGTTCAGTGGCATAATGGCGTAGAGCGCGTGATCGCTTAGGCGAGCAGAACGTTATCTTCAGCGGAGAAAAACTATTCTGCTATCGAAAAGGAATGCCTCGTTGTTGTCTGGGCCATAACAAAGTTCCGCCCATACTTGTATGGCCGCCCATTCAGGGCATTTAGCGACCACCATTCCCTTTGTTGGCTCCCAAATCTCAACAATCCCTCAGGTCGTCTAGCACGATGGAGCCTTCGGCTACAAGATTTCGATGTCACCATCGTCCACAAATCTGGGCGGAAACACACCGACGCTGACTGTCTATCTTGTGCATCGGTCGAAATAGCCAACACTGACCTTGAAGACGACGACACTTTTCTTTCTGCCGTATCAGCAACCCGCTTAGCGGAGCAACAGCGTCACGACTCGGAGCTCATCCTGCTCATTGACTACCTGGAAGGACGCAATTTCCACCCTTCTCGAAGCTTTGCACGCTCACTATCCTCCTTTTGTTTTCGTGATACAGTGCTTTATAAAAAGAACTTTCATCCTACACAAGCTATGTATCTGCTTGTTATGCCAACTACGCATCGTGGTGACATTTTACGTGCGTGTGATGATGAGCCATCATCAGGACACCTCGGCAATACGCGCACGCTGCAACGGATTCCATGCTCCTACTACTGGCCACGTCTCGCAAAGACTGTGAAGCACTACGTTTGCATATGTCACGACTGTCAGCGACGTAAGATTCCACCTTTACGACCAGCGGGACTACTGCAACCAATAGGCCCACCAAAGGCGCCCTTTCATCAGATTGGCATGGACTTGCTGAGGTCATTCCCCACGTCTTCGTCTGGAAAACAGTGGATTGTGGTCGCTACAGACTACTTAACACGCTACTGTGAAACGAAGGCACTTCCAAAAGCCACTGCAGCAGATGTCGCCCAACTTTTCGTTAACAGCATCGCCTTACGTCACGGTGCTCCAGCTGTTGTCATAACTGATCGTGGGGCAGCTTTCACCGCAGAGATGCTGCAGAAAGTCTTGCGATTAAGTAGCACGGAACATCGTAAAACAACGGCTTACCACTCGCAAGCAAAAAGGCTGACTGAACGACTGCATAAGACAATTTCAGACATGCTGTCTATGTATGCGGACATCGATCACAAAAACTGTGATGCCATACTTCCTTAGGTAACTTTTGCGTATAACACTGCTGTTCAAGAAAGTATTGGTTTAACACCTTTTCGCTTAGTCCACGGTCGCGACGTCACGACGATGCTCGACGCCATGCTCCTGCCCGACAACTTAGGAATATACAACACGGATGCCGCCAAATTCGCGCAGTGCGCAGAAGAGGCCCGTCAACTTGCTCGTCACCGTATTCAACATCACCAAACCGCAGACGCGCGCCGCTACAATCTTCGCCACCGTGAAGTTATTTTTAAGCCAGGTAATGAAGTCTGGGTGTAGACCCTTATCCGACAGCGTGGACGTTCAGAAAAGCTTCTTCGCCGCTACTTTGGGCCTTACAAGGTCGTACAACGTCTCAGCGACGTCACTTACGAGGTTCTCTTACAAGGCAATTTGAGTCGTTCCCGTTTCACCCCGCAAACTGAAGTCATTCACGTTTCACGTCTCAAACAACACTTTTCGCGCTGTGAATCGCCAGTGAGTGACTGACTTTATTGGTAACTTCGCGTCTTTCTTTTTGTTTCGTCTTTTCTTTGCATTTTTCCTATTTTTCCTATTTATCATTTCACTTTTGTCCCAACAACCAACTACGTTATTCCGCCTTACGCCATCCATTTTGCTCGCATGCTAATTTTCATCTCATTTTCTTTTCTTTTTTTGCCTTCATGTACAGCATGGAGATGATGCTTCTTGGAGAGGGGGTAATGCCACCATTGATGAACGAGTCACTGTGGCTCCTACTCGTTTTGGGCTGCGAAGAAGAAGAGAACATCTTCGTCGCTCTGGTTCAAGTGAACTCCTGGCTGCAGGTCTTGTTTTGCTCGAGACAATATAATGAGATCTAACAGACAATACTGTCAAGGAAAGTATAGGGGAAGATATTAGACCAAATTTTAATGTAAATATGAAGAGAGTGGGTGAAAAGATAACTTGCCGTGGGCAGAATTCGCCCACGGCAAGTTATCTTTTCACCCACTATTCTTCATATTTTAAGTACAATTTGGTCTAATATCTTCCCCTATACTTTCCTTGGCATTCTTGTCTGTTAGATCTCATGATATTGTGTAAAACACGGAAAAACGAGCCCTTAGGTATACACTTCTTTTCTTATATATATATATATATATCTAAACTAACAGGAAAACGTTCCACAACAAAAAAACAAAAATCTAACTCGCGACGAATCATGGAGACCAGGTTCCCGACGCCCGCGCACTCCGCCACACTTTACCAACCGTTCGCTGCAATTTCGTTGGTAATTCGTGTGGTCCTTGCGATACAGGATACGAGCGTCGATGCGTGTGCAGATCACGGCTAATTCGCGTGTTGTACAATTCAATCACCGTAACGCAACTGATAACCCCCAGTTCGCGCACGTCAAACACTTGCGTGCCGTTAATAGGTACAGCGCTGTGAGCACAAAAAAAACCAAATTGGTCGCGGCGATAGCATAGGAGAAAACACGAAACGATACAATTTGCGTCCGATATCCGCGAAATCTAAAGCGCTTGGCGTGGCATTGCCGGCGTGACGCGATGAAACGAACGCCGGGACGCGCCGGGTCACGTAGAAGTGCGTTGCGTACAGTAGTGGCATCAGCGGTTGCTTAATTGCACAGATCTGCATGATTTTCATGTGTGGAAGCACTGCATCGGACGTCTGACAGTCGACAAACTTGATAAATGAATCTCAGTAAAATAGTCTACCTTGCGCAACACCAATAAACAATCACTCATATCAACCAGTTGTGAAGGACTTATTGACAAAAATAGTTTTCTCATGCGCTCGGCATAATATTCTCAGAAACTTGAAAAATCGACGCGTGAAGTTAGACCAAAACAGTGCCAAAAAGCAGCAGACACAGAAATTAGCTGATACCGGTTCAATATTATGCCAACAAAGTTGACACTTCAGCAGACGCCGGCAATAACGTTCAATCAATGGGCCAATAATGCAAGCCGAATTCCATGGCTCCACCCATATTGGCTGCTGCTCGTACAACTCGTTCTAAAGTGGTTGTTCTAATACACTGGCACGGCCAATGTTGGTGGACAGTTCTGAATGCTGGTCCACCATTACTGTTCTATGAGACTGGCACAGCCTTTATTGGCGGAACGTTGTCAATGCCGGCCCAACATCGCCGTTCTACTCGGCTGGCGCCGCCATAATTGGCGGTACATAGTCGGCCTAGGCAATTCTTGGGCCAAGAACTGCCAATCTATCTCCAACCTTGGGCCAACGTTTTGTGCTGCCTGGGATAGATAGATAGATAGATAGATAGATTAATATATAGATAGATAGACAGATAGATAGATGGATAGATAGATAGATAGATAGATAGATAGATAGATAGATAGATAGATAGATAGATAGATAGATAGACAGATAGACACGCTCAAAGTCGCCAAAGTTCGCTAAGAAATTCTTCGCATATTAATATCAGTGCACGTGTTCTGGGAGCGAAGCACAAAATGAAGAGAACAAAGCAAGCACATGCCGGTTAATTGATGCCAGTTTTCTCTTTTCGTCTCATAGCAGAACAAAAAATTCGACAAATCCCACGTTCCTGGGAATTCACGTTATGCGAAGCATGTGGAGGCAAAGTGACCATGTCGCAATTTTCTTATTCAGCGACATGTCATAAAATGACGCTAATAATATGTACTAAAGATGCACGCGCAGACAAAATATGAAGAGTTGCTGATGTTTATATAACTAGTTGTTTGCATTTGCGCAACGATGCCAACTGGAACATGCATATTAGCAACACCAGAAGCTGATATGAAGCACTGATGCACGCGACACTGGTGGCCTGGGACACTGGTTCATAAATCAACTGGCAACGCATGGCAACTTACCTCAAATGACGTTAAGTCGACCTGACGGCTGTATCAAAAGAGTACGTATGTAATGTGTATAAAATTGGGTAGGCAGCACTGCAACCAATATTGACGTTTCACGAACATTGGCGTCTTTTTGAAAAGTTGTGTCGAGACTTTGCGTAGCACAATGGTAAACTATTTTATTGCCACAAAGAATGCTTGAGTTCGATTCTAGCTGCGACTCTAAAGTTTATTCTTTACATTTGTTGAGTTGACGCTATCAATGTCAGGTATTTCGTGACGCTCGTGAGCTAAAACTTCTCATGTGTGTTCTCGTCGATCCTGGGTAGATAATCAGTGTCCATCACCTCTGGCACGTACCCGCATACCAACGGCCCATCCACCCCTGGATATGTGCCATTGTCTGGCGGGAAGTGTTTGACGATGTCCGCGATGGTATTGTGACATTATTCATGTCTTGACCAACGTGCCCTACTTGTCAAACCATCTTTTCCTCCCATGCTAATATTGGTTCACACCACGTTGAGGAGGAGACCACGAGAGCCCCTAAACGCAAGCGGCCAGATAGACAGATACGCTCAAAGTCGCCGACGTTTGCTAAGAAATACTTCGCACCTAAAACCCCACCAGCTCTGTTATAACCAACTTCCTATAACTGATGATGCATGCGCATGTTTGTGTTGTATTCTGTCCTCCACTTACGCATCATGCTACACACGGCATTCATGCACCTATAGGCATAGACTGCAACCATGGTACAACGCGTCGTCTATCAAACCTAATAACCTGGAGCAGTAGTATGAACTGTTCTATATGTGGCCAATATATATGTTTTGCAAGGAACCCTAATCTTTATAACTGAGCAAACTGGAACTCACCGCAGTCATAGAACATCACGTTCATCACGTTTTATTCAAGTTTTGAAACAGTATCAAAACGCATCGTTCTTTCTTCCAGAAATATCATCTATGTGAGCCCTGACTATACGCAACGAGAAACTGCACTCGAGTTCAACCACGGAAGCCTGCCAAATGGAACACTCCTGCAGTACACCGTCCGCATCGCGGGCACAGAAACAATTGTCACATCGAGCTTTGACAGCACTGTACATCGAGTCCCTAAAGCTAAAACTGTGGTTGTGCTAATTGTTTCTTATAGTCTACCAGATCGAATGGAAGCCAGGTTCTCAGATGCTGTGTATCCGATGACATTCGAATGCGTAAGTATTTCAGAGAGTGCCAATATTTTCCTTCTTTTTTTTGAGCTTCTGCATATTCGCATGCGCACATTCTTAAAAAAAAGGTATTTGTACTTGTTAGTTTTGAGGTAGTAAAGGTTTCTCACTGCTACAAGCTGCCACTTTAGCGTCGCCAGCGCGAAGTCGGCGACGGGAATGACAGCAGGTTGGTTCGTTCCGTACGCAAGCAGAGACAGTGAATAGATCAGAGACGTGAGAAAACAAAACAAACTTTACTCTAGTGATATTGCAGCACACGGGATCTAATACAACACTTAAATACAACTAACAAAATACATCAACACTTGATCCAACAAAAAACATATAAAAACAATAAAACAGCTTATGCGAGAGAAGTATTACAAACTACACAAACTAACAACAATAGAACTACGGGGAAGAAAGTTCCAAGATATAAACAGGTGAAGGCATACATGTGATGACCGGCAGTGTTGCGTCCCCGATGATCGGATGCGAGAAGTCGAAGACAGTTCTGGCACGACTGTGATGTCAGTGGTGTTTCAACGCTGGTGGCTCCGGGAGGCTAGTGCTTGCAGGTGACTTCGAGCAGGTTGAGCTAACTCGAGGCGAAGTCCCGATGTCTACGTTGCAGACGTTAATATCGCGTCACAACTAGACGAACGGCTTAATTTAGATGGCCTGCCGATACAGAACCACACTAAAAATTTCTAGAAGAGATGCTTGTTCATCTGTTTCTACACCATGTTGGTCAGCGACTAGTCTGCCTAGCAGGGCAAAATCCTGCGCTTAAATCCCCCTCGTGTCTCCTCGCTCTCTTCCTTGGGGACAAGAGACCTCTACAAGGGTCCAATTATGCGCGTTTAATTGATCGAAGCTCCGCCCCAAAATATATTGACCCCACCCCTTTTTAATTAGGAGAGGGCCCTCAACTAGCGAGAGTGACAACCTGTTGGGTTGTTGTAATACGGCTTGGCCACCGGAGGTTTACCTACGCTTTACCCCGTGGGAAATGTTCAGACTGTTTGGCTCTCAGCCGGTGCGTCCCATAGCCTAATCTTTGTTCAAGGTACATCGCGGCCTTCCACGACCTTGCAGACGCCGCCGAGGTTACAAAAGTATCAAACGTCGACGTTGACGTTCCAAGAAGAGCACCCCATTCTGCACTTCTCGGCTCCCTTTCATGCGCCCGCCGTTTCCACGGTCAGTGGGGAAGTACGGCGTCCGGTAATTGCCGTGACGCCAAGTCGCCGAAATTGGCCGTCTGTGACATTGCCCCCCACTTTCAGAATGTTATTCATAACATTTGTTCACACGGAGGGGAATGTTTCGACAACAAGGAACAAAACATCACCAACAAGGGAGACATGAGGACTGTCCCTCTCATACACAACATAAATAGGCAGAGTGCTTCAAAGTAACAAAAGGGAAAAAACAATTGTTAGAATACCAGCTTCAGTTACGCGCAACAATATCAATGCGCCATGCAAAGAAGAAAAAGAAATAGCCGTGTACGGCAGCCATCGATACAGAATACACTGCACAAATGTATACTACAAAACAAAACGAAACAGGTGCGCTCCTTTACTGTAGTGTAATCCTTCAATGTGCATTACAACAAGTAAAAATAACCAATGCACCAAGCAAAAAGAAAATAACTCAAAATAGACTTTCTCCAGCTTACAGCTGTCTCTCACTTAAATCGCATAGCGGCGGTCGCGGTCTTGCCGGAATTTGAGAACTTCCGACGCAACGACGCGTATGTGCTACCAGTTGAACGGCACAGCCACGCATCATTCGCGATTTCAGGTGACTTCTGTCAGTCTGGCGGAGGGGACCCAAGCGATGCGTGGGACAGAGTGGCCATGTCTTCTTTGGGCTAGCTGCCGTGTGGTGTTTAGCTATTGTGGCCTTTATTCTAGGACCCCTTCGACAATACTCTCCCCGCAAAGCTTTGAAGTTCTAGCGAACATTCCATCGCGAGGATGCGCGCTGTGGCCTACCCTTCCGCCGCTGGCGCATTACTTCCCGCCTCAAAGACCTCTTCGCTGAACTGGCCGATGAGCTATCCTGTTTTCGTTCTCCCCGATGCTTGATTCCTCCTTCTTGCCTTGTTTTGTCGCGTGCGTACCCTTCAATCTTCTACGGCGACGTCTGCGACCGACTTTTCCTGAACTGTTAGGAAATTGGCCTCGGGTTGCGTCATCGGTAGTTTTAGAGCTCAAGGGCGCACCATTAATCATGATGTTAATAGAACTGGAAGTCTGGCACTCTCCCGGTGATTTTATTTGCGAACAAGCGTTCTTTCTACTTTTGGTCCGGCTCCTCGCACGCACGCGAACAGGCTTTGAAGCCGATGCAGAACTCCTGGTCCTATTTGCTACGCTAAAAGAATTTGTGCCTTTTTCCCACGTAGTACCCTTTTTCTCGCGCGCGGCTTTCCGACGTCTCTTGCATCTGCGCCGCTTCTTGCGACTTTCTTCCGAGCTTTCCGATCGCAACTCCAGCTCGTCAACCCTCGCACAACTTGCGTCAGCTGTCGAATCCAAGCAGTCTAATGGATTTTCTAAAAAATCATCTCTTTGGCACTTTAAACTGTTGGAAAGCTCAACACACTCAAGAACAGTGCCGCAGTTTTCCTTCACAAACTCTAGCTCGAATGGGTGGGAGCTGACGGCAACTGTACTGTAATTCTCACCCTCTGCTTTGGCTGCTGCTCCTGAGCTTTCTCCGGTTTCCTTGCCTACTACAACATTGTTTGCAAGTTCCACCGTCGCGACACCCTCAGTTGAGGCCTGTACCAGCCTGTCTGCAGATATCTCAGCTGTTTTGCTAGCATCTAATTGGCACAGCACCTCGTCGCACATGCTCTCTCCTTTGTCGGCCTCTACTCAGCGCAGCACCTTTCGCAGCTCTCACATTTGGTTCGTCTTTGAACCTGCTGCGCTCTTCACACGTGCTAGCCTTCTCTATAGCTCTGGACTGCACCTCACTCGTTTGAATATCGTACTTCTCTTGAGCTACACTTACGGATGCCTGAATTTTCCGTCTTATTGCCTCGTTTTTCTGTTTCAATTGTTCGATCGCCAAGTCGCGTGTTCGATCACGCTCTTTTCTATCCCTTACTACCTTTTCTTCGCTTTCTTTTCTCTTTTTTTCTGAAATCTCTACCGCGTTTTCAATCTCCTCTTCACTGGCTTTTTGCGAGATCAGCCTCACACTGTTACTCTTACTGAGGCGAATCTTTAATTGCAGTAACTGCACTTCCCGTTCTCCGGCTTCCCTTGTCGCTTCCCTTGCCGCTTCTCGTTCTTTCACCCTTTCTTCGCGTTCTCTCTCCCTTTCTTCGCGTGCTCTCTCTTTTTCTTTGCGCCCTCTCTTCCTTTCTTTTTCCCTTTCCTTCCGGGCCCTTACCCGCTCTTCTCTGGCTAACGCCTGCGCCTGTTCCTGCTGCTCCTTAACCCATTGCCTCAGTACGGTGCCCTCGAGGCCTAACTGTTCACCGTGCGCGATCCACTCATCCAAATCCACACACTCCATACTGCAAACTGTCACTATGATGCTACTATAAAACCAGCGCATTCATATGCAGGATGCAACCACTTCAACTGTGCGGCTCTATCACCACGCTGTCCGCACGGTTCTCGTTCACCTCTCACTGTCTTACTCTTGTACGGAACGTCTTGTCTCGCGGACGCCAGTTTTGTTACAAGCTGCCACTCTAGCGTCGCCAGCGCGAAGTCGGCGACGGGAATGACAGCAGGTTGGTTCATTCTGTACGCAAGCAGACACAGTGACTCTAGTGATATTGCAGCACACGGAGTCTAATACAACACTTCAATACAACTAACAAAATACATCAACACTTGATACAAAAAAAACATATAAAAACAATAAACCAACTTATGCGACAGAACTATTACAAACTACACAAACTAACAACAATAGAACTACGGAGGAGAAAGTTCGAAGATATAAACAGGTGAAGGCATACGTGTGATGACCGGCAGTGTTGCGTTCCCGACGATCGGATGCGAGAAGTCGAAGACAGTTCTGGCACGACTGTGATGTTGGCAGTGTTTCAACGCTGGTGGCTCCGGGACGCTAGTGCTCGCAGGTGACTTCGAGCAGGTTGAGCTAACTCGAGGCAAAGTCCCGATGTCTACGTTGCGGACGTTAATATTGGGTCACAACTACACGAACGGCTAAGTTTAGGTGGCCAGCCAATACCGAGCCACACTAAAAACTTCTAGAAGAGATGCTTGTTGATCTGCTTCTACACCATGTTGGTCAGCGACAAGGGTGCCTAGCAGGGCAAAACCCTGCGCTTAAATCCCCCTCGTGTCTCCTCGCTCTCTTCCTTGGGGACAAGAGACCTCTACATGGGTCCATTCATGCGCGTTTAATTGATGGAAACTCCGCCCTATAAATATATTGACCCCACCCCTTTTTATTTAGGAGAGGGCCCTCAACTAGCGAGAGTGACAACCTGTTGGGTTGTTGTCATACGGCTTGGCCACCAGAGGTTTTGCCACGCTTTTCCCCGTGGAAAATGCTCAGACTGTTTGGCTCTCAGCCAGTGCGTCCCGTAGCCTAATCCTTGTTCGGGGTACATCGCGGCCTTCCACGACCTTGCAGACGCCGCCGCAGTTACAAAAGAATCAAACGTCGACGGCGACGTTCCAAGAAGAGCACCCCATTCTGCACTTCTCGGCTCCCTTTCATGCGCCCGCCGTTCCTACGGTCAGTGGGGAAGTACGGCGCCCGTTAATTGCCGTGACGCTGGGTCACCGAAATTGGCCGTCCGTGACACTCACATATGTCACAAACCAGGTAGCTAGTGCAGTTCGTAACAGTGAGGGTCGTAACAGTACTACCTTTGCCGTTACTAACAGCATCAGTAACTGTTAATACCCTAGCCATTACTAACAATGAGTACAAACTTTAGGTGTTTTAAAAAATAAAAGTAGTAAGGTGTAATCCCTTGCTCATGTTCCCGCGTTATTTCCTAACCATGAATTATTGTCTCATCACTACCCTACTTCTGTTAATATTACGTGCTATATCGTGAAGACTGAGCGTACATAGCTGTAACAGGTACCACTATTTTTTGCTTTATTGCCTGCTTATAGGCACTACATCATCCCACAAGCACAAAAAAACAAGCAGTAAAATTCTGACACAAACTAAAATTCCCTGAGTGCTGGCAAGGGCTCTACATCGACAATCACTCAGGTACAATCTCCTGAGTTTCTTGAAGTTCAATAAACTTGGCCATACATACACAGAAATACACTCGTGCAGGCCGTGCATCCTGATCGCAATGAGTTCCTGTACTCGACTTAAAACCTTTACTAATATGAATTCTCAGGAGTTATTGGCAGAGCACATGGGACACACAGACAGGTAAAAAATTGCATGTTATCAAGCCGCAACTTGGTCATTGGCCACCGGTATAAAAATCACGCCACGCAGAAGTAGTTTTTACAAGGTTAAGAACAGGACATACACACACAACACATTCTTTTCTTTCGTCTGGAGGCGATCGACCTTTGTGGAATAGGTGCGGAGAAGCACTCACTCTACTTCACATTCTAATCCAGTGCAAAGAATAAACACGCTGAGAAGACAACACTTTCCGTTACCCTACCGACAACAGATACCACTTCATCCTGCAATGTTCGTCGGTAGAAAAACAACTGTCACACATAAATCGTCGCTATTTTTTTAGGAGAAGTTCATACTTTTCAAAATATTTCGTAGCATGACTTCTCCGGCATTCTGTAGCACGACCTCCCGAGAGAGGCCTCCGCTGCGGTGGCTACACTCCACAAAACACTTCCCTCACGGCCCTTGAACGCAAGGGTTTTAACGATTGAGGCACTTGTGCTAATGTTATACACGTCCACCATCGCTTTTTTTATCACAAACTTTTGTCATTCATTACACCCCACTTTTCACAGCAAGGTTATGATTTTATTACTTCCATGTTTTTACCCGCCTTTGCACGAGAAATTTTATGGCCCTCATACAGCCACTTAACACAATCTTTGTCCATATCACTAGTAAAATGAACGGATGCTCTTTTGGCCATGAAATGACCCTAGCAGAACAAAAAATAAACACCGTCATCATCAACGAGTGCAGTCAATGACGGTATGATGGCACGACAAAAATGACAGAATTCGTCGGGCGAATGATGTAGAGTGGGGCAGAGCTGGGTCCGCACACTGCTGCCGCGCCACTTTGGCCTCCCGTTCTCACATGCCGGAATCTTGTCGGCGCCGACGCGCAGCTTCACGGCATGCTTCTGCCTCAACGCTCGCATATCGGAGTTCCGTCTTTGAGCAGGAACTGCCACCGCCTTGCACGTACGTGGCTGTGCAGCCTTTTCAATCCACCGACCTTCTGAACGCGTCCGCGCGCCAGAACGGCTGTTATTTTACGACACCACCCCTCCCCCTAGCGTATGGCGCCTCCGAAGAACACGCGATCACCAACGTCTTCGTATGACGTCATTCCTATTTTATCGCACGTTCACAAATTTGGGTTTCATTTTTCAAGCGCAAGCCGCCGCCGCCTTGCGTGTGCCATGCTTTTTATTGGCAAACCGCGAATTATCTGCTGCTGCGTCCGTTCATCGCCTGTCTCTATGTCTGTCTGTCTTTTTGACGCGCGGACGAACGGACGCACGCACGCACGCACGGACGGACGCATAGAAGGGTGGGCGCATGGGCGCATGAGAGAACGTACACACGGACGGACAGGTTGACGCATGGACGGATACATGAATAAACAGACCCACGGATGAATGAACGGAAGAAGCACGCACAGACGGCCGGACGCTTGGACGAACGCCGAGACGAACGTATAAATGAACGCATGTATGTACGCACGATAGGACGGATAGATGGACGCATGAATGGAGGCACGATTGAATGAACGCGTCTCTCATAATTATATGGTGGCTTTGAGACGTTTCACCCCAGATATCAATCAATCAATCAATAAACCATTTATTGCACGCACCGATTGACGGACTGACGCACGGATGAACGAACGGACGCATAGACAGATAGACCCACGGATGGACGGAAGCAAGAACGAGCGAACGGACAGGAATCTTTCACTCCATGGATATGCTGTAATATTGTTATTTATCATGCTAACTTTGAACTTTGAACTTTATTTATTTCAACATTCGGGATGCTGAGGGCCGTGGTCAAAAAGCCTCTAATGGGCTTGTCTGGGACCACGACCCCTTACAAATGGGCAGAATAGGCAACACTTTTATTGCAGTGACAAGGTACAAAAATTTGAGCAAGCATAAAGCATAAAGTATAATAAGCATAAGCATAATAAAGCATAAGCATACTACAGCATGAAGTAACGTGCTCTGGTATCATACCATTTGCACTTTTCAGCATAAATGCATTTCGTTATATGTACAAGTACCACCCTCTACGGCAGGTACAAGAACTCTCGAGTAGTGGCTGCATACAATTATAACGGGATGTCCAGCCCACACCTGATGCAACTTCGCTCTAAAAATTCTATTCGAGTGTCACATCATGCGAAATTGTGGCCAAGACGATTTCCTTTATGTAATACAATACGTCTTGAATGACGATTCTGCAATGACGATCGGTTGACTTTGCTGTGTGCTTGTTGTACGGAGGAAAACCTCCAAAGAGGCATGTGGACTTTCCTCACAGAAATACTAAACTTTTGACTCATCCCGGTTAGATTGATTGGTTGATTTGTTGGGTTTAACGTCCCCAAACCACCATTTGATTATGAGAGACGCCGTAGTGAAGGGCTCCGGAAATTTTGACCACCTGGGGTTCTTTAACGTGCACCTAAATCTGAGTACACGGGCCTACAACATTTCCGCCTCCATCGAAAATGCAGCTGCCGCAGCCGGGAATCGAACCCGCGACCTGCGGGTCCGCAGCCGAGTACCTTAGCCACTAGACCACCGCGGCGGGGCGCATCCCGGTTAGAGCAGCTCGAGTATCAACGAGCGCAACAGTACGTAGACCTTCGACAAACACTTCTATAACATTGGCGCGGCACAAGCTAGGACTCACACAGAGTGACGACGGGTGCGGAAATTAGTTTTATTAGTGACGAGGTGCGGAAATTAGTTTTCTGCCATGGGGTTTGGGTGGCGACGCAGGGGTGATAGGGATCGGCGCTGGGGTGTGGTGGGTGATGGAAAGTAGACGGTTGGTATTCGGAAGTGCATCGGTGGTCTCGGTCTGCTGTTAGCGGTTCACAGTCAGCCAGCAGTCGGTCATGTTAAGGTAGCAGTTCTTGTTCCGCGTCGTACGGGGCCCCGTAAAAGTAGTCCGGGTAATACGGTGTAGCTGAGATAGTTGTTTTGGGACGTTACAACCCACATAATATTCATCATCATTGGTGCAGCCGAGGTCGCTGCGAAGCGCAGAAGACAAAAGTGCATAACATAGCTCGGATACCCGCTAATGTAGCAAATGGGGTGTTGTCAGCTGTGCGCCAGAAGTTTCTGTAGCGCAGCTGTGTACTGGCCGTCATTGGCACTTGCACAAGTTGAGACGTCGACAAAGGTAGCGGTCGCTGTGAGCTTGCAGCAATGGCCGCCTATGTTAGGGGCGTGGCAACAGGTGTTGCGTAAGAGGCTGACGGCAGCGCCTCAGAGCTGCTGTATCACCTGTCAGATAACGGGTGCGAGACGCTCAGTTGTGGCATCCACTGTCGGTAAATATGACAAGTATAAAAGCTGTCGAGCGACTTCTTTACGAAGAAATCGCTTGATTTCTGAAAGTAGCGTTGTTTTTTTGCTCACCGCCGAGGGTGAACGCTGCGATAGTTTCTTCTGTAAAGCCGCTGACCGCTGTGTCGAGACCTATTGTTTTCTCAGCTTTCCGAAGTTCTGGCATGGTCCATGGGTCTTGGACAGCAGCCTTTGGAAGACGTAATTGTCTATTCCCTCCAAAATGTGTCGAATCTTCTCTCCTTCGGCCATCAATTGGTTAAGGTGCTTGCACAAGCCGAGCACCTCTTTGATGTAGCTCGCGAAGCCTTTGCCCTGCTGCTGCGCACGTCCCTGAAGGGACTGCTCAGCACGGAGCTTGCGTACCTCAGAGCACCAAAGAAAGGAATAACTCGTTGCTTAAAAGCAGTCCAAGTTACGAATTTGGGCTCGTGGCTGTTGAACCAGAGGCTTGTGACCTCTTTCAGATAAAAGGAAACATCACGAAGCTTCGAACGGTAGTCTCATTTGTTTCTCGTACCCAACTTCTTGTTCATCTGTGCCGTTGAAAAAAAGGGAATCGCGAACACATAATGCGTTGGGAATGATGACCATCGCAGGCTGAGTCTGAGTCGAGCCTTCTGGGTGGGTGTTTACTTTGGTCATTTCTGGGGAGGCGGATCTCCTGTCGCGGAATGCTAGGTTGAATACCCCGCACCACCACCACTCTGAAAATAGGCTTTTTTGGTACAAGTATAGCACTTGAGCAGGAGGCTTACGAACACTGAGAGGGGGCGGCGACAACCGGCACATGATTAACAGCGTGGATCACAACAGCTCGTGCTCGGCTCTTCACGCACTACGATATATTGCTCTTCTTCCTCATTACAAGAGTAATAACACGTGGCACAAGCGTGCTGTACCATCGAACGTAAGAACATGATTGTCATGCTTACTTAACGGTTTGAAACCGACTATGCACTACAAGAGGCACATATGTAACTGGGCCTAATATACTAAAGCCACGTATGAGGTGCGCAGCAAGTTTGTAAATATTTCCACGCATCATTGCTGTAGTTCAAAACATGCTTCGCATAACACTTCTATTGCAAAACACAGCATTCCCACCGTGGTAACAGTTTCTTTACACGCCTAAAACACTAGTACACGCTGGGATTTACTGGCACTTTTGCTGGCGCACTGGGAAGTAGCTAGGTCGCACTGGTAGGGGCGCTGGCTTTACCGCTGTGATGCTAGCGCACATCAGGAAGCACTGAAAATTCTGAAATTTTCACTAAAGGGCACCGGTGTTGCTGGCGCACACATTGTTTCTACAAGTGCCGCGCGCAGGTTCATTTAGCCTGTGCACTGATATGCTTTCGCATCGGTAAATATCAAACGCTTTATTATTTCGTATGGATGGAGGCTACCCTAACGAATCCCGAGCATGTGTCACAACTTGGGGCTTGGCAGAGATAGAAAATAAGCGCAAGGCACTCAAAATGTGTGATACACGAAATCACTGCCATTTCTATTGTTTTCCTTTGGGATGTGGAGAAAATTGGGGTAATAACTTGAAGCAGCCAACGTTTATTATTTCAATTTCTAGCGCGCTTGATTTTTTATACACGCTGTATTAATAACAGCGTCAATTCTCACGGTGCACTGGCGTGTTGCAGCAAATACCGCAGGTTTTTTGCATGTCCCTCGCGTATACCAATTTCACTTGAGAGTCGTATTCTTGTAACGTCTCCATGTGGCTTTATCTATGGGAAAGAATCTAGTCACCACTTGTAACCAAAACAACAAAGTGTTTACGTTGCAATATTAACAAGACGCAAATGGGCTGTCTCGACGCTTCGCAAACATTCCCAGTATAGCAGAAAAAGACAGCTGTCATTCAATATCTCTGCACAGAAAATGCTTTTCTGCTAATGCTTATCCTCCTACTTGCTTCTGGTACAGTAATATACGGGTTAAAAATGTTCCGAAGATCAAAAGCCGAAACTTTATGCATTGCACCTCCGCTGCTTCGAGAGTGGTGCTCTGTCCTGTGCTCTGTCCCACCAAGCAGGAGGCCTGTGCTGGCCGCGTTCGTGTAAATGTTACCGGCGCTTCTTGCTTAATAATCACAAGTATAGAGTGTAGGAACAACAGTAATGTATGCAGAATTAGACGGTGTACTGCAAGAGTAGCAAAATTGTGTTACTGTTTCTACAGTTTTTTAATTGGGCGAGTAGGGCGGAGTTTGCCATGGAACTTATTTTCTCTTCAAGTCAAAGCAAAAGTAACTGTGAACGCTCTTCTACTCAGACGGAGTTCGCAATCTAGGCAACTCTCGTGCGCAAGAGGCTTGAACGGTGTCTGAGACTCCGCATTGCTGACGGAGCACAGTCTAGCGATTGCATGTTACCACTGATGCTGGGTGACACTGCAGGCTAGTAACCATAAGCCTTTGAGCGTAGACGCCCCAGAAGTAAAAATAATTCGAGAAGTCAACAGGATACCTCTCAGTGGTAACAAAAGCATGGTTCTGTGATCACGAACGTTTCGTAAACGAATCGCCAACTGGAACACCTTCGAAGCAAGAAACAGCGGCAACATATAAGGCTTCGCCAAACGAGAATAGTTGCTTCTAGAGTAAGGTAGAGGCTCGGCACATATAGTGAAAAAAAAGAAATGAGTTAAAAAACCTTCGTGGCAGTAATCGAACACGCAACCTACCTATGACGATGCAGACACTCCACCACTACGCCACGTCGTACCATGCATGCTGCCTGGTAAAAAAACTGGTAAGAAAAAAAAACACCATTTGGCTTCATGGGTTGGAGTTTAAACACATAAGCAACTTTCGTTTCTGACTAAACCTTATGTCCTCATAATATAAAAACTACTAGCGTCCATGCAGGACAAGCCATAATACCAAGACTCCAAGTTTTTTTTAGAATTCAGAACATAAGAAAGAAAATGTACAAGACCTGGATAATCTAGGGCGGATTATTTGACGTGCGCATAAGATTGATATCGACTCTAAAGCTCAATGAGTACGGGCATGGTTCAATTATTGAGGTGTATTTCCTCGTGCAAGTGACGATCTGCAGTGTCCGTGCCAGAGTGTACTAATTTGCATATGTAGGTCGGTTGCTGGGACTGCATAGCCGATTCCTAAAAACAAAAGTGCATGTGCACAAAAGTGTCTCGTGTTACTTTACGAACGCGCTCGGCTGCTGACCCGCAGGGCGCGGGTTCAAATCCCGGCTGCGGCAGCTGCATTTCCGATGGAGGCGGAAATGTTGTAGGCCCGTGTGCTCAGATTTGGGTGCACGTTAAAGAACCCCAGGTGGTCAAAATTTCCGGAGCCCTCCACCACGGCGTCTCTCATAATCATATAGTGGTTTTGGGACGTTAAACCCCACATATCAATCAATCAACTTTATGAACGCGCACCGAACGACAAGCCTGTATTCATAAGTATGTGTCAGCGAAGTGCCGACGATCGAGTGGGCCCGATGGCTTTCGGCGGCGGCCCGTGTGCGCGGTGCCGCAGCCTGAAAGCGCGTTGCATCGATGCTTATCACCTTTTAGGCGGACACCGTACGCAAAAAAACTGTCATTCATTCAGGTTAACCGATGGCAAGGCTCTGCTGTACAGTCATTTTTACTCCTCGGCGTAGCATATTATTAAACCCAGAAGCACCTTTGACTTGTATAACGCACTCGGCCTGTAAACTAGGTCTACGTTTACCTGCAGGTGTACTCGCACGGGTCACAAGTAGTAACCGGTCTCGGTGCAGGTGGCACGCGAAGGTTGAAGCTTGAGCTTTCCGCATGTATCTCACTGTCGCATCAATATGTAGACGAGGTAATTAAAACAATAAGGACCATCACAGATACGTTGTAGTTGGAGCTTTGCCGACAGGCGTTGTTTTTCTGGCGACTAGTACACAACGCCGCATCAAGAGTCGGATCGGACGCCGGCTCGTAACGCTCGCAGATTATTTCTTCGTAAGCACTGCGGAATGATCGTACCAACTGTGTTTGTAAAAGCCTATCTACAACTCCCAAGCTTCAGCATAAGTGGCTTCACCACATGCAGATTGATATGACAGGAAGCCAGATGATAATTAGAATTTAGTATTAAAAGTGGCGTTGAATAAATAGCAGTTTTGTCATAAACGGTTGGTGTGCCTACAGAGTACTTTACGATCACCAGATACTTTGGCGCGCTAGATGTATAATTGGCGCGTTAGATATAATGTTGCGCCACCCACACTGAAAAAAGAATAGATCTTATGAGTATAGTTACTGGTTGCTATATAAATTGTTGTTCCTAATGCGATAGGTGTATGCTCAATGTTTCCGTTTGCTGTGTTGCGTATAAATATAATGTGTGAGCAGATATTCGTCCAGTATATGTGACATTAACTTGAAGCGATCTACGCCGTTCACTGCTTTCTGAAACTCCTCGACGAAACGTGGTGGTACTGAGGCGACAAAACGTGCCCATTCTTGTTCAGCCAGAGCAGCGGCATTCTGTAGAGAGATTGTGACTACTCTGTGCAGAAGAGGGTTCCCAGAAATCCTGCAAAAAGAGTGAATTATGAGACAAGCCTCCACTCCCGCAAAGAGAGTTGCCAGCACTTTCTTGGGGCTGGGAGTGTAGTTCCGTGAACCTAAATAAACCATTTTTCCTCGTATGCTACAAGGAGTGATGGCAGTCGATGTGTCGAGCTTTCAGAAACGCAGGCTAGCTCCGAAAGCGGCCGGCCGCACCAACCAGTACTTCGCTGACACGTATCTAAGAACAAGCAATTTTTAGGTGGTAACTTCGTACACCTGCTAACCCTATGCTCGATCTCCTAGTTTTCCTTGTTTTGTGACATTTTCTGTCGTTCTCGCGAAGACGTCTGCGACATCAAGAAGGTTTTGCCCTTACCCGGCCAATTGCGAGAAAACGCGACCAAAAGAAGGGTCCGATTCCGGGACTTCGGTCATGGCCCAGCTATACATGTGAGCAGGACAGACGCCTGATCCATCCCACGCGCCATCAAAACAACCAGACCAACGAGCAGGCGAACGGATCTGTGGCGACACCAATTAACCTACAACGATGACGACGCGTCCACAATAGTGGTACTCCACGAGAAAGTAGACGATTGGTAGGACATGGAGGACGACAACTTCAAGATGGTAAGCCTCCACAAAAGCAGAACTGTGGGCATTCGGGTGATTATATTACCTGTAGAATGCGAAAAAGACTTAAGACAGGTGAAACCTAATGCTTTACATTCTGCGGTGACATCAGTCATAAACGCTGAGCCAGTTCTGAAATATTTCACTGGTGAAAGTTTGCTACTGCTTGACGTGGCCTCTGAAGATCAAGTAAACGCGCTTTTCGAATGTGGCAAGCTGTGTGGTGTAGAAGTTAGTGCTCGTCTTCCTAATGACTACCTGCGAAACACCTGCTTGTTCAGAGGTGTTCCGAAGTGGTACACAAAGGCGGATCTTTTCGAATACATGAAACCCCAAAGCGTGATTACCGTCAGGAGAATTGTTAGAAGTTTCTTCTACGAATGAGTGGAAAGTTAGACCCACGGACGCGGTGGTACTTGCGTTTACTCCAAACACCGAGTGACGTCTGACTATAAAACTTTTGAATAGACAGAGCCACCACCAAGGTGCTTTGAGTACCAACATTGAGGTCACGTGGCGAAATTCTGCAAAGGAGAGCTGCGATGTAAACGCTGTGGAGGTCCACATGACTTCAAAACTTGCAAGGTGGACTTTAAAAGCGCAAACTGCAATAGTGACCATTTTGCAGTTATAGTGGGTGCCTATTCTGAGTGAGTGCGCTGCATGGACGAAAATCCTTTCTTACGGGGCCTAAACCAACTGAACCAACTACTGCCCGTTCAGTTGCTCAATCATTTGAGGATTTTCCTCCATTGGTGAAACAAAGAATATCAACTAGTACAAAGAACGTACGTGAGGTGAAATCAGAAGAATTCTTCCTGAAAACACCAGGCAATGCGAGTCAAGAAAAACACGGAGCCATGAAAACTGAGTCTAATTAGAACATTTATACACAAGCTACCTATGCCAGTGTACTGAGACAAGATTTTGAGCAGAAGACAAAGGGACATGAGGAAAATATCCACGACACTGTGGAGATTGTTGTAGTTCTGTTTGCCGCTCTATGTTCACACCTAGCGACAATGCCAACTGGTACTGCGAAGACCTGGCTGAAGGCCGTGCTGGCGCTAGAATCAGTGCTGCTTGGTTGTTTCGGGCACAACCAGCAGTAGGATGACAATGGCCAAGCCTCATTGCACGTTAAATTGCCAAAAATTGACTTTTATAATGCAGTGGAATTGTGCCGATATTGTTTCTCGCATGAATGAGCTACACCTGTTTGTTTCTCGCATGAATGAGCTACACCTGTTTTTGAGAGAACGTCAATTTCCGATCTTGGCTCTGTCGGAGGCCGGATTACCGAGACAAAAATCAATCACTGGATACGTCACTAACAAGAACTCCACCATAACGACTTTCCCAAATGGAAGCGCCATTGTTTATTTGCGAAGAGAGGTACCACACGTTGCACTCAATGTGGCGGACTTGTGCACAGATGCTATAGAAGTTTGTGCGATCAGGACACAGATAGGAAACTGCCAAGTAAGCATTGCATCGGTGTATGCTGTGCACCTCCTCACAAGAAAATTTCGATCGGAAAGTTTTTGGAGGACTTGTGTCATCGTTGCCCAGCTCCGCGCATAATTTGTGGTGATTTCAATGCGCATCACACGTCATGGGGGGGACAAGACTTTGGATGCACGTGGACGTCTGAAAACTGCTATTGATAAGCTAGACTTATGCAATGCGAATAATGACAGTGCAAAATTATTTAGGCCCCGAACTTGTACAAGTATTATTGACTTGACGTTGCATTCAACTGAGGTTCAACCCAAGTGTTCCACAGCTCCAGACAGAATGGGCAGTGATCATTTTCCTAAATTGAACAATGTTGCTGGCTATCACTTGACGGTAGCTAAATCCTGCTAAGTAACTGATTGGGATCGCTACCTAGAGCACCTAGACCACCGATCATGGGATATGTTTCAGGATATGCTGGTGAGCAAAGCGGCTGCAACCATTATGCTTAAGCTACCTGCACATTTTCCAGCCCCGGACTGAAAGCTCCGTAATTTGTGTGCGGCCAGAACAAGGATAGAGAAAAGGCTTATGCGAAGAGGGGGTGAACCTGCTAGCAAAACTCAGTTCAACACACTTAATGCATTAAAACAGTGATACAGCAACAAACTTCGGAAGAAAGAATGGGCAACGTTTTGTGAGAGTTTAAGTGTATTTACTTCACTGTCAAGGATATGGCGAGTAGTAAATAGGGTCGGAATCACGACCTAGCCTTTGAGGCTGTTCATTCCCTCGCGTTATTCAAGGATACGTCAATGCTGTCTCTAGCCGATGAGTTTGCTGACGTCTATGTAATCGGAACAGAAAGGGAACCACCTTACCCACTTACGCCTCATTCTACATCTTCCGTCGACGCACCTTTCACGCTGCGTGAACTTACGTCAGCGATAAGTTGTCTCCGTCGACGCTGTGCTCCTGGACCTGACGGAATTACAAACCAAATGATCTCAAATCTGCCTGCAGAAGTGAAGAGGAGGCTTCTGATGCATTTCAACTATGTTTGGGAGTGGGGGAACATTCCTCAAGCCTAGAAAATGGCCTGGGTCGTGCCAGTGCTGAAGCCAGATAAAGACAGAACAGAACTGGCATCATACAGACTAGGATCACTAACTTCGTACGTTGCGAAGGTGATGGAGAAGCTGGCCTGTGTTCGGCTTACATGGTGGATGAAGAATCACAAGGCCCTTCCAGCTTGTATGACTAGGTTTCAGCAACGGTGGAGTTCACAGGACAACATCATAGACTTGGTGAGTCACTTAGAACACCCATGAGCATACGGCTTTTCAACTCTGACAGTATTCCTGGATGTTTCAAAAAAATACGCCTACGTGTTCTAAGGTGCGATAATTTGTGGTCTTGCATCTATGGGAATAATGGGGCACCTTTTACGCTTTGTTCAGGTGTTTCTTAGTGATCACTCGGTGCAGGTAAAGCTAGTGACAGTGCTCAGTAGCTCAAAAAAAATCACCAGAGGAGTGCCACAGGGCAGTGTCCTGTCTTTAACGCTGTTCAATGTGACCATGGCTGGTTTACCTATTGTTCTCAAGACTGTGAGCAAGGCAGTGCGAATAAGAATTTATGCCGACGACATATGCATCTGGCTGTCTGGATATCAGCAAAAGCGATTGAAAATGACTGGCCAAAGAGTTCTACTCTCCGCACAAACCAATCTTGAATCTATCGGACTAACAAAATCAGCTGAAAAGTCTCAATTCATGCACTTCTCAGGTATGCAAAGACGAGAAACAAGGATGAAAATATTACTTCCTTATGCATCAATTAAACAAGTACATGAGATTCCTTGAAGTCACACTAGACATCAGGATCAATTGGCGATGGGCAGTAGAGAGGACAATGTCAGCGCTGTCACCTCATATAAATATTCTTCGAAGGATGGCAAGAACAAGCTGGGGCAGCCACCCAACATCAATGATAAAGTTATACGACGCAGTACTTCTCAATCGTGTGCTTTTCTAGTTGCCTCTGATCTCTCCGAGTGAGTCACATTAAGAACGGCTGAAAAACTTCATCGTAAAGGCCTCAGAGTTGCTTTGGGCGTGCTCAAGTTTGCAGCGAGCATAAAGGTGCTTCATGAAGCTCTTCTTCCGCCGTTACGTCTTTTCGCCTCTCAATAACTGCTGGCACAGCTTTGCCGACTTGGCGAATTGACCCCAAGGCGAGCACTACTCAGTCGCCTTCGGTGGCGCACGGAATCGCGAGCTTTCGTGGCCCTCAACACCCTTCGTCACCTTATCATCAATTTTCCCAAACAAAGACAACTTCGACAAGACCCACCTTGGTCACACCAGGATGTCGACTGTCAGGGGACGATTCCAAGGATGCACAGCAAGCGTTCCACATCCACAGCAAAAGTACGTTATTTGGTATTTGAATATATTGAAGAAAAGTACGCCAATAATTTTAAAGTTTTCACCGATGAATCAGTCCACATAGTGCGCGGAACAAGTGCTGCAGCGTTTGTTATCCCGTCTCTAAAGGCGTCCTGGGCAGCGTGACTCAAGTGCGTTGTTTCATTGACAGCATGTGAAAGCGTGGCAATTCAGACAGCCCTGAAGAAACTTAAGATTTGTAGGCAGCAACAAGTCGTGCTGTTTTCGGGTAGTAAGCCCGTTTTGCAGCGGCAAAAACATGGATTGCTTTTGGATCGATGCACTCAAAGATCCCTGTGAATCCTTAAAAACCTGCATGGCATTGGTATAGACATTAAGTTTCAATGCATTCCATCACATGTGGGTATAGCGGGTAATAAGGCGGCTGACAGACTTGCCAGGACTGCTCTTCAGCTTACACCAACGAAGAAGGCCCTCAAATACAATCAGCGTATCTTACGAGCGGCTGTCAATAAGCATTTTCAATCGTTATGACTGACGCCTCACCAGCCATGTGTGACACAAGGGCTATCAAGAGAAGAGGCCTGCTTGCTTCATCGCATCTGAACAGGATCAATGCGTACACCAGCATGGCTTCACAAGATCAGACTCTCCGCGACGCCCTTGTGCTATAAGTGCAAAAACGGTGATATAGAACACTATTCGCTAAAATATGGTGAGCTTAAGAAGGCACATCAAGGTTTATTTGGGGAACTGCAACACTTTGTCTCTCCATGTGACGGCGTGACTGATATTGTGTTTCCGCGTGGTTTCTCGATCTTCAGGAAACAGGTGTCGCGACTTCTCTTGAAATTTTTGATTGCTAAATACCTCGCGTGGGACTAGTGATAAGTGACATTTATGTCTGGGGTATAGCGCAGCGAGATTGAGTACAGGCACAATACTACAAGTGGAATAGCCCAAAGGCCGCCTTCTTATGCAGGCTTACGTCGCGCTATGCACGATTTTTATTTTAAAAACCTACTCTTGCTTAGTTAAGAAGCACACAAAAGACATTAGCTACAATTAGCAAAAAGAAAACCTTGCGGGAAAAACAGCCTGCAAATTATGCAAGGCTAGAGCCGCCGGCTACATACAACATCCTCAACCTCAACATCTACCTTCGTACACCTTAGTGAACACACTTGTACACTACTTCAGTGTGTTGCATTATTATTTTTGGGCAGGTACTAAATCTGTCATGACCAATATAACTGCTATTCTGTAGACTGGTGAGCCCATGTATACTGGCATAACGTAGCTTGCGTGATAACACTACTCAATGGTGTACGCACATGTATCGAAGAAGTCATCTTAAAACCTCTGCACATGTGAACCAGTAGCAAAAGCGAGAAATGGCTATGAGATACAAACAGATGGCAGTACCAGATGACAATGTGTGCTGCCCCTACAGTCTATTGGCTATTTTACAGAGTTAAGATGTGGAATCCAATAAATACTTTGTGGTGTGGCCAACATGAGCACGCCATTCAGTGTCTCGGAGTCATTCGTCAGTGTCAAATAAAGACGCAATTGTTACTTGTAATTAAGATTTGCCTCTACCTTGATGGTTTTACTTTGAAACCTGAAGCTGAACGGCATTATCATCGCATAAAAGTCCATTTTACTAACAGCTAAACATGTTTTGACGTGTTGTAGTTGGTAGAGTAGTCAATTGGAACTCGGAAAGTGCCACTTTGAATCCTCTCGTCGGATGTTTTTTTATAATCTTTTAATGCGTCAATTCAATCTCTATTACTTCTTTGACTAACATGTTGGTTTGTGGTGATTACACACCCTCGTTTTAATGCGTTAAAGCCAGTTAGGCTCTGTACCCCGAGCCTGCCAGTTACATGCTGCTCCAGCGTCCGAGTATCCAGCGTTATCCGGCATGGCACGGGAGGCTGGTACCCAGTGACACTGCGTTTCGAAATAGCGACAGAATGCAGTCATGTGCTAAAACTTCACTGATACAATTGATTTGATTGATTTGTGGGTTTAACGTCCCAAAACCACAATATGATTATGAGAGACGCCGTAGTGGAGGACTCCGGAAATTTCGACCACCTGGGGTTCTTTAACGTGCACCCAAATCTCAGTACACGGGCCTACAACATTTCCGCCTCCATCGGAAATGCAGCCACCACAGCCGGGATTCAATCCCGCGACCTGCGGGTCATCAGCCGAGTACCTTAGCCCCTAGACCGCCGTGGCGGGGCATTTTTTCACTAATACAAGCAACTTTTAGGTTATGAATTGCAAGTAGTACGGCTCAGGCGATTGAGTGTGGAAGAGTTGCCAGAGTTGCATTTCTAGCATGAATACATCAGGTAGCGGCTTGCATAGGGGCACTTGCAAACCAGAGCTAATTTTTTGCGACAACTCAACGATCATGTACAAATTCATTGTCGCTGTTCCCAGTGACACCTCTGCTCTTGTAAACATCACAAGACAGCAACACATCGCGTATGTAAAAATGTTGTAAGAACGTGCAGAAAATGCAATTATTCACGTCCGAATCGGAGCTCCTCGAAAACTAAGGTGGTTTTGACGCCGTACAGCTTTGCCGCAAAGACTAAAAAATGAACGCGATAGCAACAAAATAGAAGGTCATACACAGAATGGCAAATAGGTCGAAACGTGCCCCGCGTTTTCACGCATAAATGACGCACAAAATGTAATCACAGGTACAGAAAAACGCGAATAATCGTCTCAACCTTACTTCACTGTGTCTAAAAAGCGTGCCTTTGATGCGAACGGAGTTTGTGCAGTGATAGCAGTGATCTTGTGTGCCCGCTAACTACAACAGAAATTTCTAGTAAAAGCCCAACGCCAGCGAAGACGTAAAATCCTCCCCCACCATGAGATAACGGGTGCGAGTGAGGTCAACCCTTCCTTTTCATGCGTCTAAGTGAGAGATGAGGGCGTGCGCCACCACGCCATTACGATGTGGCGACGAGCGCTCGTTGTGCCATCTTTCTGGTAATGCCGAAAACACAATAGCTCCCCCAGAGAGGCCCGTCAACAGCAGTAAGTGGTAAATGTTGCGAACGGGGTTGCTTGGGCGAGTTGGTACATGATTCACATGAATAACAGTGCCAGTGCCGCTGCCTGTCTCCTTCTTTTCTTGGCCCTCGTTATTGGCACAGTTCTTTATGGGAATCATGGTAAATATGAGTAGCTTGTCGTTTAAATCTTGAGGGAGGTGCTTCTGCGTGGCTCAGTGGTTAACGCCTTGCCTTCACGACTCAGAGGTCCCACGTTCAATTCTGCGTGCCGGATTCTTTCTCTCGATTAACTTTCGTTCTTGTGTTTACACACACACACACACGTATATATATATATATATATATATATATATATATATATATATATATATATATATATATATATATATATATATATATGTATATATATATATATATAAATATATATATATATATATATATATATATATATATATATATATAAACGGTGAGTGACGACGGCGACGGCAGTGCCGATGTTGACGACGAGCTGGAGGCACATTCCAGCATAAATTGTTCACATAGGCGCTATCACAATAAAAAACGTGATAGACAACTTAACGCTCGGAGTCCGAAATCGGCTTTCTTCGATTGTAAACACGTATGTATCTCTAGACATTCCAGAATGAATTACTAGACATAAGGTATTTAAATACTGCCATGGTCTTTTTGATCATGCCACCATCATTCACCAAGATTGTATAACACCACCACAATCTAGACTGTTCACCAAGGCAATCACCAAGCCCCGCCGCGGTGGTCTAGTGGCTAAGGTACTCGGCTGCTGACCCGCAGGTCACGGGTTCAAATCCCGTCTGCGGCGGCTGCATTTCCGATGGAGGCGGAAAAGTCGTAGGCCCTTGTGCTCAGAATTGGGTGCACGTTAAAGAACCCCACGTGGTCAAAATTTCCGGAGCCCTCCACTACGACGTCTCTCATAATCATATGGTGGTTTCGAAAAGTTAAACCCCACAAATCAATCAATCAATGCAATAACCAAAGACATTTAGCATTGCCACCATCCGTTTTTCAGCCCCGACGTGGGTGTCTCGTGACGAAGGCACTCTGCTGCTGATCCCTTGGTCGAGGGATCGAATTACGGCTGCGACGTCTGCATTCCGATATGAGCGGAAATGTTGAAGGCCCGTGTGCTTAGATTTGGGTGCACGTTAAAGAATTCCAGGTGGTCGAAATTTCCAGAGCCCTCCACTACAGCGTCTCTCATATTCATGTGCTGGTTTTGGGAAGTTAAATCCCACATATCAAACAACCATCCAATTTCCACTGTCACTACCACAACAGCTCTCCGCCCCTACCACATTCGCCAAAAGAAGCTCGTCGCTACTACCACCACTACCTGTCATCATTTTTTACCACCACCACCTGTCATCATCATTCACGATTATGACCAGTACAGCTTCCAGCGTATCCACTAATATTTTCACCACATAAGATACGCTTTCTACCACATCCACCAACCAAAGATTTTGAATAGGCCCATATCAGACTATTTGAAATGGTACAAGTTTTTGTCTAAATTAAAACGTCACTCGTATTACCGCATTTGTTTCATATAAAGTTTAACGACATGGTTACTTTGCCAAAATATTGCTAAAAATTGGCTGCTTTTCAAATCCACCTGACGTCAATCCTGAATGAATTGCTCATGGTTGAAGTTGCCCTTGGTCCCATGAATCGGTATTACACGAGAAAAAAACGTGTCTGCACAGATGTTGTTGGTTGTTTACAGTGCACTGATAGCGTACAGCTAGTACAATGTCTACTGGTACTTGGCTAATATAGCACTGCCGTATGCGCACATACCCAGTTTAACACCTGTCGGTGCATCTCTGTGCCTGTTAGCCACAGCCGCATCTCCGTGCCTGTGGCTCGCACACATTATCATATTTCACAATTTGCGTAGGTGCGGTTGTTTACATATACCTCGACACCACATCTTGTGAGTCCCGCGCAAATGTGGCAGCAAAACGCATTTAATAAACGCTGGTACTCTCTGTGCACTTCTTCAAAGTGTCGTAAAATGCGAAGAGTAACGCAATGCGTGTGGCGCCTCCCTCTGGCACAGCTGTGATTTCCCACAAAGTAGGTACCTGAAAGCAGGGCGATAGCAAGGCGAGCATGCGAGAGAGATAGAGAAATATTTTAATGAAATGTTGCGATGTTTTTCCTGGTTTTTGCTTTACCTGCCACTCTAGGTGCTGTGGAATGATCATGAGGCGGGCATCGAAGAGTGTTAAAGAAATTTATGAGGAAGTCCTGGGTGGCTCCTCACGGTGTGTGAATAGCTTCAGAAAATTACACGTGTTGGCTGAGCTAACTGCGGAAGCAAAGCTTAACTCAACGTTTCATTTCAAGATAGCGACCACAGCCTGTGAACACAAGCACCGCGAGGGCGAAATAGAGTGTTGAGCGTAGCGTCCTTCATAGTTTTCAAGTTGGTGTTTTCGGCAGAACGCCCGGCATTCATAGCAACATACCGAGTAGTGAAGGAATCGTCACCCAGCAACGGAAATTTAAGAACACCCTCAACCCCCAGCCATCTTCACCAGTTTGCTATGTTAATACTTGTCAACACTGTCAATCATGTATTGCGCATATTTGAGGTAAATATAAGTACGTAAGCGTTAGGCAGTGTGCTTTTTTTAATGCATAGATACACATTGCTAAATAGCACAGTTAATGTACATGATGCTATGAAAGCAAAAGCGCGTTTTCTCATGCCTCACTAAACGACACGATGCTGCCACCTGTCGGTGAATCTCCGCTCTAGAAAAACTTTCTGCTCTTGAAATTGCTGCTAGATGCAGTGCATATCTTAACGAACGCCTATAAACTTCTGGCATGAAGAGTCGCGTGGCTAACCGATGACGATAGATACAAGAACACTGCGTAATACGGCTCATTCAGGCATTCTTTATCAGTCGTATAACCGATAGACTTCTTCAACTGAAGATTTTGAAAGCAGAGAAGCACAAAATCGAGTCATATGTGTGACTCTCGAGAAGGCTTTGAACCTTTCCCCATGTACTTTAACGAACGAGTGTTTTAAATAGGGCTCCACAATACCGCGTACTAATTTTTTCTAGCACACCACATGAATAAAGTCGTATTCCTGACTCACAATAACCAGACTTATATCACTATAAGAACTGCATAGAAATTGAGGCAGGTCTTGGGTCCTGCCTCTAATAACATAACCACGCAACATGCACGTCCAGTTACACGAACCTCGACGTCGGGTACGGGCCAAAGCTTAGTAATAGCCGGTCACTGAGGGCACCTTCTTGATCGCTGCAGCTGGACCAGTGAACGGCAAATACACGGCAAGCCTCATTCATAAAGGAAAACAGGCCGATTTTACATCAGCCTAGGAGACAGGTTCAACTAAAACAGAAGAAAAATGTTCCTCGTCCAACGAAACTCCGAGCCCACCTTCATTGTAATATATTCACAAGTAATCCACCGAAAATCTTGTGAAGGCTATGTTCGCCCCATTGCGCTCCGAATAGTTGCACAGCTATCAGCTCCATGTTCAAAGAGACATTGGAAACAGCTGATATGAATACCCAGCCACCGCAGAGTTAGAGGCAATGTGCTCGCCTATGCCTCGGCCTGAGGATTACTCTTCCACACCTCCACCCCCAGCATATCGCGCCCACCATTAGCTCTGCGTACGGAGCCAATTTTCACGTATGCAGAATTTTGCAACACCAAAGGCTTGAAAGACAGAAACGTTCGCTTCCAGGGCCAAACATAGTAAAAAACCCAGGTAGAGTCATGTCGCCTACAGACCTTGTCTGCCCTACAAACAGGCACCACAGGGCATGTTCTGCGCGAATAAAAGAGTCATTTTCTTCCACCTGGCACGGCATTGTCCACGGAATCACCCTTTGCAACCCAGGACACAACCACAACATGCCAGGGTGGGTGGCATCTCTGTTCAGCTAGGATCCGAAGATCCAACAGACCCTTGTGACACTTCCGAGCATAGCGGCCCACATCAATGGGATCTCTAACTAAGGAACCCACTCACCGACCTGCTGTAAAAATATTTTATGTTCTTTCTCCACACAAAAGACTTTCGTGTCTTGACGCTCTTGGCCAGTGAAACGAACAAATATTTTGTGAAGTTTATTTTTTGCCGTGGAGTCGAGTTCATTTTGCTATCGTAATTTCCTGTCGGAAGTAGGCCCTTAAAGTTTAGTAGACCATGACTATAAACAGTTCCATGCTAAAAAGGCGTAATATAAAAGTCATGTAGTAGAAGGAGTCTCTTTAACGCATGAAAGATGCCTTGGCAGAAGAGTGGAATTGCGCAAGGCGTCCAAGCAACAGTGCTAATTTCATAGCTCCTTTTCTCAGGCGCAATGAATTGTCCTATGTTTGTTGTGTGCCATGTATATGAGAATTGATGAGTTCTAACGCTGTCACTTAGTGCAGTGTTTGTGAAGTTTTTGGAGAGCGCAATTCATTGAGCTTGTCATTGTAATGAGGTTCACACCCTTTCTACCAAGATAACGCCACGATCCACGTCTTTTGCGCTGTAACTTCACTCTTGAACACAACCCTATATCACCCAAGTTTACGATTAATGGTGGTTGGTCTCGAAATATTGTGGTTTTTCAGCGTACATCCACACGTAGGCGTCATTCAGAAGTCCAAAATAACTTCGCCCGGTAGTTGGCTGTACCTGCCGGAGCAGATGTAAAGCACTCTACGAGCTCCATCTCTGTCGGCTTACAGTCAGCTGCACTAGTGATGGCCTCCCGGATGTCGTGTGGCCCGTCGGTGCACAATCTATGAGGCCATGACTATATGGAGCTCGAACTGTCAAGCTCGCTCTATATAGCGCTACAATCACCAGCGATGTCAGCATGTCTCACGCGTTGAGGAGACTCAATTCCAAAGACAGGGGTGAAGAGGAGTGCGTAGGCATAATTGTCCTAAGCGGGCTTTGCACAGAGTGCATCGCTCTGTAATAGGATAACTTATGCTCTAGCCTTAATGCTAACAAAACTTTAAAATGCCATTTTAGTCCCATTACACGTACGCATGATGCACTTCCTATAGAGTGCTTGAACAGTTTAAAGATTTCGCTAAAAGAAACATGGTAACTCGGCCACTTCCTGAAGCTCAGTAATTCAAACATTCGTGCAAATGTCGTGTCCTGGCACTGTTGCAAGTCACATTATAGGTCCGAAGAATTTTGTTTTGAGCCTTTTTCAAAGAATTATGCCGTGCATCTAGTGTTCCTCGAGAATGAGTAGAGTGAATCAAAGGAATGTTCCGGAAATAGAATCGCAAGCACCCTGCCTTTGCTTAAGATGATCGCGTGAACATAGCTACCCAGGAAGAGCACGTGTGTCCTTAAATTACTACCGCTCTCTGGAATTCTGAAAAGTACATCCAGCAGGCGCATTCGGTTCAGATAAAATGCATAAGAAACAAAAGTGAATTGCATCAGTGGTTGACTGATTTCTGCGGCGTGCTATCGGTAAACTCGTATGGTAACTCTGTAGGATATAAACTGCAACACACATAAACGTGAAAATCAAGGCGAAAACGGCCGCCACACCGCTGTGCCGTTATGAGTTGATGTGCTGGCTTCTTGGCGTCCAATTTTCTCGCACTGCCATTGATGTAATATTAACAAAATATAAGCAAGATTATATGTTTTAACATTTATACAGACATTATGTCAAGAATCACTCCCTTGAACTTGGTGAATTTTGAAAATCTGAGGTCATTGAAGCTGTGCTCTTATCGTACAGCATACAAGCCTCTAGCAATTTGTCTCCATAAACATGCGATGCAGTGACGAGGATCCTAACCGCCACATTCACTGCATCACCGCGCTGTAGAACCGCCTAATTCACTTAACCACTGCACCACCATAGCATAGGCCATTGCTACCGAATTATTCAATACCCAAAATTCTATTTCGCATTTTCAGTAGACTCGGTAGGACCAATGTTTGTGGCTACAACGAAAACAGAAAACCTGTGAGTGTTACCACAGCACTGCATGATAGGTGAATTGAGCATGACATTTCCTTTTCGTAAATTGTCTCAATCATTGCTTTTCTGTCCCGCAAGATTTATTTCCTATATTGTTGGCGCAAGTACTCTAGTGTACATTTATGTTTAACTTACTTCTCACTTACAGTTATACTGCATAATTTTTTGCTATTGTTCTCTTTTACAGAGACTGAACTACCATGATGACCCTCCAGTATAGTGATAATTATTCCTCTGTACTCGGCATTCATTTCTTAAAACAAAAACTCGAAATAAACACTGCGAGTTTGATTTTTTTTCAAGGGTTCTCGAGGTCTATTCATCAAGCAGCGGAAACATCCCATGTGAATTAAATCGGCAGATCCCACGTACAGTGGCAATGAATGATCTGCGAAGCACTAATAAGGAAGGTTGACACGTCACTTCGAATTTAGCCCAACGTTACGAGGCGGAATAAAATATGCCGTTCATGACTTCCTTGTCAGAATTATTATGTTTGGAATTATTGTCGGAATTCTTATGTTTGTTGTCAGAATTATTATGTTTTCGTCGGATATACTGGGTTCCGAGGCAGCCTAAGAAGAACGTCCAGAATCTTTCAAGGTCAGGAAGAGACTGCTAGACCCTCTTTTTGATTTCAAGTTCCTTGAGCGCCCGGGAGCTCGGCGCCGATCTACTTCGTTTTCCTCACGCAAATGCATGAGACACGCACCGAGCGTCGTCTGTTATCCCTCGTCACATGCCCGGGTTTGAAACTAGTCGTCCCGACTTCATACGTAAAACACTGGCAGACGTACCTAAACTAACTTAAACAGTCCTATCTGTAACTATTTACAAAAGTCAACTGAACATTGTATATTCACTTTCAGACACACAAAATATATACAAACCCCAACAGCTATTTAAACTGTACGGCACACGTATACGCTTTAGTCCAAAGCATAGGCTTGGTTCATTTGAGAAATGGGGTTCATATATGGTCTTAATTTTTGAACATGCACAATGTCATTCCCTCATTATCCGCTAGTTCAATCTCGTAGTTCACGGGAGACAGTTTGTTCACTATCTTGTAGGGTCCGGTGTGCGATATAGTTGTTTCCACACCGGACATTGGAGCTATGAGATGCACCAGCTCTCCTCTTTCAAACACAACGTCCTTGTGGTGCTTGTCAAAGTGCCGCTCCTGTTTTTCTTGAGACAGTCGAATTGGCGTGGCTGCGTGCTCCCTGGCTTTTTGTAGTCGTTCATGCACTACCGTGAAATAGTTTTATTGTTTTTTGAGCTGTACAAGGTCTCAGCGGCTGTATACAACATCTAGTGGTAGCACCGGATCCCTACCGTAGAGTAGGAAGTAGGGAGTTTGGCGAACCATGTTTTGGTACCCAGTGTTGTATCAGAATACAACATAAGGAAGGACATCTGCCCTGTTTGAAATGAAACACGTTTCACGGGCAAGAAGTGCGGCCTAAACACCATAAACGACATTTATTTTCAGCTGTTTTGGTCGACTCCTTGTGCAAGTTACCGTGAGCACTAACTTGCTCGTGGAAGGAGACGCTTGTTTCTTCTTCCTCGATTTGACCTGGTGCAGCGCTTGATTAAACATACTCCTGGCCACCAAGTCCCTAGTTCAGCTCAAGCGAATAAAATTTTTGTATCGACCTTGTGGTAACAACCCCTCGCTGTTGTTGGATCTTGCACGAAAGGACATGGTCATCAGCTTCTCTGTAGTCTTTCAGAATCCTTGCAAGTTTCCAAATTTGTCGGGGTAATTTTTATTCGTGCACTATGACGATGTCTCATGCGTTAACTCATTTGGTGGGGCTAGAACGCGAAAAGTGCGCTGATCGAAGTTGAAGATGGTATTCTTTTGTCCACTGGTTCCAAAAGTTTTCACATAGCCATTTTCTGTATGCATGCCGTCGTAAAGCTTTCGTGCGCGTTAGTTTTATTGGCATGTCATTGCCGCCCTGTGGTAGCAACGTGAGTATCCTTCGAATAATGATATATTCTGATGTCTACTACGAAACAAAACGGAACAGGTGCGCTCCTCTACTGTAGTGTAATCCTTCAAGGTGCTTTAAAACAAGTAAAAACAACCAATGCACCAAGCAAAAAGAAAATAACTCAAAATAGACTTTCTCCAGCTTACAGCTGTCCTTCACTTCAATCGCACAGCGGCGGTTGCGGTCTTGCCGGATTTTGAGAACTTCCGAGGCAACAACGCGTATGTGCTACCAGTTGAACGGCACAGTCACGCATCATTCGCGATTTCAGGAGACGTCTGTCAATCTGGCGGAGGGGACCCAAGCGATGCGTGGGACAGAGTGGCCATGCCTTCTTTGGGCTAGCTCTCCTGTGGTGTTTAGCTATTGTGGCCTTTCTTCTAGGACCCCTTCGACAATCCTGTCCTAGCTAAGCTTTAAATCTCCAGCGTACATTCCGTCGCGAGGATGCGCGCTGTGGCCTACCGTTTCGCCGCTGGTGCCTTACTTCCCGCCTTAAAGGCCTCTTCGCTGAAGTGGCCGATGAGCTACCCTCTTTTCGTTCTCCCCAACGCTTGCTTCTTCCTTCTTGCCTTCGCTTTGTCGCGTGCGTACCCTTCACTCCTCTACGGTGACGTCTGCGACCGACTTTTCCTGCAGTGTTTGGAAATTGGCCTTGGATTGCATCATCGGTACTTTTGCAGCTCAAGGGCGCACCATTAATCATGATGTTAATAGAACTGGAAGTCTGGCACTTTTCAGGTGATTTTACTTGCGAACCAGCAATTTTTCTACTTTTGATCCGGCTCCTCGCACGCATGTGAACCGGCTTTGAAGCCGATGCAGAACTCCTGGTCCTACTTGCTACGCTCAAACAATTTGTGCCTTTTTCCCGCGTAGTACTCTTTTTCTCGCGCGCAGATTTCCGACGTCTCTTGCATCTGCGCCGCTTCTTGCAACTCTTTTCCGAGCTTCCCGATCGCAACTCCAGCTAGTCAATCCTCGCACACCTCGCGTCAGCTGTCGAATCCACGCAGTCTAAATGATTTTCTAAAAAATCATCTTTCGCACTTTAAACTGGTGGAAAGCTCAACACACTCAAGAACAGTGCCGCAGTTTTCCTTCACACAATCTAGCTCGAATGGGTGGGAGCTGTCCGAAACTCTACTGTTATTCTCACCCTCTGCTTTGGCTGCTGCTCCTGAGCTTTCTCCGGTTTCCTTGCCTACTACCACATTGTTTGCAAGTTCCACTGTCGCGACACCCTCAGTTGAGGCCTGTACCAGGCTGTCTGCAGATATCTCAGCTGTTTTGCTAGCATCTAATTGGCACAGCACATCGTCGCACATGCTCTGGCCTATGTCGGCCTCTATACTCATAGCAGCACCTTTCGCAGCTCTCACATTTGATTCGTCTTCGAACCTGCTGCGCTCTTCACACGTGCTAGCCTTCTCTATAGCTCTGGACTGCACCTGACTCGTTTGAATAT
This sequence comes from Rhipicephalus microplus, assembly GCF_043290135.1. Classification (NCBI taxonomy): domain Eukaryota; kingdom Metazoa; phylum Arthropoda; class Arachnida; order Ixodida; family Ixodidae; genus Rhipicephalus; species Rhipicephalus microplus. The sequence continues at coordinate 1,313,627 of NW_027464593.1, forward strand.
CGTACTTCTCTTGAGCTACACTTACGGATGGCTGAATTTTCCGTCTCATTGCCTCGTTTTTCTGTTCCAATTGTTCGATCGCCAAGTCGCACGTTTAATCACGCTATTTTCTATCCCTTACTTCAATTTCTTCACTTTCTTTTCTCTTTTTTTCTGAAATCTCTACCGCGTTTTCAATCTCCTCCTCACTGGCTTTTCGCGAGATGAGCCTCAAATTGTTACTCTCACTAAGGCAAATCTTTAATTGCAGTAACTGCTGTTCCTGTTCTCCGGCTTCCCTTGCCGCTTCCCTTGCCGTTTCTCGTTCTTTCACCCTTTCTTCGCGTTCTCTCTCCCTTTCTTCGCGTTCTCTCTCCCTTTCTTCGCGTTCTCTCTCCTTTTCTTCGGGGTCTCTCCCTTTCTTTTTCCCTATCCTCCCGGCCCAGTGCCCGCTCTTCTCTGGCTAACGCCTGCGCCTGTTTCTGCTGCTGCTTAACCCATTGTCTCAGTTCGGTGCCCTCGAGGCCTAACTGTTTACCGTGCGCGACCCACTTATTGAAATCCACACACTCCATACTGCAAACTGTCACTATATTGCTACTATAAAACCAGCGCAATCATATGCAGGATGGAACCGCTTCAACCATGCGGCTCCATCACCACGCTGTCCGCACGGTTCTCGTTCACCTCTCACTGTCTTACTCTTGTACGGAACTTCCTGTCTCGCAGACGCCAGTTTTGTTACGAGCTGCCACTCTAGCGTCGCCAGCGCAGAGTCGGCGACGGGAATGACAGCAGGTTGGTTGGTTCCGAACACAAGCAGAGACAGTGAAGTGATCAGAGACGTGAGAAAACAAAACAAACTTTACTCTAGTAATAATGCAGCACACGGGATCTAAAACAACACTTCAATACAACTAACAAAATACATCAACACTTGATACAACAAAAAACATATAAAAACAATAAATCAGCTTATGTGAGAGAACTATTACAAACTACACAAACTAACAACAATAGAACTACGGAGGAGAAAGTTCGAAGATATAAACACGTGAAGGCATACGTGTGATGACCGGCAGTGTTGTGTTCCCGACGATCGGATGAGAGAAGTCGAAGAAAGTTCTGGCATGACTGCGATGTCGGCGGTGTTTCAACGCTGGTGGCTCCGGGAGGCTTGTGCTTGCAGGTGACTTCGAGCAGGTTGAGCTAACTCGAGGCGAAGTGCCGATGTCTACGTTGCAGACGTTAATATCGCGTCACAACTAGACGAACGGCTAAGTTTAGGTGGCCAGCCGATCCAGAGCCACACTAAAAACTTCTAGAAGAGATGCTTGTTGATCTGTTTCTACACCGTGTTGGTCAGCGACTAGTCTGCCTAGCAGGGCAAAATCCTGCGCTTAAATCCCACTCGTGTCTCCTCGCTCTCTTCCTTGGGGACAAGAGACCTCTACATGTGTCCAATCATGCGCGTTTATTTGATGGAAACTCCGCCCCAAAAATATATTGACCCCACCCCTTTTTAATTAGGAGAGGGCCCTCAACTAACGAGAGTGACAACTTGTCGGTTTGTTGTCATACGGCTTGGCCACCAGTGGTTTTCCCACGCTTTTCCCCGTGGAAAACGGTCAGAATGTTTGACTTTCAGCCGGTGCGTACCGTAGCCTAATCCTTGTTCGGGGTGCATCGCGGCCTTCCACGACCTTGCAGACACCGCCGCAGTTACAAAAGGATCAAACGTCGACGGCGACGTTCCAAGAAGAGCACCCCATTCTGCACTTCTCGACTCCTTTTCATGCGCCCGCCGTTCCCACGGTCACTAGGGATGTACGGCGCCCGTTGATTGCCGTGACGCCGGGTCACCGATATTGGCCGTCCGTGACACTCACATATGTCACAAACCAGGTAGCTAGTGCAGTTCGTAACGGTGAGGGTCGTAACAGTTACTACCTTTGCCGTTACTTACAGCATCAGTAACTGTTACTACCCTAGCCATTACAAACAATGAATAGTAACTTTAGGGGTTTTAAAAAATAAAATTAGTAAGGTGTAATACCTTGCTCATGTTCCCGCGTTATTTCCTCAACATGAATTATTGTCTTATTACTACCCTACTTGTGTTATTATTGCATGGTATATCGTCAAGACTGAGCGTACATAGCTCTAACAGGTACCACTACTTTTTTGCTTTATTGCCTGCTCATAGGCTCTACATCGACCCAGAAGCACAACAAAAACAAGCAGTAAAAGTCTGACACAAACTAAAATTCCCTAAGTGCTGGCAAGGGCTCTACTTCGACAATCACTCAGGTACAATCTCCCGAGTTTCTTCAAGTTCAATAAACTTGGCCATACGTACACAGAAATACACTCGCGCAGGCCATGCATCCTGATCGCAATAAACAGTGAAGGCCACTTGCAGAATCAAATCAAAAGGCATTCCCTCTGCGTACAATATTAGCAGAAATCTTATATGATATGAATTTAATTTTGATTCCTTCTTTAACGTCTTTTGAAGTACATCCGAAAATTATACTCCCTCCCAAAATTGTAAAAAAGCATGGTCTTTAGCTTTCAATTTTTCACAGATAAGGCAATTTGTCCCCATAGGTGAGCAAAAACGATGGTCTGCTTCAAATCTGACACACGCCAGAGTTTGAACTTCGCATTCTTGTAATCTAAAGCCATGAATGCTACTATTTTGTGTTATCGTTAGGCACAACGATCCTATATTTAACTGAACAGTAGGAGACTCAGCGGGAGCCCTGACGAACAGAAGACAATATGTTAATGGTATCTTCTAGCCTCTTGTTGATTACCAGACGGATCGCGCAGTTCTGGTACGCCGTATATACCCCATCTGTGTTTAGAGAACCAACGTTGACAATATCAAGATTGGCAAGCAGAAGGTTGTGGGAAATACAATCAAAAACTTTCTGGATATCAATTTGCAGGTTGGCTACCCCTCCTTGATTGGCATCGCTACGCTCGAGCCCGCAGCGCATCTTCTGTATATTTCTCACAATGGGGCTTCTCATAATGTCGCATGCTTGGGGGGACCCTACCAGTTGTTTGATTACCCCTTGAAGTCGCCGTGCTAGTACTTTCAATAAAAGTTTAAGATCAGAAGTAGTTTGTGATATAGGTCTATACGAAGAAACTAATTTAAACTTCATTGAGCATCCTTTCCTGGGTATCGACACATCGATACCAGTTCCTGCACTTGACTTAAAACCTTTTCTAATATCAATTCTCAGGAGTTATTGGCAGAGCACATGGGACACACACACAGGTAATAAATTGCATGTCATCAAGCCGCAACTTGGTCACTGGCCACCGGTATAAAAATCACGCCACGCAGAAGTAATCTTTAGAAGGTTAAGAACAGGACATACACACACAACACATTCTTTTCTTTCGTCTGGAGGCGATCGACCTTTGTGGGATAGGGGTGGAGAAGCACTCACTCTACTTCACATTCTAATCCAGTGCAAAGAATAAACAGGCTCAGAAGACAACACTTTCCGTTACCCTACCGACAACAGATACCACTTCATCCTGCAATGTTCGTCGGTAGAAAACCGATTGTCACACATAAATCGTCGTTATTGTTTTAAGAGAAGTTCGTACTTTTCTTATTATTTCGTACCACGACCTCTCCGGGCATTCTTTAGCACTACCTCCCCAGAGAGGCCTCCACTGCAGTGGCTATACTCCACAAAACACTTGCCTCACGGCCCTTGGACGCAAGGGTGTGAACGATTGAGGCAGTTGTGCTAATGCCATACACGTCCACCATCGCTTCGATTATCACAAACTTTTGTCATTCATTACAACCCACTCTTCACAGCAAGGTTATGATTTTATTACTTCAATGTTTTTACCCGCCTTTGCACGAGAAATTTTATGGCCCTCATACAGCCACTTAACACAATCTTTGTCCATATCACTAGTAAAATGAACGGATGCTCTTTTGGCCGTGAAATGACCCTAGCAGCACAAATAATAAACACCATCATCATCAACGAGTGCAGTCAATGACGGTATGATGGCACGACAAAAATGACAGAATTCGTCGGGCGAATGATGTAGAGTGGGGCAGAGCTGGGTCCGCACACTGCTGCCGCGCCACTTCGGCCTCCCGTTCTCACATGCCGGAATCTTGTCGGCGCCGACGCGCAGCTTCACGGCATGCTTTGCCTCAACGCTCGCATATCGGAGTTCCGTTTTTGAACAGGAACCGCCACCACCTTGCACGTACGTGGCTCTGCAGCCTTTTCAATCCACCGACCTTCTGAACGCGTCCGCACGCCAGAACGGCTTTTATTTTACGACACCACTCCTCCTCCTAGCGTATGACGCCACCGACAAACACGCGATCACCGACGTCTTCGTATGACGTCATTCTTATTTTATCGCACATTCACAAATTGGGGTATCTTTTTTTGAGCGCAACACGCCACCACCTTGCGTGTGCCATGCTTTTTATTGGCAAACCTCGAATTATCTGCTCGCTGCGTCCCTCCATCGCCTGCCTCTCTGTCTGTCTGTCTTTTTGACGCACGGACGAACAGACGCACGCACGGACGGATGCGTAGAAGGTTGGGCGCATGGGCGCACGAGAAAAGGTACACACGGACGGACAGGTTGACGCATGGACGGATGCATGAATGAACAGACCCATGGATGGACGAACAGAAGCACGCACAGATGGCCGGACGCTTGGACGAACGCCGAGACGGACGTATAGATGAACACATAGATCTACGCACGATAGGACGGATAGATAGACGCATGAACGGATGCACGACTGAATGGACGCGTCTCTCATAATTATATGGTGGTTTTGAGACGTTTAATCCCAGATATCAATCAATCAGTTAATCAATCAACAATTTAATGCACGCACCGATTGACGGACTGACGCACGGATGAACGAAGGACGCATGGACGGATGGACCCACGGATGGACGGAAGTAAGAACGAGCGAACAGACAGAAGGTTGTAAGGAATAATTGACGCTTCGCCACAGGAATATTTCACTCCATGGATATGCTGTGATTTTATTATTTATCATACTTCAAGTAACGTGCTCTGGTATCATACAATTCGCACTTTTCAGCATAAATGCATTTTGTTATATGTACAAGTACCACCCTCTACGGCCAATACAAGAACTATCGAGGGGTGGCTACATACAATTACGACGGGACGTCCAGCCCACACCTGATGCAGCCTCGCTCTTATAATTCTATCCGAGTGTCACATCATGCGAACAAGTGGCCAAGACGATTAACTTTATGTAATACAATACGTCTTGAATGACGGCTCTGCATTGACGACCGGTTGACTTTGTTGCGTGCTTGATGTACGGAGCAAAACCTCCAAACTGGCGTGGGGACTTTCCTCACAGAACGACAAAACTTTCCACTCATCCCGGTTAGAGCAGCTCCAGTATCAATGAGCGCAACAGTACGTAAACCTTCGACAAACATTTCTATAACATTGGCGGGGCACAAGCTAGGACTCACACAGAGTGACGACGGGTGCGTAAATTAGTTTTTTTAGTGACGAGGTGCGGAAATTAGTTTTCTGCCAGGAGGTTTGGGCGGAGACGCAGGGGTGATAGGGATTGGCGCTGTGGGGTGGTGGGTGACGGAAAGTAGACAGTCGGTACTCGGAAGTGCATCAGCGGTCTCGGTATGCTGTTAGCGGTTCAAAGTCAGCCAGCAGTCGGTCAGGTTAAGGTGGCAGTTCTTGTTCCGCGTCGTACGGGGCCCGGTAAAAGTAGTCCAGGTAATATAGTGTAGCCGAGATAGTTGTTTTAGGACGTTACAACCCACATAGTAATCATCATCATTGGTGCAGCCGAGGTCGCTGCGAAGCGCAGACGACAAAAGTGCGTAACATAGCTTGGACACCCGCTCACGTAGCAAACGGGGTGTTGTCAGCTGTGCGCCAGAAGTTTCTGTAGCGCAACTGTGTACTGGCCGTCATTGGCACTTGTACAAGTTGAAACGTCGACAAAGGTAGCGGTCGCGGTGAGCTTGCAGCAATGGCCGCTTAAGTTAGGGGCGTGGCGACAGATGTTGCCTAAGAGGCTGACGGCAGCGCCTCAGTGCTCCTGCATCACCTGTCAGGTGACGGGTGCGAGACGCTCAGTTGCGGCAACCACTGTTGGTAAATACGACAAGTATAAAAGCGGTCGAGTGAATTCTTTACGAACAAATCGCTTGATTTCTGACAGTAGCGTTGTTTTTTTGCTCACCATCGAGAGTAAACGCTGCGATAGTTTCTTCTGTAAAGCCGCTGGCCGCTGCGTCAAGACCTATTGTTTTCCCAGCTCCCCAAAGTTCTGGCATAGCCCATGGGTCTTGGAAAGCAGCCTCTGAAAGACGTAATTGCCTATTCCCTCCAAGATGTGTCGAATCTTCTCTCGTTCGGCCATCAATTGGTTAAGGTGCTTGCACAAGCCGAGCACCTCTTTGATGTAGCTCGCGAAGTGTTTGCCCTGCTGCTGCGCACGTCCCCGAAGACGCTGCTCAGCACGGAGCTTGCGTACCTCAGAGCCCCAAAGAAATGGATAACTCGTTGCTTAAAAGCACTCCAAGTTACGAATTCGGACTCGTGGCTCTTGAACCAGAGGCTTGTGACCTCTTTCAGGTAGAAGGAAACATCACGAAGCTTCGAACGGTAGTCTCATTTGTTTCTCGTACCCAAGATCTTGTTCATCTGTGCCGTTGAAAAAAAGGGAATCGCGAACACATAATGCGTTGGGAATGATGACCATCGCAGGCTGAGTCTGGGTCGGGCCTTCTGGGTGGGTGTTTTCTTTGGTCATTTCTGGGGAGGCGGATCTCCTGTCGCGGAATGCTCGGTTGGATACCCAGCACCACCACCACTCTGAAAATAGACTTTTTTGGTACAAGTATAGCACTCTAGCAGGAGGCTTACGAACACTGAGAGGGGGTGGCGACAACCGGCACATGAATAACAGCGCTGACCACAACAGCTCGTGCTCGGCTCTTCATGCACTACGATATATTGTTCTTCTTCCTCAATACAAGAGTAATAACACGTAGCGCAAGCGTGCTGTACCATCGAACGTAAGCACATGATTGTCATGCTGACTTAACGGTTTAAAACCGACTATGCACTACAAGAGGCACACATGTAACTGGGCCTAATATCCGAAAGCCACGTATGAGGTGCGCAGCAAGTTTGTAAATATTTCCACGCATCATTGCCGTAGTTCAAATCATTCTCCGCACAACACCACGATTGCAAAACACAGTATTCCCACCGTGATAACAGTTTCTTTACACGCTTAAACACTGGTAGATGCAGGGATTTACTGGCACTTTTGTTGGCGCACTGGAAAATAGCTAAGTCGCACTGGTAGGGGTGCTGGCTTCACCGCTGTGATGCTAGCGCACATCAGGAAGCACTGAAAATGCGGAAATTTTCACTAAAGGGCACCGGTGTTGCTGGCGCACACATTGTTTCTACAAGTGCCGCGCGCAGGTTCATTTAGCCTGTGCACTGATATGCTTTCGCATCGGTAAATATCAAACGCTTTATAATTTCGTATGGATGGAGGCTACCCTAACGAATCCCGAGCATGTGTCACAACTTGGGGCTTGGCAGAGAGAGAAAATAAGCGCAAGACACTCAAAATGTGTGATACACGAAATCACTGCCATTTCAATTGTTTTCCTTTGGGGCGTGGAGAAAATTGTCGTAATAATTTTAGGGAGCCAACATTTATTATTTCATTTTCTAGCGCGCTTGATTTTTTATACACGCTGTATCAATAACAGCGTCAATTCTCACGGTGTACTGGCGTGTTGCAGCAAATACTGCAGGTTGTTTGCTTGTCCCCCGCTTATACCAATTCCACATGAGAGTCGCATTCTTGCAACGTCTCCATGTAGCTGTATCTATGGGCAAGGAGCTAGTCACCACTTGTAACCAAAACAGCAAACTGTTTACGCTGCAATATGGACAAGACGCAAATGGCCTGTCTCGACGCTTCGCAAACTTTCCCAGTGTAGCAGAAAAAGACAGCTGTCATTCAATATCTCTGCACCGAAAATGCTTGTCTGCTAATGCTTATCCTCCTACTTACTTCTGGTACAGTATTATACGGGTTAAAAATGTTTCGAAGACCAAGTGCGGAAACTTTATGCATTGCACCTCCGCTGCTTCGAGAGTGGTCTTAACCTGTGCTCTGTCCCAGCAAGCGGGAGGCCTGTCCTGGCCGCGTTCGTGTAAATGTTACCAGCGCTTCTTGCTTAATATTCACAAGTATAAAGTGTAGGAACAACAGTAAAGTATGCAGAATTAGACGGTGTACTTCAAGAGTAGCAAAATTGTGTTACTGTTTCTACAGATTTTTTAACTCCTTGGGCGAGTATGGCGGAGGTGGCCATGGAACTTACTTTTCTCTTCAAGCCAAAGCAAAAGTAACTGTGAACGCTCTTCTACTCAGGCGGAGTTCGCAATCTATGCAACTCTCGTGCCTAAGAGGCTTGAACGGAGTCCGAGACTCCGTCATTGCTGACGAATCACAGTCTAGCGATTGCATGGTACCACCGACGCTGGGTGGTGATACTGCAGGCTAATGACCATACGCCTTTGAGCGTAGACGCCCCAGATGTAAGAATAATTCGCAAAGTCAACAGGATACCTTTCAGTTGTAACAAAACCATGGTTCTGTGATCACGAACGTTTCGTAAACGAGGCGCAAATTGCTTCTAGTGTAAGGTAGAGGCTCGACACCTATAGTGAAAAAAAAGAAATGAGTTAAAAAACCTTCGTGGGCAGGGATCGAACACGTAACCTACCTATGACGATGCAGACACTCCACCACTACGCCACGTCGTACCATGCATGCTGCCTGGTAAAAAAACTGGTAAGAAAAAACACACCATTTGGCTTCATGGGTTGGAGTTTGAACACATAAGCAACTTTCGTTTCTCACTAAACCTTATGTCCTCATAATATGAAAACTACTAGCGTCTATGCAAGACAAGCCATAATACCAAGACTCCAAGTTTCTTTCAGAATTCAGAACATAAGAAAGGAAATGTACAAGACCATGATAATCTAGGGCGGATTATTTGACGTGCGCATAAGATTGATATCGACTCTAAACCTCAATAAGTACGGGCATGGTTCAATTATGAAGGTGTATTTTTTTGTGCAAGGGACGATATGCAGTGTCCGTGCCAGAGTGTACTAATTTGCATATGTAGGTCGGTTGCTGCGACTACATAGCCGATTCCTAAAAACAAAAGTGCATGTGCACTAAAGTGTCTCCTGTTACGTTATGAACGCGCACTGAACGACAAGCCTGTATTCACACGTATGTGTCAGCGAAGTGCCGACGATCGAGTGGGCCCGATGGCTTTCGGTGGCGGCCCGTGCGCACGGTGCCACAGCCTGAAAGCGCGTTTCATCGATGCTTATCACCTTTTGGGCGGACACCGTACGCAAGAAACTGTCGTTCATTCAGGTTAACCGATGGCAAGGCTGTGCTGTGCAGTCATTTTACTCCCCGGCGTAGCATATTGTTGAACCCAGAAGCGCCTTTGACTTGTATAACACACTCGGCCTGTAAGCTAGGCCTACGTTTACCTGCAGGTGTACTCGTACGGGTCACAAGTAGTTGGACCGATCTCGGTGCAGGTGGCATGCGAAAGTTGAAGCTTGAGCTTTCCCCAAGTATCTCACTGTCGCATCAATATGTACACGAGGTAATTAAAACAATAAGGACCATCATAGATACGTTGTAGTTGGGGCTTTGCCGACAGGCGTTGTTTTTCTGGCGACTAGTACACAACGCCGCATCGCAAGGCGGATCGGACGCCGACTCGTAACGCTCGTAGATTATTTCTTCGTAAGCACTGCTGAATGATCGTACCAACTGTTTTTGTAAAAGCCTAGCTACAACTCCCAAGCTTCAGCATAAGTGGCTTCACCACATGCAGAATAATATGACAGAAAGCCAGATAAAAATTAAAATTTAGTAATAAAAGTGGCGTTGAATAAATAGCAGTTTTGTCATAAAAGGTTGGCGTGCCTATAGAGTACATTATGATCCCCAGATACTTTGGCGCGCTAGATGTATAATTGGCACGTTAGATGTAATGTTGCGCCTCCCGCACTGAAAAAAGACTAGATCTCATGAGTATAGTTACCGGTTGCTATATAAATTGTTGTTTCTAGCGCGATAGGTGTATGCTCAATGTTTCTGTTTGCTGTGTTGCGAATGAATATAATGTGTAAGCAGATATTCGTCCAGTACATGTGACATTAACTTGAAGCGATCTACGCCGTTGACTGCTTTCTGAAACTCCTCGACGAAACTTTTTTGAGACATTAGTCCTAGCGCAGCAGGAGTGCTTCTACTCTTCGAGGGAGATGAAGCACTCTCGCTCGACAAGGGTGTAAAACTTTGTGACGAAGAAGTGCACAACCCGCACAGAGCGCATGAACTCTCTCACAGAAACGTGGCGGTACTCAGGCGACGAAACATGCTCATTCTGGTTCGGCCAGAGCAGCGGCATTCTGTAGAGAGAGTGTGACTACTCTGTGCCGCAGAGAGTTCCCAGAAATCCTGCAAAAAGAGTGAAATATGAGACAAGCCTCCACTCCCGCAAAAAAGAATTGCCAGCACTTTCTTGGGGCTGGGATTGTAGTTCCGTGAACCGAAATAAACCATTTTTCCTCGTATGCTACAAGGAGGGACGGCAGTCGATGCGTCGAGCTTTCAGAAACGCAGGCTAACACCGTAAGCGGCCGGCCGCACCAACCGGTACTTCTCTGACACGTATCTAAGAACAAGCAATTTTTAGGTGGTAACTTCGTACACATGCTCGATCTTCTAGTTTTCCTTGTTTTGTGTCATTTTCTGTCGTTCTCGCGAAGACGTCTGCAACATCAAGAAGAGTTTGTGCTTACTTGGCCCATTGCGAGAAAATGCGACCAAAAGAAGGGTCTGATTCCGGGACTTCGGCCATGGCCCAGCTATGCAAGCGACCAGGACAGACACCTGATTCATCCCACGCGCCATTGAAACGACCAGACAAACGAGCAGGCGAACGTAACTGTGGCGACACCAATGAACCTACAACGATGACGACGCGTCCACAATAGTGGTACTCGACGAGAAAGTAGACGATTGGTCAGACATGGAGGACGACAACTTCAAGATGGTAAGCCAACACAAAAAAAAATAAGGAAAAAAAAGGAAAAAAAGCCACCACAAAAGCAGAACTGTGGGCATTCCGGTGATTATATTACCTGTAGAAGGCGAAAAAGGCTTAAGAAAGGTGAACCCCAATGCTTTACATTCTGCGGTGACATCAGTGATAAACGCTGAGCCAGTTCTGAGTTATTTCACTGGTCAAGGTTTGCTACTGCTTGACGTGGCCTCTGAAGATCAAGTAAACGCGCTTTTCGAATGTGGCAGGCTGTGTGGTGTAGAAGTTTGTGCTCGCCTTCGTAATGACTACTTGTAAAACATCTGCTTGATCAGAGGTGTTCCGAAGTGGTACACAGAGGCGGATCTTTTCGAATACATGGAACCGCAAGGCGTGAATAACGTCAGGAGCATTGTTAGAAGTTTCTTCTACGAACGAGCGGAAAGTTAGACCCACGGACGCGGTGGTACTTGCGTTTACTCCAAACTGCGAGTGACGTCTGACTAAACCTTGGCTTCACTCGACATGAAGCCACTGAATACACAGAGCCACCACCAAAGTGCTTTGAGTACCAACATTTTGGTCACGTGGCGAAATTCTGCAAAGGAAAGCTGCGATGTAAACGCTGTGGAGGTCCACATGACTTCAAAATTTGCAAGGCGGACTTTAAAAGCGCAAACTGCAATAGTGACCATTTGCCAGTTATAGTGGGTGCCTATTCCGAGTGAGTGCGCTGCTTAGACGAAAAGCCTCTCTTACGGGGCCTAAACCAACTGAACCAACTACTGCCCGTTCAGTTGTACTAGATTGAGGATTTTTCTCCGTTGGAGAAAATCCTCAAACTAGTACAAAGAATGCACGTGAGGTGAAATCAGAAGAATGCTTCCTGAAAACACCAGGCAATGCGAGTCAAGCAAAACAAGGAGCCATGACAACTGAGTCTACTTGGAACATTTATACACAAGCTACCTATGCCAGATTACTGAGACAAGAATTTGAGCAGAAGACAAAGGGACATGAGGAAAATATCCACGACACTGTGGAGATTGTTCGAGTTCTGTTTGCCGCTCTACGTTCACACCTAGCGACAATGCCAACTGGTAGTGCGAAGACCTAGCTGAAGGCCGTGCTGGCTCTAGAATCGGTGCTGCTTGGTTGTTTCGGGCACAACCAGCACTAGGATGCCGATGTCCAAGCCTCATTGCAGGTTAAATTGCCGAAAATTGACTTTTATAATGCAGTGGAATTGTATCGAAATAGTTTCTCGCATGATTGAGCTACACCTGTTTTCGAGAGAACGTCAAATTCTGATTTTGGCTCTGTCGGAGGCTGGATTACCGAGACGAAAATCAATCACTGGATACGTCACTAAGAAGAACTACACCATAACGACTTTCCCAAATTGAAGTGCCGTTGTCTATTTGCGAAGAGAGATACCACACGTTGCACTCAATGTGGCGGACTTGTGCACAGATGCTATAGAAGTTTGTGCGATCAGGACACAGATAGGAAACCGCAAAGTCAGCATTGCATCGGTGTATGCTATGCATCTCCTCGCAAGAAAATTTCGATCGGGAAGTGTTTGGAGGACTTGCGTCATTGCTGCCCATCTCCGCGCATAATTTGTGGTGATTTTAATGCGCATCACACGTGTTGGGGGAGGACAAGACTTTGGATGCACGTGGACGTTGTCTGAAAAAATGCTATTGATAAGCTAGACTTATGCAATGCGAATGATGACAATGTAACATTATTGTAATCATTATGAGTGAAGTTCAACTGAAGTGTTCCACAGCTCCGGACAGAATGGGCAGTGATCATTTCCCTAAATTGAACAATGTTGCTGGCTATCATTTGAGGGTAGCTAAATACTGCGAAGTAACTGATTGGCCTCGCTACCTTGAGCACCTAGACCACCAATCAGGGGATATGTTTCAGGATATGCTGGCGAGAAAAGCGGCTGCAACCACTATTCCTAAGCTACCTGCGCATTTTCCAGCCCCGGACTGAAAGCTCCGTAAATTGTGTGCGGCCAGAACAAGGACAGAGAAAAGGCTTATACAAAGAGGTGGTGGACCTGCCAGCAAAACTCATTTCAACACACTTAATGCATTAAAACGGTGATACAGCAACAAACTTCGGAAGAAAGAATGGGCAACATTTTGTGAGAGTTTAAGGGTATTTACTCCACTGTCAAGGATATGGCGAGTAGTAAATAGGGTCGGAATCACGACCTAGCCTTTGAGGCTGTTTATTCCCTCGCGTTAATCAAGGATACATCAATGCTGTCTCTATCCGAAGATTTTGCAGACGTCTATGTAATCAGAAGAGAAAGTGAACCACCTTACCCCCTTCCGCCTCATCCTACATCTTCCATCGACGCACCTTTCACGCTGCGTGAACTTACGTCAGCGATAAGTTGTCTCCGTCGACGCTGTGCTCCTGGACCTGACGGAATTACAAACCAAATGATCTCAAATCTGCCTGCAGAAGCGAAGAGGAGGCTTCTGATGCATTTCAACTATGTTTGGGAGTGGGGGAACATTCCTCAAGCCTAGAAAATGGCCTGGGTCTTGCTAGTGCTGAAGCCAGGTAAAGACAGAACAGAACTGGCATCATACAGACCAGTATCACTAACTTCGTACGTTGCGAAGGTGATGGAGAAGCTGGCCTGTGTTCGGCTGACATGGTGGATGGAGAATCACAAGGCCCTTCTAGCTTGCATGACTGGGTTTCGGCATCAGTGGAGTGCACAGGAGAACATCATTGACTTGGTGAGTCACATAGAACACCATTGAGCATACGGCGTTTCAACTCTGGCAATATTCCGGGATGTTTCAAACGCATACGCCTACGTGTTCCAAGGTGCGATAATTTGTGGTCTTGCATCTATGGGAATAATGGGGCACCTTTTACGCTTTGTTCAAGTGTTTCTTAGTGATCGCTCGATGCAGGTGAAGCTAGTGACAGTGCTCAGTAGCTCAAGAAAAATCACCAGAGGAGTGCCATGGGGCAGTGTCCTGTCTGCACTGTTGTTCAATGTGACCATGGCTGGTTTACATAATGCTCTCAAGACTGTGAGCAAGGCAGTGCTAATATCAATTTATGCCGACGACATATGCATCTGGCTGTCTGGATATCAGCATAAGCGATTGTAAATGACTGGCCAAAGAGTTCTACTCTCCGCACAAACATATCTTGATTCTATAGGACTAACAAAATCAGCTGAAAAGTCTCAATTCATGCTATTCTCAGGTATGCAAAGACGAGAAACAAGGATGAAAATATTACCCACCAAATAGACCCACCTTGGTCACACCAGCATGTCGACTGTCAGGGGACGTTTTCAAGAATGCACAGCAAGCGTTCCACATCCACGGCAAAAGTACGTTATTTGGTATTTGAATATATTGAAGAAAAGTACGCCGATAATTTTAAAGTTTTCACCGATGGATCGGTCGACATAAAGCGCGGAACAAGCGCTGCAGCGTTTGTTATCCCGTCTCTACAGGCGTCCTGGGCAGCATGACTCAAGTGCGTTGTTTCATCGACAGCATGTGAAAGCGTGGCAATTCAGGCAGCCCTGAAGAAACTAAAGATTTGTAGGCAGCAACAAGTCGTGCTGTTTTCAGGTAGTAAGCCCGCTTTGCAGCAGCTAAAACATAGATTGCTTTTGAATCGATGCACTCAAAGATCACTGTGAATTCTTAAAGACCTGCATGGCAATGGTATAGACATTAAGTTTCAATGAATTACATCACATGTGGGTATAGCGGGTAATAAGGCGGCTGACAGACTTGCCAGAACTGCTCTTGAGCTTACACCAACGAAGAAGGCTCTCAAAGACAATCAGCGTATCTTACGAGAGGCTGTCAATAAGCATTTTAATTCGTTATGGCTGACGCCTCACCAGCCATGTGTGACACAAGGGCTATCAAGGGAAGAAACCTGCTTGCTTCATCGCATCCGAACAGGATCAACGCGTACACCAGCATGGCTTCACAAGATCAGACTCTCCATGACTAGAAGTGCAAAAACGGTGATATAGAACACTATTCGCTCAAATATGGTGAGCTTAAGAAGGCACAGCAAGGTTTATTTGGGGAACTGCAACAATTAGTCTCGCCACGTGACAGCGTGACTGGTAATGTGTTTCCGCGTGGTTTCTCAATCTTCAGGAGACAGGTGTCGCGACATCTCTTCAAAGTTTTGATTGCTAAAAACCTCGCATGGAACTGGTGATAAGTGACAATTATGTTTGGGGTAT
Organism: Rhipicephalus microplus; assembly: GCF_043290135.1. Taxonomy (NCBI): domain Eukaryota; kingdom Metazoa; phylum Arthropoda; class Arachnida; order Ixodida; family Ixodidae; genus Rhipicephalus; species Rhipicephalus microplus. The sequence continues at coordinate 1,329,080 of NW_027464593.1, forward strand.
AGCGCAGCGAGATTCAGTTCAGGCACAATACTGCAAGTGGAATAGCCCAAAGGCCGCCTTCTTATGCAGGCTTACGTCGCATTATGTACGATGTTCATTTTAAAAACCTACTCGTGCTTAGTTAAAAAGCAAACAGAGGACATTAGCTACAATTAGCAAAAAAAATTGCCCGCAGCTTCCCTCGGGGGAACACTGAGGAGGATGCGGAGCATATAATTGGTTAACGGGGTGTTAAAGTGCGACTTACTTGGGTCGATGGCTAAATTGGTTAACGTGGTTGTGAAATGGGGTGTTAAATTGCGACTTACTTGGGTCGATGGCTAAATTGGTTAACGTGGTTGTAGGAGGGGGTGTTAAATGAGTGAACACGTACACACGTATGCGAAAGGACGGCGCTGGTCGAAGGGACGTCGATCGTTGTGTTTGTGGATTCGTTGGAATTCATTTCACCGCGACCTTGGACGTCGACGCGCCGTACAAACCAACTAACGAGCGGCAACTGAGCGAGCGAGCGCCGACCTTGAGTATATATACAGCGCGACGGCGCATGCACTGTCAGCTGTCGAATGTTCTCGAAGGAGAAGCGCGCGCGCGGCACAGATGGCGACGGCGCGACGGCGCATGCGCTGTCAGCTGTCGAATGTTCTCGAAGGAGAAGCGCGCGCGGCACAGATGGTGGGCGACGGCGCGACGGCGCATGCGCGCGCGTCAGCTGTCGAATGTTCGAGAAGCGGTGCGGACGGCGCGGACGGCGCGGACGGCGCACTACAAGGCGCGAGTATAAGATGCTTCCGCATCTAAAAGAAAACCTGTGGGAAAATAGCCTGCAAATCATGCAAGGCTAGAGCCGCCGGCTATATACAACATCCTCAACCTCAACATCTACCTTCGTACATCTTAGTGAACTAACACACTTGTACACTATTTCAGTGTGTTGCATTATTATTTTCGGGCCGGTACTATATCTGTTATGATCAATAGAAGTGCAAATCTGTAGACTGGTGAGCCCATGTATACTGGCATAACGTCGCTTGCGCGAAAACACTACTCAATGGTGTACGCACATGTATCGAACAAGTCATCTTAAAACCTCTGCACATGTGAACCAGTAACAAGATTGAGAAATGGCTATGAGATACAAACAAATGGCAGTACCAGATGGCAATCTGTGGTTCCCCTACAGTCTATTGGCTATTTTACAGAGTTAAGATGTTTAATTAAAAAAATACTTTATGGTGTGGCCAACATGAGCACGCCATTCAGTGTCTAGCAGTCATTCGTCAGTGTCAAATAAAGACGCAATTGTTACTTGTAAGCCTCTACCTTGATGGTTCGACTTGAAAACCTGAAGCTGAACGGCATGCTCATCGGATAAATGGCCATTTTACTTACAGCTAAACATGTTTTGACGTGTTGTAGTTGGTAGAGTAGTCAGTTGGAACTCGGAAAGTGGCAACTGTGAATCCTCTCGTCGGATGTTTTTTTTTTATATTCTTCTAATGCTTCAATGCAATCTCTATTACTTCTTTGACTAACATGTCAGTTTATGGTTATTACACACGCTCGTTTTAATGCGGTAAATCCAGTTGGGCTTTGTACCCAGAGCCTCCCAGTTACATGCTGCTCCATTGTCCGAGTATCCAGCGTTATCCGGCATGGCACGGGAGGCTAGTACCCAGTGACACTGGATTTTGAAATAGCGACAGAATGCAGCCATGTGCGAAAACTTCACTGACACAAGCCACTTTCAAGTTTATCAATTGCATGTAGTACGGCTCAGGCGATTGAGTGTGGAAGAGTTCCCAGAGTTGCATATCTAGCATGACTACATCAGGTAGCGGCTTGCATAGGGGCAATTGCAAACCAGAGCTCATTTTTTTCGACAACTGTGGGATCATGTACAAATTCATTGTCCCTGTTCCCAGTGACACCTGTGCTCTTGTAAACATCACAAGACAGCAACACATCGCGTATGTAAAAATGTTGTAAGAACGTGCAGAAAATGCAAACATTCACGTCCGAATTGGAGCTCCTCGAAAACTAAGGGGATTTTGACGCCGTACAGCTTTGCTGCAAAGACTAAAAAATGAACACGATACCAACGAAATAGAAGGTCGTACACAGAATGGCAAATAGGTCGAAATGTGCCCCGCGTTTTCACGCATGAATTACGCACAAAACGTATTCACAGGTACAGAAAAACGCGAATAATCGTCTCAACCTTACTTCACTGTGTCTAAAAAGCGTGCCTTTGATGCGAACGGAGTTTGTGCAGTGATAGCAGTGATCTTGTATGCCCGCTAACTACAACAGGAATTTCTAGTAAAAGCCCAACGCCAGCGAAGACGTAAAATCCTCCCCACCGTGAGATAACGGTGCGAGTGAGGTCAACTCTTCCTTTTCATGCGTCTAAGTAGGAGATGAGCGCGTGCGCCACCACGCCATTACGATGTGGCGACGGGTGCTCGTTTCGCCATCTTTCTGGTAATGCCGAAAGCACAATAGCTCCCCCAGATATGCCCGTCAACAGCTGTAAGTGGTAAATGTAGCTAACGCGGTTGCTTGGGCGAGTTGGTACGACATGATTCACATAAAAAACAGTGCCAATAACGAGGGAAAAGAAGGAGACTACATCAGGTAGCGGCTTGCTACCTGAAGAACACAGACAGCAGTGCCGCTGCCTGTCTCCTTCTTTTTTTGTCCCTCGTTATTGGCACTGTTCTTGATGTGAATCATAGTAAATATAAGTAGCTTGTCGTTTAAATCTTGAGGGAGCTGCTTCTGCGTGGCTCAGTGGTTAACGCCTCACCTTCACGAATCAGAAGTCCCACGTTCAATTTAGCGTCGGAGTCTAACTCTCGATTAACATTCGTTCTTGTGTTTACACACACACACACACACGTATATAAATATATATATATATATATATATATATATATATATATATATATATATATATATATATATATATATATATATATATATACGGTGAGTGACGACGGCGACGGCAGTGCCGATGTCGACGACGAGCTGAAGGCACATTCCAGCACAAATCGCTCACATAGGCGCTATCACAATAAAAAACGTGATAGAGAACTTAACGCTCGGAGTCCGGAATCAGCTTCCTTCGATTGTAAACACGTATGTGTCTCTGAACATTCCAGAGTAAATTACTAGACATAACGTATTTTAGATACTGCCATGGTCTTTTTGACTATGGCACCATCATTCACCAAGATTGTATAGCACCACCACAATCTAGACTGTTCACCAAGGCAATCACCAAAGACATTTAGCATTGCCACCAACCGTTTTTGAGCCCCGACGTTGTGGTCTAGTGACGAAGGCACTCTGCTGCTGACCGAAATAGAATCGAGGGATCGAATCACGGCTGCGACGGCTGCATTCCGATAGAGGCGGAAATGTTGAAGGCCCGTGTGCTCAGATTTGGGTGCACGGCAAAGAACCCCTGGTTGTCGAAATTTCCAGAGCCCTCCACTACAGCGTCTCTCATATTCATGTGGTGGTTTTGGGAAGTTAAATCCCACATATCAAACAACCATCCACTTTCCATTGTCACTACCACAACACCTCTCCGCCCCTACCACCTTCGCCAAAAGAAGCTCGTCACTACTACCACCACCACCTGTCATCATTTTCTACCACCACCATCTGTCATCATCAATCACGATTATGACCAGTACAGCTTCCGGCGTGTCCACTAATATTTTCACCATATAAGATACGCTTTCTACCACATCCACCAACCCAAGATTTTGAATAGGCCATATCAGACTATTTGAAATGGTACAAGTTTTTGTCTAAAATAAAACGTCACTCGTATTACCGCATTTGTTTCATATAAAGTTTAACGACATGGTTACTTTGCCAAAATATAGCTTAAAAATGGCTGCTTTTCAAGTCGACCTGACGTTCATCCTGAATGACTTGGTGATGGTTGAAGTTGCCCTTGGTCCCATGAATCAGTATTACACGAGAGAAAAACGTGTCTGCACATATGTAGTTGGTTGTTTACAGTGCACTGATAGCGTACAGCTAGTACAAGGTCTACTGGTATTTGGCTAATACAGCACTGCCATGCGCACATACCCAATTTAACACCTGTCGGTGCATCTCCGTGCCTGTTAGCCACAGGCGCTTCTCCGTGCCTGTGGCTCGCACACAGTATCATATTTCACAATTTGCGTAGCTGTGGTTGTTTACATATACCTCGACACCACATATTGTGAGTCCCGCGCAAATTTGGCGGCAAAACGCACCTAATAAACGCTGGTACTCTCTATGCACTTCTTCAAAGTGTCGTAAAATGCGAAGAGAAACGCAATGCGTGTGGCGTCTCCCTCTGGCACAGCTGTGATTTCCCACAAAGTAGGTACCTGAAAGCAGGGCGATAGCAAGGCGAGCATGAGAGAGAGAGATAGAGAAATATTTTATTATAATGTTGCGATGTTTTTCCTGATTTTCGCTTGACCTCCCACTCTAGGTGCTGTGGAATGATCATGAGGCGGGCATCGAAGAGTGTTAAAGAAAGTTATGAGGAAGGCCTGGGTGGCTCCTCACGGTGTGTGAATAGCCTCAGAAAATACACGTGTTGGCTGAGCTAACTGCGGAAGCAAAGCTTCACTCAACATTTCATTTCCAGATAGCGACACCAGCCTGTGAACACAAGCACTGCGAGGGCGAAATAGGGTGGATGAGCGTAGCGTCCTTCATTTTTTCAAAGTGGTGTATTGGGCAGAACGCCCGGCATTCATAGCAACATACCAAGTAGCGAAGGAATCGTCTCCCTGCAACGGAAGTTTAAGAACACCCTCAACACCCAGCCATCTTCATCAGTTTGCTATGTTAATTGATTGATTTGTGGGGTTTAACGTCCCAAAACCACCATTTGATTATGAGAGACGCCGTAGTGGAGGGCTCCGGAAATTTTGACCACCTGGGGTTCTTTACCGTGCACCCAAATCTGAGTACACGGGCCTACAACATTTCCGCCTCCATCGGAAATGCAGCCGCCGCAGCCGGGAATCGAACCCGCGACCTACGGGTAGTTTGCTATGTTAATACTTGTCAACACTGTCAATCATGTATTGCGCATATGTGAGGTAAATATAAGTAGGTAAGCGTTAGGCAGTGTGCTTTTTTTTAAATGCATAATTACGCAATGCTAAAGAGCACAGTTAATGTACATGGTGCTATGAAAGCAAAAGCGCATTTTCTCATGCCTCACTAAAATGACACGATGCTGCCACCTGTCGGTGAATCTGCGCTCTAGAAAAACTTTGTGCTCTTGAAATCACTGCTAGATGCAGCGCATATCTTAAAGAGCGCCTATATATTTCTGGCGTGATGAGTCGCGTGGCTAATCGATGACGATGGATACAAGAACACTGCGTATTACGGGTCATTCAGGCATTCGTTATCAGTCGTATAACCTATACACTTCCTCAACTGAAGATTTTAACCAGAGAAGCACAAAATCGAGTCATACGTGTTACTCTCGAGAAGGCTCTGAACCTTTCCCCATGTATTTTAACAAAACGAGTGTTTTAAATAAGGCTCTACAATACCGCGAACTAATTATTTCTAGCACACCACATGAATAAAGCCGTACTCCTGACTCACAATAACCACACTGAAATCGCTATAAGAACTGCATAGGAATTGAGGCAGGTCTTGGGTCCCGCCTCTAATAACCTAACCACACAACATGCAGGTCCAGTTACACGAACATCGACGTCGGGTACGGGCCAAAGCTCAGTAATAGCCGGTCACTGAGGGCGCCTTCTTGATCGATGCATCTGGACCAGTGAATGGCAAATACACGGCAAGCCTCATTCATAAAGGAAAATAGGCCGATTTTACATCTGCCTAGGAGACAGGTTTAACTAGAACAGAAGAAAAGTTCCTCGTCCAACAAAACCCCGAGCCCACCTTCATTCTAATATATCCACAAGTAATCCACCAAAAATCCTGTGAAGGCTATATTCCCCCCATTGCGCTCCAAATAGTTGCACAGTTATCAGCTCCATGTTCAAAGAGACATTCGAAACAGCTGATATGAATACCTAGCCACAGCAGAGTTAGAAGCAATGTGCTCGCCTATGCCTCGGCCTGAGTCTTAATCTTCCACACCTCCACCCCCAGCATATCGCACCCACCATTAGCTCTGCGTACGGAGCCGATTTTCACGTATGCAGAAGTTTGCAACACCAAAGACTTGAAAGACAGAAACGTTCGCTCCCGGGGCAAACTTAGTAACAAACACAGGTAGAGTCGTGTCGCCTACAGACCTTGTCCTGCCCAACAAACAGGCACTACAGGGCATGTTCTGGGCGAATAAAATAATCAATATCTTCCACCTGGCACGGCATTGTCCACGGAATCACCCTTTGCAACCCAGGACTCAACCACAACATGCCAGGGTGGGTGGCATCTTTGTTCAGGTAGGATCCGAAGATCCAACAGACGCTTGTGACACTTCCGAGCATAGCGGCCCGCATGAATGAGATCTCGAACTAAGGAACCCACTCACCGACCTGCTGTAAAAATGTGTTATGTTACATCTCCACACAAAAAAATATCGTGTCTTGTCGCTCTTGGCCAGTGAAACGAACAGATGTTCCTTGACGTTTATTTTTTGACTCCAGTCGAGTTTATTTTGCAAACGTAATTTTCTATCGGAAGTAGGCCCTTAAAGTTTAGTAGACCATGACTATAAACAGTTCCATGTTAAAAAGGCGTAATATAAATGTCATGTAATAGAAGGAGTCTCTTTAACGCATGAAAGATGCCTTGGCAGAAGTGTGGAATTGCGCAAGGCGTCCAAGCAACAGTGCTAATTTCATAGCTCCTTTTCTCAGACGCAAGGATTTGTCCTATGTGTGTTGTGTGCCACCTATATGACAATTGGTGAGTTCTAACGCTGTCACCTCGTGCAGTGTTTGTGAAGTTTTTGGAGAGCGCAATTCATTGAGCTTGTCATTGTGATGAGGTTCACACTCTTTCTACCCAGACAACGCCACGATCCACGTCTCTTGCGCTGTAACTTCACTCCTGAACACAACCCTATATCACCCAAGTTTACGATTATCGGTGGTCGGTCTCGAAATATTATGCTTTTTCAGCGTACATCCACACCTAGGCGTCCTTAGGAAGACCAAAATAAGTTCGGCTGGTAGTTGGCTGTACCTGCCAGAGCAGACGTAACGCACTCCACGAGATCAATCTCTGTCGGCTGAGAGTCAGCTGCACTAGTGATGGCCTCCCGGATGTCGTGTGGCCCGTCGGTGCGTAATCTATGAGGCCATGACTATATGGAGCTCGAACTGTCAAGCTCGCTCAATATAGCGCTACGATTACCAGCGATGTCAGCGAGTCTCACGCGTTGAGGAGACTCAATTCCAAAGACAGGGGTGAAGAGGAGTGCGTAGGCATAATTCTGCAAAGCTGGCTTGGCACAGAGTGCATCGCTCTGTGATAGGATAACTTATGCTCTAGCATTAACGCTAACAAAACTTTAAAATGCCATTTTAGTCCCATTTCGCGTACACGTGATGCTTTTCCTATAGAGTGCTTGAACAATTTAAAGATTTCGCTAAAAGAAACACGGTAACTCGGCCACTTCCTGAAGGTCAGTAATTCAAACATTCGTGCAAATGTCGTGTCCTGGCACTGTTGCAAGTCACATTATAGGTCCGAAGAATTTTGTTTTGAGCCTTTTTCAAAGAATTATGCCGTGCATCTGGTGTTCCTCGAGAATGAGTAGAGTGAATCAAAGGAATGTTCCGGAAATAGAATCGCAAGCACCCTGCCTTTGCTTAAGATGATCGCGTGAACATAGCTACCCAGGAAGAGCACGTGTGTCCTTGAATTACTACCGCTCTCTGGAATTCTGAAAAGTACATCCAGCAGGCGAATTCGGTTCAGATAAAATGCATAAGTAACAAAAGTGAATTGCATCAGTGGTTCACTGATTTCTGCGGCGTGCTATCGGTAAACTCGTTTGGTAACTCTGTAGGATATAGACTGCAACACACATAAACGTGAAAATTAAGGCGAAAACGGCCGCCACACCGCTGTGCCGTTATGAGTCGATGTGCTGGCTTCTTGGCGTCCAATTTTCTCGCACTGCCATTGTTGTAATAATAACAATATATAAACAAGATTATATGTTATAACAATTATTCAGACATTATGTCAAAAATCACTTCCTTGAACTTGGTGAATTTTGAACATCTGAGGTCATTAAAGCTGTGCTGTTATCGCACAGCATACAAACCTCTAGCAATTTGTCTCTATAAAAATGCGATGCAGCGACGAGGATCCTAACCGCCACATTCACTGCATTACCGCGTTGTAGAACCGCCTAATTCACTTAACCACTGCACCACCGTAGCGTAGGCCATTGCTACCGAATTATGCAATACCCAAAATTCTATTTCACATTTTCAGTAGACTCGGTAGGACCAATGTTTGTGGCTACAACGAAAACAAAAAATCTGTGAGTGTTAGCACAGCACTGCATAATAGGTGAATTGAGCATCACATTTCCTTTTCGTAAATTGTCTCAACCATTGCTTTTCTGTCCCACAAGATTTATTTCCTATATTGTTGGCGCAAATGTTCTAGTGTACATTTATGTTTAGCTTACATCTTACTTACAGATATACTGCATAATTTTTCGCTATTGTTCTCTTTTACAGAGACTGAACTACCATGATGAGCCTCCAACATTTTGATAATTATTCCTCTGTACTCGGCATTCATTTCTTAAAACAAAAACTCAAAATAAACACTGCGAATTTGATTTTTTTTTCAAGGGCTCTCGAGGTCTATTCATCAAGCAGCGGGAAACATCCCATGTGAAATAAATTGACAGATCCCACGTAGAGTGGCAATTGATGATCTGCAAAGCACTAATAAGGAAGGTTGACACGTCACTTCTAAATTAACCCAACGTTACGAGGCGGAATAAAATATGCCGTACATGACTTCCTTGTCAGAATTATTATGTTTGGAATTTTTGTTAGAATTATTATGTTTGTTGTCACAATTATTATGTTTTCGTCGGATATACTGGGTTCCGAGGCAGCCTAAGAAGAACGTCCAGACTCTTTTAAGGTCAGGAAGGGACTTCTGGACCCTCTTTTTGATTTCAAGTTCCTCGAGCGCCCGGGAGCTCGGCGCCGATCTACTTCGTTTTCCTCACGCAAATGCATGAGACACGCTTCGAGCGTCGTCTGTTATCGCTCGTCACATGTCCGGGTTTGAAACTAGTCGTCTCGACTTCATACGCAAACCACTGGCAGACGTACCTAAACTAACTTAAACAGTCCTATCTGTAACTATTTACAAACGTCAACTCAACATTGTATATCCACTTTCAGACACACAAAATATATACAAACACCAACAGCTATTTAAACTGCACGGCACTCGTGTACGCTTTAGTCCCAAGCATAGGATTGGTTCATTTGAGAAATGGGGTTCGTATATGGTCTTAATTTTTGAGCATGCACAAGGTCATTCCCTCGTTATCCGCGAGTTCAATCTCGTAGTTCACGGGAGACAGTTTGTTCACTATTGTGTGAGGTCCGGTGTACGATAAAGTTGTTTCCACACCGGACAATGGAGCTATGAGAAGCACCAGCTCTCCTCCTTCAAACACAACGTCCTTGTGGTGCTTGTCAAAGTGCCGCTCCTGTTTTTCTTGAGACAGTCAAATGGGCGTGGCTGCGTGCTCCCTAGCTTTTTGTAGTCGTTCATGCACTACCGTGAAATATTTTGATTCTTCTTTGAACTGTTCAAGGTCTCGGCAGCTGTATACAACATCTAATGGTGGCACCGGATCCCTACCGTAGAGTGGGAAGTAGTAAGTTTGGCGAACCATGTTTTTGTACCCAGTGTTGTAACAGAATACAGCATAAGGAAGGACATCTGCCCTGTTTGAAATTACACACGTTTCACGGGCAAGAAGTGAGGCCTAAAGACCATAAACGACATTTATTTTCAGCTGTTTTGGTCGAATCCTTGTGCAAGTTACCGTGAGCACTAACTTGCTCGTGGAAGGAGGCGCTTCTTCTTCCTCGATTTGACCTGGTGCAGCGCTTGATTAAACATACTCCTGGCCACCAAGTCACCAGTTCAGCTCGAGCGAACAAAATTTTCGTATCGACCTTGTGGTAACAACCCCTCGCTGTTGTTGGATCTTGCATGAATGGACATGGTCCTCAGCTCTTCTGTAGTCTTCCAGAATCCTTGCAAGTTTTCAAATTTGCCGGGGTAATTTTTATTCGTGGGCTATGACGATGTCTTATGCGTTAACTCATTTGGTGGGGCTAGAACGCGAAAAGTGCGCTGATCGAAGTTGAAGATGGTATTCTTTTGTCCACCGGTTCCAAAAGTTTTCACTTAGCCATTTTCTGTATGCATGCCGTCGTAAAGCTTCCGTGCGCGTTAGCTTTATTGGCGTGTCATTGCCGCCCTGTGGTACCACCGTCAGTATCCTTCCAATAATGATATCTGCTGCTGGTGTTAACGCACGAGGTTCTCCGCTGTCAGACTCGATGTAGGCGAGAGGCCTCGATTTCACAACCGCCTCCACTTCCGATAGCACTGTAGTCAGCTCCTAAAAGTTAAGTCGAGCTTTGCCGAGAACCTTTCTCAGTAGATGCTTGATAGTGCGAACCAGACGCTCCCGCCATCCGCCCCACCATGGAGTGCTGGGAAGAATAAACTTCCAGGTGATCCTCTTGTGACCCAAGTATGCTGATACGTCCTCTTGGGACACCATGCGATGGGCTTCTCCAAGCCCCTTGACGTCTTCTTGAACGTTCTTGCATTGTCTGAATAAATAACGTGAGGGAGACCCCTTCGCTCTACAAAGCGTCGTAAACACATGAGGAATGCTTTTGAGTTCAGGCTCGAAACCAGTTCCAGGTGGACTGCTCCCCTATCGAAAAAATTGCCATGGTGGATACTGGAAAACATGGTGGGCGTAGTGGAAATAATAGTGGGCATGGTGGAAATTATGATGGATATGGTGGGACGTAGTGGAAAATATGGTGGATATGCCGGGACATACTGGGTGGTATGGTGTACAGATGATGGGTGAAGTGGAAATGATGGTGGAAAGCAGAGGCTAGATAGTGGGCAATAATGGGACACTCTGCCCACCATTGCGATATTGCTGGGAAGCCCTAAGCATATGGTGGGTGGTGCTTATTATGGTGGGCTACATGGTTTACCAAGCTCAGAAACTCTTCCCAAAATTGCGATAATGCTGGGAAGCCCTAAGCAGATGATGGGTGCTGCTTGTTATGGTTGGCCACATGGTGTACCAAGCTGAGAACCTCTGCCCACCATCGCGATATTGCTGGGAAGCAGTGAGCGGATGATGGGTGGGCTTATAATGGCAGGCAATTTATATAGTGTACCAAGCTGGGATCTGTACACTACTTCTTCTACCACCATGATTTCAACCAAAGGTTAGGCCTACCGACCGAGCCCGTACAATTGTGTTATCTGTGCTTCCCGGTTTCAGAATACATGATTTCGACGATCAAGTATGACAATACAGCACAGCCATGGCATCAATTAACCTGAATGACGCATTTTAGGGGCGAAGCTTCTTAGGGCGTGGGCTGTGCGTCCCCTGTAGCCTGTATGTAGCCACCTCTAGTTTAGTTCTTGCAGTGTTCACTAGATGGCGGTACCGTCTCCTGTATGTAGCCACCTCTCGTTTAGTTCTTGTAGTGTTCACTAGATGGTGGTACTGTCTCCTGTATGTAGCCACCTCTAGTTTAGTTCTTGGAGTGTTCACTAGATGGCGGTACCGTCTCCTGTATGTAGCCACCTCTCGTTTAGTTCTTGTAGTGTTTACTAGATGGTGGTACTTGTAGCTGATGATGAAAAGATGCAAGATGTTATAAACTAGAAAGCGGTACTTGTAGTTGATGAAAGACACGAGATCTTATAAAATAGGAATGATGTCACATATGGCGCGTGTCATTGGTTGAAGGCAATCGTTCGATTTAGTGCGGCGACGTACGCTAGGGGGAGCGATGTAATAAAATCGAGTGGGCAAAATGTACAGAGGATTCATGGTTTACCAGGTTTACCTCCGGAGCTTCATCCACTCATCATCATTCACTTCGTGGATATGGCGGAATTTTTTCATTGTGAATGGTGTCCGCTCAAGAAGCAACAAACATCGATGCGACGCGATTAAAGCACTCCCAGAGAACGTGTCTTCTCAGCGACAGCCGCCGGTCGCACTCGCCGGCATTTCTCTAGCTATTGTACAAGAACTCAGACGTGGCAATTCGTATGCTTGGTGAACCAATATAATAGCGTAATGTTTCCGGCACACTGCATTCGTTTTGGCCAAGCCGTTATGTAGTTGTTGCTTTAACGAAAGAGCTACAGCATTGTGCTGGCACGACCGCCCTCTACATAGCGCAAAAAGCATCCCCATACTTATGCAAATAAATTAGGCGGGCGTATCTATGGAATGAGCCTAGAGGCGTCATAAAGCATGAGCAGATGTCGCCTTTTGGAACGATCGTGAAACGGATATTAAACTTGGCAGACCCCGCCGGTATACTGTTGCTGCTCCCCAGTCCACTTAATTTTTTTTCTTGAAAAAGTGAATTGTAAAAAAAATACCACTAGTGCCATTAACACAGTGGCAATCGTTATAGGCCGCAGTTCCTCGTGTTTCTAAATGTGCGATTTTTAGTAGCAGGTGTAGATTTTGTCTATGTTGTGTACACGATAAACATAACTCAAGTTGAACCGTAAGTTTGTATGCCAACTATGTATTTAACACACAATCAACGTCATGTTGGTATGACGCAGTAGTTCAAGGACACTTTCTTGAGCCGGATGCCGCAATTATCCCTCGAAACAAAAGAAGCGTTAGAGAGGCCTATAACCGTTTCTGCAATTGAATATGCAATAGATAGTCTTGCCGCTGAGAAGTCGCTGGGGCCTGACGGTCTCGGTGCGATGTGGTATAAAGCTTTTAAAACAGAAGTTTCACCAGTGTTACAAGCTGTGTTCAAGGAAGCCTACGCAATTAAAGCGTTACCACCCTCATTTGCCGAGACGCACACTATTCTAATACCTAAGACGGATGACAAAGCAAAATTAAAAACTAGTTTCATCTTATAGTCTCATTTCGCTAACCAACACTGACTACAAAATACTCATGAAAATATTGGCAGGTAGATTGCAGTCCGTAATCACCGGAATTGTTGGAGAACACCAAACGTGTGGCATCAAGGGGCGCTCAACATTGATGAACACACACACAATGCGATGTGTCCTTGAGAGTTGCGATGCTTTTAATTCTCATGTTGCGATCTTCCAGCTTGATTTAAAAAAGGCTTTTGACTGCGTTCCGCAAGATGTGTTATTCTCTTTACTTGAACATGTCAATGTCGGATCGGTGATTACAGAGGGCATAGTTTTGGCGTATAAGAACTCTACTACACGACTAATGCAATTCAATTCAATTCAATTCAATTTATTTTCCAGTTTATACATGCTGAATGGTTGCGTTGGGTTAAAAGCTACATAAAAAGCTTGACGAGACCCAACGACCAGACTATACAGGGCAGCAACAACAAGCAGTCCGGTGCAGTGACGAGAAAACCAACAAGTAAAACAGAATACCATATCGTATGCACATATACAGCGATTTACTTAGATTTCCAGCTGAAAGATTGCAGGAAGAAAAAGTGAAAATGGGTACATGTGCATAAAAAGTGCTAGAAAAAAATAAAGGAAAAAGTGGTACATACAATAAAATACGGCTATAGCATAAGTAATAAACAGAAATAATAATAACACAGAATAATAACACCGTATCAATGTAGCAATACTATCTATTCGGGACAAAAATAGAAGAAAAAAACACTGGCCATATAACACAACAAGAAATTCATGTAAGCAGAAGATTATGTTAAAGAAACACCATAAGTTACGCTCAATTCAATTACACAGAATGTCATAGTTTGTGACATTACAAGTGAACGAAATATAAGCGGAAGTCTTTTTTACTTACCGTGTTAATATCTTTATATTTATTTAAAGTAGATGGTAGGTTATATGCCAACGATTGTTGTTTGTAGTGCGTCCTGAAATATGGAACTGACCAAGTCTCAGGGTTCCTTGTGTTCACATCAATTCTACGACGTTCTAACGATGCCAACTGTTTTATATAGTTCTTGAGGTATTCAGAAGCATATTGCGCAGTATGTAATAAACGAAAAGCATAAAGGTTGTCAATTCTAATAATGTTGTACTTAGGAAACGCTTCTCTGGTACTAGAATAATAGTCTATGTTGCCAATATAGCGAATAATCTTCTTCTATAGCATCAGAATTTTACGTATGTTAGTTATAGTGGTTGTACTCCACACAAAGGCGCAGTAATTTAAGTGGGCATGAAATAAAGCATTATAAATCTGTACTTTGGCCGTTGTAGGTAGTAAACTACGACATCGTGATAAGACACCTGTCACAGAGGAGAGCTTTTCACATAGGTAATTTACATGCATGTCCCAAGTAAGTAATGAAGAAAAGTGCACGCCAAGGATTTTGTGACTGTCAACTATTTCGATTTTTTGACCTTCAAAAGCAATAGTATCATTTAACGGAAACAATTTGTTCTTGGAGCGAAAAATAATTACCTTAGACTTCTTCGCGTTGATCCTAAGTTGATTTAGCTGAGACCAGGTAGATAACTTTCTTAGCAGTTCATTGCAATCCATTGTCAAGCTGCGCACGTCGTTCCCAGACAATATGACAGTGCTGTCATCAGCGTATACAATAAATTCAGCATTAGTATTAAAGTTCACAATGTCATTAATGTAGATAATAAATAAAAGTGGCCCTAAAACGCTTCCTTGAGGCACGCCAAATTTGTTTATTAGACAAGACGACCTGTGACCGTTCACGTAAACACGCTGGTATCTGTCACTTAAGTAAGACTTAAACAGTGATAAGCAGCTACCACGTACTCCGTAACATTCTAATTTGTCTAATAAAATGTTATGACTTAGGCAGTCGAATGCCTTACTAAAAGCTATAAATAACGCCAGCGCATAGGATTTCCTTTCTATGTTCCTTATTATCGTCTCCTTGATTGACAGAAGGGCTGTTTCCATTGACCTGTGTTTCCTAAATCCGTGTTGCGCGTTATTTATGATACCAAACTTATCGAAGAAATTGACTATGCGACAGTGTATAATTTTTTCTAGCCCCTTAGAAAACACAAGAATATTGATGTTAAAGTCGCCACCGCATGTCAAGTGAAAGTTGTTTTTGCAAGTGAAGTCCAGGAAACTTTCATAAAATGCTAGGAAACGCCTAATATTCCCACCCGGTGGGTGATAAACAACAGCGAACATTTTATTTTGATCGGAGACAGTGAGCATTTCTTAATCTTCTGTTGACACGCAGTATTCATAAACTAAATGGCATTTCTTCTTTGTAGTCACATAAAGCGCAACACCCCCTCCACGTTTATCCGATCGATTGGAAAAGAAACTGGCATATCCAGGCAGTTTCAACTTGCTACTATTGTTCGTATACCAGGTTTCAGACAGCATAAGAACACCCACTTTGAATGAGAGTTGCTCTAAAAAAAGCGAAATGTTGTCCTCTTTATTCATTACAGAGCGAGTGTTAATATGCAAACCTGATTGGCATGGCGGGTTAATAGCAGAAGGTGACGCTAAGTTAATGTATGCGCAGTCGTTATCCACTTTGATGATACGGCGTAGTGTTCAGCCCAGCTTGTCACCTGCGTCTACGCAGTTGCATATGACGATCCCGAAAAAACCTTATCAATATCATGCTCATTTAGAACGTGCACAGCGGGCGTATCGTCAGATTGCTTTGCATAGACTTTCCCGTTAAATGACCAGACGGATTTCCATTTGTATTCATACTTTTTCTTCGCAGCAAGAGCTAGGAGTTTCTTTAAGGCTGGGCAAAGATGCTCATTCACATAGATAGCATTTTCACTGGTCAGTCCGACATCTTTGTTAGTCAGACGAGCTCGTTTTGCTTTCCTTAGAATGCTGTCTCGCTTTGCACGAGACTTAAACTGGACGATGATATTACTTCTGCTGCTGTCTCGGCTCGGCACGCGATGACAGACTTCATTATCACCTGTAGTTATTTGCTCATTTATAGCACTGCCAATCTTAGAGACAATGTTAGTAACAGATTCATTGTCTTGTTTCAGTACACCTTTTATCTCGAGGTTTGCCTTGCTCGAGTACTGCTCAGCAAGAACAACCCTTGTTTCAAGATTCCTGCCTTTACTCTCAAGACATTTACACTCAGCACGAAGAGAAGCATTTTCACTTTCAAGATCCCTGTTCTTTGTAATCACATCGTCCAGTTTCTTCTTGTGCTCCTCAATTGAAGTGAAGGCAAAGTCGAGGCTTCCCGTCATTTGACGCTGATCATTTTTTAGCTCACGGATTTCATTCCGTAAATCCCTTTCAAGGGAATCACGAAAAGATTTCATCCCTTGTTTGATCTCTTCCTTTATCTCTAGCAGTTCTGCCTTCATTTCTTCCTTGAGTTTAGTAATGCCTTTAGCCATTTTTCAATGCCCGCACAAGAATACAACGCAGGACAATTACAATTCCGGATTCACTGTTTGGCAGCAGCGACGAAGCGTAGATATGCAACAAGGTAATAAAATACCCAATATATCAGGAAAACTAACCTGCGATAATAGTGCCAGAAAGTTTAGCCCGTGCACACAGCTCTCGCCACTACTGCCAAGTGAAAGCTGCGACAACCACGTAGCTCCTTTTGTAGTGCGCAAAGCGTGACGTTGATCCTGGAGACAGGGCGCAGGCGCAGCCGACAATGACGCCTCCTAGTACCAGACCCTGGATTGCTTCAGAGAAGCGGTGGACCGTTTGGACGCTTTTGGTGCGGCTGCTTGAAATGCCCTGCAATAAAAGTGCAAGAAAGTTTAGCTCATGCAGACAGCTCTCGCCGCTACTGCCAAGCCATTATTAACAAGATCTTGGGGTCTCCCATTAGGCTGGAACGTTCTGTACGCCAGGGATGTCCGGAAAGTCCACTCTTGTTTGCATTGTACATAGAGAGCTTATGCTTGGCCATAATAGAAAACGAGACCATCCGTGGTTTCAGATTGCTTGACGCCGAGGTAAAGGTTTTGGCATACGCTGATGATGTAGCACCGTGTTGCACCACCAAAGAGAGTGTAAAAGAGGCAGTTGCCGTTGTTAAAAATTTCTGAGAAATTACAGGAAGTCGGGTTAATTGGGAAAAGTGTCTGGGGTTGTGGCACGGAGACTGGACATCAACCCCAGATACCTGTGCTAACGTTCACTGGTTTAATACTCCAGTAAAATATCTAGGCGTGCCTCTCCAGCACGACAAAGACACCAATAATTACTGGACTGAACAAATAAAAGAAACGCGCGAAAGGACAGCGCAGTGGAATGGCAACTGTCTCTCAATGTTTGCCAGAGCCACTGTATGCAACATATTTTTAATGAGCAAATTACGGTATGTGATGAAGGTTTTGTGTTGCTCACGGGTGCATGTGCAAAAGCTGCATAGGATATATGCTGTGTTTATAAGGGGGTCTACTTGGGAAAAATGTAGTAGGATGAATCTGTTCCGAAGAGTAAAACAGGGGGGAAAGCCTGTCGCATCTGTTCGTGCGAAAACTAGTTAATCGCTTTATTTTCTTTCGAGATGTTCAACACCCCTTCTTAAGAACAGTATGCCAGTTACGCCTTTGTCGTGTTCCGCCTAACTTTGTGGTTAGCACCGCAAGCATGCCCGGAGCTACGCGAGGTTTCTTTAAGGAAGTTGCAGACAGTGTCCGATTTTCGTCAGTTCGGTTTTCCAATGAATACCTTTCTTCGGTTGGGCGAAAGAGATTGCATAAAGACATATGCGACATGATTTTTCCAGTTCCTATGTACAGGTTATTTAATAGCGGGGGTGAAGGCAATGATGTTCTGAAGCGTGTTAAGAAAATGCAAATTCAGCCTAGTGCAAAAAGCTTTTTCTTTAAATTACACTCCGGAACACTACCGGTTAAGACTTTTTTAGAAAATAGAGGAGTTTATATGCCATGGGGTTCGAACTGTTTTATCTGCCGAAGGCCGGAGACAATAGATCACGTTTTTCTGCATTGTTGGGAAGGAGTTTACATCTGAGATGTTTTAGAGAGAACTCTAAAAAAGGAACTTCCCTTACATTCACTGGGTATCAAGTTTTTAACAGTAGAAAAAGAGGAGGGACTACCTTTTGATCTTATAATGCTGCTTGGCCTCCAATGTCTATGACGGGCAAGAATGGCCGGTTACTACTGTGACCCAGACAGGCGTCCGGCCCGTATGCTGTTCCACGAAAGCATTGCTCAGTACATTGATATACTGAAACAACAAGATTTTGTTCCGGATTGGCTCTCCAGGGTCGAACCCCTGGTGAACCTGAAGGAATTTTAGCACTGTAATCACTAATAGTTCCGCGGCTGTTTAGTCATCTCTTCTGTTTGTATGTTACTGTTTACAGTGACTTATATTGATGTGTGTACCTTGTGCGAAACCGGTAATAAAGAAAAAAAGTTGGTATGGCGCAGTGGTTTGTGTCTTCGAATGAGAATCCGCAGGTTTCACGTTCGATCTTCCGTGGCGCCTTGTCTTTTTTTTACGGGACGGGTGTTTTTATACCGTTTTTATGGAATTCTTTTTATTTTTGTGGCAGCTCGTCCGGGTGATTCTGACGTCATTTCGCGCTCAGGCGTTGCCGGCACTGCAGCACCCACTATACCCACCATGCGCCATGGTGGGCGTTTCCCACCATTCACCCACTACAATAATCCACTATAATGGTAGGTGGTGGTTTACACCATGCCCACCATTCGTTTTTCTTCGATAGGGTCTGGATGTAGCACATACGAAAAGTGCTGGGTAGTATTCGCTCTCTGTGGTCCCTGCTGTAGCCAAAACAAAGAGCGGTCCTGCAAAATCAACACCAGTGACTTCAAATGGTTTCGTCGTCGATAAACAGTCGTGCTATAGGAGCTGTCGAAGTGTCGCCTGGGCCTTTACCGAAGCGTCTGCATGAATAGCATCCATGTGTCACTTTCTTCACCAGTGTCCGTTCCTGGCTACGATATTTCTTTCTTAACTGTTACAAAGCGCCTCTCACGCCTCCATGTAGAGTTTCACAGTGTGTTCGTAGTTTCAATATTGTGCAAAAGCGATGATCGTGCGGGAGGATGACTGGGTGTTTTACCTGTTCAGACGCTTCAAGGTGTAACAAGCGCCCACCGACCCGAAGGATACTGTTGTCATCCAAGAACGAGTTGAGGTCTTTGATTATAGAGTCCTCCTTTGTACTCTTGCCTTTCCGCATTCAGCCTATTTCATCTCTAAAGGACTGTGGCTGCACATGTCTGATCCAATAGTTTTCAGCTTCAGCAATCTCTTCAGCTACTTGAAAGCCAGTGTGCACGGCAATTTTCATTTGGCAGCGTTCAATAAATATGAATACCCAGGCCGTCAGCCTGAAGAGCCTTTCGATTTCGCTGTAACTGTTTATGTCCAGGACTGGTTCCGACGTTGTCTTACTGAATATCGCAATGTGTGCGGCAATCATTTCTTAAGAAATAATGTCGTCGGTGCTGATAGCTCCTGACAGTGGTTGAAGCCATCGATCTTCTGATTCGCATAACCAGTGTGGTCCATGTCGCCACATGTGACGGGATGATAATTTCTCCATAAAAAACTCCATGAGTGAGCAGGTCAGCTGAATTCACATGACCAGGGCAATACCTCCACATAGAAGAATCTGTTTTATCTCTGCTCTTTTTCACTCTGGTCGACACAAGCTGCTTCCATTTCGTCATGTCGCCTTTTATCCACGAAAGTGCAATTGTGGAATCCGACCACAACATGCAGTAGATCTCGGAGCCCGTGAGTGCACTTGACACATAGCAAAGTAGCCTTGCTCCAATCAAGGCTCCTAAAAGCTCTAGCCGTGGTAGTGTCATTGTCTTGATTGTTTTTACACGGGCTTTTGCGATCAGCAATTGGGGCTTCGCTGAACAGCTCGGTAAGACGTAAAGCGCTGCACTGTATGCCGATTGGCTTACGCCACAAAATACGTGCACCTGTAGCTCTCTGGGTGATGTGGTTTATTCGGCTTCGCGTCCAAGATAACGCGGCATAAAAACATTCTGTAAAAGCGGTAGTTGATGCACCCATTCACACCACTCATCCTGAACATCCGGACGTAGCTGCTCATCCCATGCTATTCTACGTGTCCATAACTTCTGGAAGAAGATCTTTATAGCAATAGTGAATGGGGCAACAAATACCATGGGGTCGAACATTCTCGAAGCAGCTTGAAGAACGAACCGCTTGGTATCACTTTTTTCTACCATAAACTCGGGAAGGCCTCTCAAATAAAATGTGAAATTATCCGTTTGTGGATTCCATGTAATTCCAAGTACTTTCACTTTTTTCTAATGAAGAATAGCCTTGCCTGCGGTCTGTTTCTCGTGCTCTAATGAGATAATCAATCTATCTGAGTTAGTTGTGTATTTCCTAAGTGTCATTCCTGCTTGCTGCATAACCTCCTTGGCTTCTTTGCAGATTTGAAGTGCATCTTCATCTGACTGCTCCAGCCAATAGATCGTCCACGTAGAATGATTCACTGAGAAGTCTTACGGTGTTGGCTTTGATTGAATGCATGCTCCTCAGATGGCGGAGTATAGTTGCTGTCATTAGGTAGGGACCACACGTCGCTCCGAATGGTACTTTCGTCATTCTCTACTTTTGAATACCCTCCTCTGAGAAATGCAGTGCTTCCTTTTCTCGAAACCAGAGGAACATAAAGGCATATCTGTCTTTTCTCATAAGTTGAACATTGAAGCAATGCCTTTTCAACGTCGGCAAGAAGAGCTATGCGGTGCAGTCTGAAACGTAATAATATTTTCAAGGGATCCTGGTACAGGTCTTCACCCTTTTAAAGGCATTCGTTAATTGAAAAGCACCCTTTTGCGTAAGAGGAAGCATCGAAAACGATCCGGGTCTTTGTGGTAAGTTCGTGCTGTGTAATGACTTCTCTATGCGGCATATAATAAACTTTTGACAAATCCAGGAGTGGCCCGTCGATAACTTCTGCATGTCTTGCTTGTAGGTACTCCAGTATGGTTGTGGCATACGTCTCCAAGAGTCCGTGCTTATTCGACAGTCGGGAGAAAAGTCTCCAAAGTCTTGTCATAGCCACTTGTTGTCTGAGAGCTCCACGTCTTCCTTCTACGGCAGCGTCATCTCGTATTTTTCGCTCCTACGGCAGACGGTCTGTTCAACTTGCTGGAGTGCTGAACTGAGCTTGCTCTGACTGTCGACGGCGTCTGTTATTCCCTACGCTCTCGAGATCCCAAAACGAACGAAGAAATTCGTCGCTCTCTTGTACCCTTGTTTTTAATACGCAGACCATAATCCATGAGTGTAACGTCCATTGCCATGCTGGTGTTTCCTTGAAACTTCCACCACAGCTTCGAGTTCATAGCAATAAGCGTGTCATTGCCTGCGCATCGACTGATCTCTCCTGTCATCACCTTCCACATTTGGTCGGAACTGAAGAGAACACTGATGTCTTCTTCCTCGACAGCAGATCCGTATAGTAGTTGATCAGTGATGTCTTTTCCAGCTGCCTGTACTTCCGCGACGAGTGGTGAATTTGTTGTACTTGTTTCGATATCTTGGCATATGTTCAGAATTTCTAATGCTTTCAAAGTATCTTCAGTGTGTGCAAACTGACTCTTATATAGAAGCTGCACAACACGTCGCCTTTGTGCTGCGCGACCTGACTTGCTTGCCAGAGTGTTGAGCGCAATGATGGTGAATCCCACACTTGGAAACTTCAGCTGCTTTGCTAGCCTCTCTGTGACGAATGGGCGCTGACGTCCTCCGTCTGTGACTCCTCTAACATACCGACATGTAACATCTGTTATAGCCCAAGCTCGAAACGTCTGAAGACGTACGCTCGTCGATAAACTCTCGAGAGTATGTAGATTATTCCCTAGAGATGCACATACAGTCGTGTTGGTGCTTGACTTACTTGCCGGTATTCTGGTATTTGTCCTGCCGGTTTCTCGTGCCTTCTGGTTTAGTTTCTGTGGATGACACACGCTTATGGCATGACGCCCTTGCCAGATAGAGCACGTATTCTTGTGCGTGCAATCACACGCTCTGTGACATTTCGTGGGGCATCGAAAACACCTTATGTCTCCTGATAGAATGCGCTTCTTTTCTGTTACGAGAGATCCAATGAGCACTCTTCTGTGGAATGTTGGCTCGATTTTCTAAACACACAGTTCTCAGGTACCTTCCATGTGCTGTTATGAAGAACTGAGGACATGGGGTTTGAGCTACGAGACAGCTTTGATTTGCTCTGCGCTTTCTCATTACGACTGTCTTTTCCACGATGGTTAGCGAACTCACTCTTCTCTAAGCTCTCCACTTCGATAGACAAGAATCTTAATAGGCGTTCCAGCTCCGTGTTAGAGGCTTCATTAGTGCTGTAGGCCTCCACCCGATTGGCGCATAACCAATGGTACTGTACAGCGAGATCGTATGGTAAATTCCGAAGCAATATGTCGCACAGCATTACCGAAAAGAACGTCTTGCTCACCCCAAGGGTCTCGAGTCCTCCGATGTTGATGATGACCTGGTCGTACAGCTCGCGAAGTGCCGTCGGTTCACTTGAACGGAATCAAGGCAACGTACGAAGCCTGACGAAGTACTCCTGCTCGAGCCTCTTTCTGTCAGCGAAGCGTTTCTTGAGTATGTCGATGGCGTCCTTGTAGCAAGCTTCTGTGGTTGGCAGGCCCACAATAGCTGAACCTGCGTCGCCACTTAGGAAGAACCTCAGGTAGTTTAACTTGTCCGTTGCCGTCAGGTTTCCGTTCCGGTGAATCATCAGGTTAAATTGCTCGCTAAACTCATTCCACTGGCACAGGTCCCCAGCAAGTGGGGCGATGGTAAGCTTGGGAAGCCTCGCCCCAGAAGCTCCAGCGGTGCTCGCTACGGACGAAGTCTGAAGCTCTGGTATTGATAACATGGCCCCAATAATATGGTCGCGCTTGCTAAGAAGCTCACTCATGACGCTGTTAGCGTTTTCTTCGTATCAAGTATGGCGTCGTACTCTTCCTCACACTTTTCATCTGGTATACCGCTCTCTGACTTCCTGTTGATTTGTTTCAGCTCATTTTTGTTTACCTTCGAATTCAAATGTCCGTACACGGCGTTAAGCTGATCGATGGTGGCTGTCGCATCGCCGAGAAGAGCTCTTGTCTCGTTGATTATCCTCGTGTTGAGAGATCGTCTCGACGTCCGCTTAAGTTTCAGCCTCTCCATAGCGTTCAGTTCACTCGTAGCCTTCCGTAGTCTTCCGTGGTCATCCCTCGTAGCAGTTCCCGCATCTTCGGCACCACACTGTTTAAAATGGCGTACAGTTCACTGGCACGAAGTAAGGCTTGAACATTATGAACGACATTTACTTTTAGCTGTTTTGGTCGATTCCTGGCTGCAAGTTTTGTTTTTGTTGTTGTTGTTGTTGTTGTTCACCTAGTTATCGTGACGCATTCCCACTATGGAGCTTGGCCAAAATTTTAGTGGTTTAAAATTACTGATTAGATTTGGAATAATGGAGGTATAATAGAAAGATTACCGTAAGGCTACAAAAGTGCGGTGCGTAGTGTAATGCATACAATTATTGACATAACAAATTTATTCTTCAAATATAGCAATAATTTAGTTTTTATAAGTATATACTTTTGTGGACATGTTAGGAAAGTAAAACAGGTTAATCAGTCAACCAATTAGTTTCATCAATATAGTCCCGGACGGCCGCACATACTGTCGCATGAGAAAACTCAGAAATGAAAGCCCCGAAATACAAAATGACAGGCACAGATAAGTCCCTACCAATACCACGTAAAGGTATTTATAAATGAGGTTTCGTAATGTGGTAAACCGCCTGCAGGTGAAAAAGAAATGATCTATTGTTTCCAGTTCATCACAGAACGCGCACAGTGGCGAAGGTACCTGAGCAGACCTGTGTTTATAGAAATTTAGATTCGGTACCCGGCAACGCAGATTTGTGATAGCTACTTCTTGTTTACGAGTGCAGAAAAAGTTTCTTTGCCAGGAATATAATAAATAACGATCTTCTGTAGAGTTTGTCAGTGCTGTACCTTTAAAGACTTCCATAAGTGTACGTCTGCGGAATCGAGAAGCAGTCACATAAGCGGAAGATGGACAGTGTGGTAGAATCGGTTTGCTAACTGACGACTTAGCTAAGGAATCAGCTATTTAATTTAGAAATAAACCTTTATGTTCAGGCACCCAAACTAATAGTACTTTTCCCAAATGCGAAGGCACTAGTGCCCGGAACACCTTTGTTACTTTATTATCAGCACCAACAGAAAGTGCCGCACAGAGAGTTAGGGAATCTGTTATTATCACAGCTTATGTAATAGCTATAGTTAACTTGCGTAAGGCGAGCACTACTGCCAAGTGCCGGTCAGCACGAACTTGCTCATTGAAGGAGGCGCTTCTTCTTCCTCGATTTGACCTGGTGGTGTGCTTGAATAAACAGCTTATTTTTTTCCGCCGGCAGTAGTCATGGAAATCATCTGTTTGGCTGTCTAATAAGCTCTTTCGCACAAGCCGTTTGCTGCGGGGTGATTTGCGGTAGTGGCAGCATGTCTGATGCCCCGATATTGAAGATATCCTTCAGTAGAGTGCACCATCATTCGAGTACCGCGGTCTGTGATAATTGTGGGTGGGCATCCGTGCTTTAAATTGATCCATCGTTCGACAAACTTCTGGACGATTGCAGCCTCTATGTTCCAGAGTGGTTATGCCTTCACGAACTTTCTGGGGTAATCAATCACTGCAATAATGTACTTGTGACCTCTTGAAGTTTTCAATGGCCCTGATATGACCATTCCGACGGCGTGAAATAGACTGTGGACTTCTATTGGGACTAATAGACCGTAAGGCACCGATGTCAACATCTTCATTCTCTGAGAAAGGTCTCTGTGCAGCCCGTACCATCTGACATCTGCATAGAGCTTTGGCCTGTAATACTTGTCCCTAAGGGCAAAAAATGTTCGCCTGATGCCCATGTGGCCACCGTATCGTCCTTCATATATTTCACGGAGTGCCTCAGCTTGTCGTTTTGCAGGAAGGCACAGAAAAAATCGACTGCTTACTGGACCTTGATTTCTTTTGTACAACAAATTTTTATGCGTAATAAACTTCTCTGCACGCGTTTTTGTTGCTTTTTCGTGCCCAGCGCACCCCTAAGCATATCCAGAATTTGAGCGAAAAATGCACCCTGACGCTGCTCCCAACCAATGTTGTCACAGAATTGCAGTGATGGATATGACACTGCAGAAATCGGTTCAGCATCATCAACACTGGGGGGGGGGTTCCTGGAAAGAAAATCTGGGGCGCTGTGCAGAATTCCTGATTTAAAAATGACATCAAAGTCAAATTCCTGCAGAATCAATGACCAACGAAAAAGGCGTTGGTTTCCTTTGTTACGACCGTCATCATTATTGATGTTTTTCGGCCTTTGTGATTGGGACGAAAATATTTTGACGCATTCCAAGCAAGGGTGTGCCACCAAGATGGGTTGATTTCCTCTCGGCAAAACCTGAACGAGGGATTCAGGACTGATTCGCGCGAGGGAAACGCACAAGCCAAGAGAGACCATTGTGAGTTCGACTCAAGAAAAGCCATTTTGTTTGTTGTGAGCAAGGCTTTCAAGGCAGACAAGAAGGCAGCTGGGCCATTTTCGAGGTCACTGATGATCTGGAAATTTCAAAACCAGCATGGTATTTGCAGTTCAGGCTGAAAGCTAAAGCCAAGCTGGTTGTGGCTGCATCTTGTGAGGAGAAATGGAGCCCCGGGATATGTGCAGCTAAGCCGCAGCTTCTAACAAACAGCCAAGAATGGAATGTGGGGGTGAAAAAAAGGATAATGCACTATCTGCTGCAGCCCTTGCCGGAGCCCGCCTCGGCGACGAGGGATTAGTTGACTCCTCCTCCTTCCCCTCTTGCTCCATAGGATCGGCTGAATTGGGTGGCATATTTTGACGATATGCTGGCCAACCACTACATTGTCCTACACAAACAGTCAGGCAAGTTTGACACGTGTACTGGCAGCCGGTTTTTCGAACCTCACCCAGCTGCCAGAAGAATCTTGGAAACCAAAATCGTCGGACGTGCGCAAACTTAGTGACGTGTGCGAAAACGTCAGTGCAGTGCTTTGGTGACCATATTTGGGCATCGTGTGGACTGTGCCCACTCCGCATGCATTGTGTGGTGTCTTTCCTCTGCCTCATGAGTGGAGCACCTAGACCATGCAGCGCCCTATTGGCGGAAGCCGTGGACAATGTGCCCTTGGTTGGCAACGAAGCGCTTTATAGGCCGAAAACTTTCCTGTATTTGAAGTTTTACAGTTGAACAGTTCTGTAAAGTTTTGACTTCTCGTTCTCCTTCTCAGTTACTAACTATGTAAATAAATTGTTGTCGTTTTTACCAGCGCCTCATCTGACTTGTTCGACGGTGGGTCTTAGGACGGGGGCCCGCTACCAAACTGAGACCCACGGGACCCGGAGTCGCAACACCTTCCTTGTAGCGCAAAACCAAGCACAGTGCATGGTGGTCGCTGAAAACTTGTAATTTTCGGCCAATCAGCTGTGGTCGTAACTCTTCTAATGCCCATTTTACTGCAAGAGCTTCCAGTTCTCTCGAAGAATAATTAAACTCTGTGCCTTTGAGAGATCGAATCAAGTATAGCATTGGACAGTATTGTCGCTCTTAATCCTCTTGCAGCATCAAACCTCCCAAGCCGAGCCGACATGCATCTGTGCGTACTTGGACACCAAGTTCTGGTTTTTAGGAGAATAGTTCAAGGACATGCATGCACAACGTGTGCTTTAATGCATCAAATTTCACTTCTGATCTTCCCTAGAAAAAGTAGCCTTTTCTTTTGGGAATGATCGAAGAGTTGCTGCGATAACGCTGTGATTCGGGTTGAGCTTCCTGAGGAACGAAGTGAGCCCGATGAATGATTGTAGTTCTTGTACATTTCGAGGAGGCCGGAAAGCCTAAACTGCTGCCAGTTTCGATGGGTCACAAGATACACCGTTTTTCTGACAACGTGCCTATGGTAATTGATGGCAGTACAAAAAAAGAAACACATGTGTGGCTTGAACTTCAAGGCTGCTGTTTCAAACCTTGTAAATATGTTCTGAAGGTGCGAAGCGTGTTCTTCAAATGTCCGGCTCATTACTACGCCATCATTCATATACACAAGAGCATTGTCGTATTTATTACCGTCAATGATCGTATTCACCGCCCTCTCACATGTGAATGGGGCACCTTTAGGGCCAAATGGCATCGGGAATAATTCGTAAAGACGCCACGGCGGGACGAAAGCAGCCTTCTGTATGTCATCTGGATGCATGGCGATCTGATAAAATCCAGACACCAAGTCTATAAGAGAAAAGCACTTGCTTCCGGTGAATGCCTGCATCGTATCTTCAATTCTTGAGAAAGGGTACACAATGTTCTCAGTGACGGCGTTGGGACGTCGATAATCAACCCACATGCGCGTTGTCTCGTATTTTTTTGCTACAAGAACAAGGGGTGACGCCCAAGGACTCCGAGAAGGTCGCACTATGTTGACATCAATGAGGTTCTTGACCATACTTTGACGAGCTCACTCTGTGCTGGTGACAATCTGCAAAGACGTTGCAATATTGGCTCTGCGTTACCAGTTGGAATGTATTGTCGCTCAACTGTGCAGGAGCCTACATCTGTACTTGACTGTGCAAAGCAAACCGAATGTTGCACAAACAAATCCTTCATAACCTGCAGCTCATTGGAAGATAACGTTGTTCCAATGTCAAAGCTGACATCTCCTATTGCGGTTGAACGGTGCTGTAGATCGACAATCGTATGAGCTGGTGGCGCATCAAGGTCCACAGGAGAACGAAGCCATGCAATTTGGAGGATCTGTTCGCAGTCCTCTCCAGAAAGCTCAAAATCCTCAATTCTGCTTGCTTCTTCAATGAGGCAAATTGTCATCTGATAAGGAAGCAAGATGGCCTGAGAAGAGCAGTTCGCGATCAAAACCGTGTTATTTTCCGATGCAGCTGTTACCATGGGCTCCACTATGACTGAACAGCGTTCATACAAGAGCTTTGTCCCAGTGTTGACCCTTAAAACATTTTCGTGTTCCTACACGCGATGCCAGGCTGCAAGAACTAACTTCCGCCATAAGCTGGCAGTGGTTGCTCCCTAACCAAGCCAACCTTGCGTAGTCTTTGGGGGAACAATACCGCGAAGCTTTCAGAGCCCCAGTTGATAACGGCTTTTGAAGCCCGCAAGAAGTCATCGTCTAGCAGTATTCCTTCGTGATGTAACTGAAGAACAACAACAATGTCATGCTGCAAAGTTTGGTCGTCCTTTGTCACCACAGATCTGACTTCACCTAAATTTTTAGCTGATGGCCGCTTGCTCCTACTAAACGTAGGGACGAAGGCCTTATGCTTGATTCAATTTTGTCAACTATTGGTGCCGTAATGAAGCTTTTGGCAGCTCCAGAATCCGAGATGCTTTGAGTCGTTTTAGCGTTGATGACGACAGGCACAAAAAAAGTACCTGCTTAAGATACACATGACTCCTGCTCAAATACTGGCGACTACTCGCGGGCATCGGCGTCACCAGCTGCTCGTTTCCCCGCTGTTGTGAGCTGAAAGAATCAAAATTTTCCTGCCTTATCAAAAATTCTGCAGTTAGTTGTACACGACACTGCGTGACAAACTGGCCCATTCTAGAGCAGTTCAAGTACGGTTTACGAACTCTCAAGGCATTTCCCTCCAACTTTTCAAAAACACGCGTTGCAAAATGAGTCGATTGCCACGATGGTGAGGGCTTCGCATTCGTATCCCCTTTCGCCTTTCCTTCAGCAACTTCATCATCTGAGGAACCGCTAGAGTCTATGCTGTCAGCGCGTTGACGATGGCGCATAGGCTTCCGAGGCGAACGCTTTGCCATAACATGGTATTCAGCGAATGGCGTTGTGGATGGCGTTCCGCGTTCTTGTGCAGCCAAAATTTGAATGCTTTCCTCTGAATCCCTGATCTGGTCAAAGCGCAGGAAAGAGCTCATCATATCGTCTGGACGCTCAAACGTTTTATCAAAAAAGGGCATCTTTGCTTTCGGTGACAAAGTAGCCATGATAACTTGGCACTTTTCCTGTTGTAGTACAGGAGAGTTTTACTGCTCCATCAGGTCAAGCTTTCAGTATGCGAAGTGTGTACATGACCAACCTGTGCGTTGCATAGTGCCGACCATTCACTGCTTAGATGTTACATCGCAGTCCATGTTATAACGTCGGCAGAACGCTGCCTTCAAACCAGCACAAGTTTGCTAGCCACCTTTGTGTGGTGACGCATCCATGTAAGGTCTCTATCTGGGAGCCTTGAAATAGTGAATGGTATGGCGACCTCATCAGTGACGCAGAAGGTGCTAAACTATTACTCAACTTGGTGAAACCAGATGTTTATATCTTTCACGAGATGCAATATGAAGCTCTCCGCGAAATTCATAAGTCGGTCGCGAGCGTCTCCACGGTATGTGCACACGGGAGTGACACTTCTGGCTTGTCTTTGTTGCTTATTTGAGCCGCGTGTAAGCTTCATCGACACACTGCTCTCTTTCGCACTCGTGCTTGATTTGGCGTCAGAAGTGTCATGCGTTTCAACTCCAGACGCTCGATGCACTTTACTAGTGGAGCAAGTAAGTTACACAAGACGTCGTGACTTGCCTTCATCTACACGACAAGAGGCTGTATTGGTGCGTCGTCATTTTTTGCGGCGTCGTGGCCCTTGAGAATCGTCAGCTTCAGTTTCTTCAATTCGCTTCAGAGCCGGCCCACTTCGGTCCTTAGGATATCGGCTTCGGGCACAGCTGACCGGTAGGCTTCCTCCAGAGCGACGTCATCCAGCTGCTCGAACACGTCGACAGAACATGGCACCGTCGCCATCTTGGAATCGTGGATTTGGCGCTGTCCAAACGTCAGTGGTTGAGCCAAAGAAGCGTGTAGGGAGCGACGTCCCCACATAGATGTAAACGCCATCTTATTTCACCTCGAGCCGTTGGGCGCCAATTGTGACGTACTGTTGTGGCCGTTGGATATACTGGGTTCCGAGGTCGCCTAAAAAGGACGTTCATACTCTTTGAATATCAGGAAGGGACTGCTAGACCTTTTATTTATTCCACGTTCCTCGAGCGTCTGTGAGCTCGGCGCCGATCTACTTCGTTTTTATCGCGCAAAGGTGCGAGACAAGCACCGAGCATCACCTGCTATCGCTCGTCACAGTCATCTATTCACGCCACCTGATACCAAATTTGGTATACGGGGAGCTAGCGAAATGGCCGCGAGCGTGCTATCAGCGTAGCATGTTGTCAGGATTTACATGACAAGCATGCCATATTATCGTGTTTGGACGTCTCACTTATCTTCGCCGTCTAGTCATGTCACGTATTATCCAATTTTGTTGAGCGAGCAAAAGGCTGTGAGCGCTATGAGCATAGCATGTAGTGATGCTTTACATGACACGCATATCATGGTTTTGATGTTTGGACCTGTCATTTATGTTCGTCGTCCATTCATGTCAGGTAAAACCAAATTTGGTGTATGTGGAGCTAACGAAACGGCCGCGAACGCATCATGAGCGTGGTATGTTGCCATGAACTTACATGGCACGCGTGTCATGATTATCATGTTTGCACCAGTCATATATCTTTGTCAACCATTGGCGTCACGCAACACCAAATTTGGTTTATGTGGAGCTAGTGAAACAGATGCGAGTGCATCATGCGCGTGGTATGAAGTCATTTTGTCACATGAGACGCATGCCATGGTTATCATGTTTGCACCAGTCACATACCTTCGACATCCCTTCATGTCCCGTAGTACCGGATTCAATATATGTGAAGCTGGCGAAATGGCGGTGAGCGCATCATGTTCGAAAGAGCTATATACTCCCACGTAACGTTGGCGCGCGCGCACGCTGGGCGCATTGACGCTACGCTACCAGAACGCATGCACTTCATAGTAGGGCTCCAGGCGCGACCGGCGCGACCACTGTCTGTCGGCGCGGTCCGGTGGGAAATGGCGCGAAATGTGACATGCTGCACTTATCACCGACGGTGTTACCTAGGCAGCATAGCTTCTGCTTCTCTTCGTGACGGAGAGATGCGGGCACGCTCACACGCGCGCGCGTCAAAGCAACGCAGCGCAGCGCGCACCTGCGAGCGGCAGGCAGATTGGTACTTGGCGCGCATCTCGTGATTGTCATGTTTGTACCAGTCACATACCTTCATCATCCATTCATGACCTGTAAAACCAATTGGTATAAGTGAAGCAAGCAAAACGACCGCGAGATATCTTGAGCATGGTACGCAGTCATGTATTTACGTGACACATATGTCATGATTTTCATGTTAGGGTCTGTCATGTTCGCCATGAAGTCATGTCATTTCATACTGGTTTCGCAACGTGTAATGTGAATAATCCACCACAAGAGCAGCAATGCCAGGAAATGTAAATCATAAAATTCATGACATAAAGGTCATGATTTTCATTTTGTTAGTAGTCACTTATGCTCGTCACACATTCACGTTATGCCAGATGACTGTCGGTCTGATGCCATTATCTAAATGGCGAGGAGCGGTAAGAGTCGCAGGTAGCTAGATAGATAGATAGATAGATAGATAGATAGATAGATAGATAGATAGATAGATAGATAGATAGATAGATAGATAGATAGATAGATAGATAGATAGATAGATAGATAGATAGATAGATAGATAGATAGATAGATAGATGCGCTCACAGTCACCGAAGTTGGCTAAGAAATGCTTCGCTTTTAATAACGGTGTCACACGGGCACTTTCAATCGCAATCAGGGCGATCAAGGTCAGTTTTCTCGATTCAATCAACATAATGACCGCTGCTACATGGCCCAAGCTAATGCGGTTCGAGCTTGAATCAAGTTAAATGCCTCAGGTGGCATTCGCGTGCCGTGAAACATGACACTGACATAGCTCGGGGTACGGTATATCTATACAGACCTTTATCAGCAACGTTATTCGTGGAAGAACCGCTCAAACGCCTAAAACTTTGCATGTCACTAAAATCCTAATTTGATAAATACATCATTCGATCAACTTTACCTAGCACTTACCTGTATTGCTGTGTGAGAAGCTCAACCTACGCTTTTATTTCTGATGGCACCCGCTCGTAGCCGTGTAGTCACAGGGAAGCGTGAATCTTGCTGTTCGCACTAGTGTTTCGCTTCTGGCGCCTCAAGTCTGTTCTAGTCGCTCCTGCAAGCGTTCAATAATGGTAAAGGTGTCTTCAATCGACCACGTGGTGTGCGTACGTTGTGACGTTGTCAAAAGGCTTGGGACCATCATAATCAGTTTCCTTGGTGGTGCTCGAACAGCTTCGTCGGGGCGAGAGGTGAACTAAGCGCTGAAGGCAACGGTCGAATGCTTGTCGTCTGTTTCTCCCGTAAGTACAAGCAGTCGATGCAGATCCAAAATTATGCAGAATTTGAATAATTTAGAATAGGCTTTTTACAAACATCTAGCTGTTTTGGTGTTTTTAATAAACTATGCTTAATTTTCTTGTTTATTGTGCTTTTAACAAGCTCAGCTAGAGGGTGCAGACGGCAGCAAAATCGCGATCTCCAGGCAGATCGCGATGCGCGCATTGTGGTTATTCCGGATCGGCACTGATAGCAATTTAAACTTTCAGTATCACACCAGTACAAAACAAATTATTGCGCTCTTGCAGCACTTCAGGATTGACTCGTAGCCTTGTCTTGTTGCGAATCGCTTCCCAGGCTAAAAACTGATGCGCTATTCGTAAGCGATCGATATCGTATATAAATGAGATTGAACCAACTTGAACTAAATCTAGATCATACTTTTGGGCGAGCATCAACGATGGGGCTAGAATGCACGTTGACGCACTTGAAAAATCATTTCCCGAAAGACCAAATCTTCGGCGACCGACAACCATCCTTGCCGCCAGCCTTGCAGCAGAAACGCTACTGTACAATATATGCTGTTTTTCTTGGCCACGAATTCACACAACGAGTAGCCTAATATTTACCAATTCATGCACCATAAAACCCATGTGGAGTCTGGTTGAATCTGGTTAATGTATCTATCCGATCATTTAGCGGGCACCTCCTGGAAGACGTCAACCAAGCTGACACTGTGAATAAGACACGCAAGCAATCTCACTCCACCTACCTAGCCGTAGGCCGAAATAGGGTCCCCTTCATAACGAAAATTAAAAGCCCAGTACCTTGACTGCAGTGACGGAGAAATTTCATGTGTCGCTTGCGTCCGATTGGTATCAGCATTGTAAGGAGCCACCAACGTCCTTTGAAGCATCAATTGCAGACCAAGAAAGAGGACAGAAAGCATGCGACTGGTTTGTTTTTCTCAACAAACCTACATATGCAGACAATCTGTTCTGTGTGTTTCATGTGCAAAGCATCTTATGAGCAAGCTTGATCCGGTAGTGTCCGTGCATAGCTGCGCATGCGCCTACTGTATCTCCGACTCTCCTCCTTTACGCAGGCGTTCGGTCGCTTTCTCTCCTCTCTTCCACCCACGCTGCAGCCTGTAAGCCACCATTTCTTTTTTTTCCGTTATTTAATGTAAGCAAGTGCGCTCGTTTGTCTTCCGTCATTCTTGCTTTGCTTCATATTTAAACGAAAAGGACGCACAAAATGTAATCAAAGGTTATTATATATGTGCGCACTAACGAGTCTCCAGTTCTTACTTGCTGCGCTTGCAAAGCGCGCTCTTTTAGATATCTGTGTCTTCTCAGCAATCGATGTTGACCTTTAAGGCCTAGAAAACACACGTGATCAATTCGGTGAAAGGCCGGGCCCATGATCCTCTCCACTGAAGGATAAGCGCGAGCGCACAAGCACCTAACCCCCCCCCCCCCCCCCCCATGCGTGAGGCAAGGTACGCGTGGGAGATAACCACGCGGCGCATTGCGACGCGCTGGGCGCCAAGCGGCAGCGTCTTTTTTTAGGGGCGAAGCTCCTCAGGGCGTGGGCTGTGCGTCCCCTGTGTGTAGCCACCTCTAGTTTAGTTCTTGCAGTGTTCACTAGATGGCGGTACCGTCTCCTGTATGTAGCCACCTCTAGTTAAGTTCTTGCAGTGTTCACTAGATGGCGGTACCGTCTCCTGTATGTAGCCACCTCTCGTTTAGTTCTTGTAGTGTTTACTAGATGGTGGTACTTGTAGCTGATGATGAAAAGATGCAAGATGTTATAAACTAGAAAGCGGTACTTGTAGTTGATGAAAGACGCGAGATCTTATAAAATAGGAATGATGTCACATATGGCGCGTGTCATTGGTTGAAGGCAATCGTTCGATTTAGTGCGGCGACGTACGCTAGGGGGAGCGATGTAATAAAATCGAGTGGGCAAAATGTACAGAGGATTCATGGTTTACCAGGTTTACCTCCGGAGCTTCGCCCACTCATCATCATTCACTTCGTGGATATGGCGGCACTTTTTCTTTCCTGATCTTTACTATACATAGATACGTATACATGCACGGTGCATGAGAGTAGCGTTGGTAACGGCAAAACCCAGCTGAGACTAGTCATATAATTGCTATCGCAATAATAGCTTGCTGTTTCAAGGCTGAAAGATTTTCTCCTTGGTGGCTCAGTTGCTAACATCACGCACTCACTAGCTAAAGTTCGAACGTTCAATTCAACGCGCCGGAATCCTTCTCTGAATCTGAATTATTTTTATTTCTTGCGTTTTCATATATATATATATATATATATATATTGCTACCTGTAGGCTGCCACAAACCATAGTGCGAATGCGCGTGTGCGCCCGACGAGGAAGATGAGGCTCGCTGGCTGCTCGAGCTCGGAGCCAGACTGGCCAGTGCTGCAACCGCTCTTGCAAATATATTTTTCGAATATATTCGCAATACTTTGTCTCGTTACTCACGTAACATATTTGGTGGAGGTGGAACGATCCCCGTCCTCACCACGCAGCTCCGCAGTGGCCGCATCCTCCAGCTTTCCGCCATGGCTTCCAGTGACAACGCGTCCGCTTCATCATCTGCGGCTTCTCCGACAACCTTTGTCGCCGTCCAAACACCACGTGATCCCGGGACATTTTCTGCGCAACCTGGCCTCGACGTCGACAAATGGCTTCGCCTTTATGAACGGGTCAGTCAAACTCACCGTTGGGACCCTACCATGATGCTCGCTAATGTTCTCTTCTACTTGGACGGAACCCCGCGTGTCTGGTACGAGACAAATGAGTCCGAACTCACCAGCTGGGACACGTTCAAGGAGAAGCTACGTGACATCTTTGGGGACCCGACCGGTCGCCACGCAGCTGCACGACAGGAGCTGGCTACCCGTGTCCAGTCGCCAACTGAATCGTATGTGTCATACATCCAAGAAGTTCTCGCTCTTTGCCGAAAAGTGGACGAGGCGATGTCTGAGGCTGATAAGGTTGGACACGTTTTGAAGGGGATCGCGGACGACGCCTTCAATTTGCTGGTGTACACTAACGTCTCGACCATCGACCGTGTAATTCAAGAATGCCGCCGTTTCGAAACAGCAAAAAGCCGTCGGGTGCGCCCTCCTTTTTCTCGGTTGCCAAACACGGCGGCTACGTCCACCTGCTCCGATTCTACCGTCACACCGCCCTTTGAGCAGAGTGTAACGCGTATCGTTCGACGGGAACTTGAAGCAGCAAGTCCAGCGCCGCTTCAGCCCACTTCTTTCGAACATACGATACCGACAACCCCCGCGATCTCCGTTATTCAGGCGGTCGTACGACAAGAATTCGCCAACCGCGGGTTCCCTGATGCTTGCCCCATCTCTTGCCCCTCCTTCAGACCAATTCCCACTAATGCACCTCGACGTGACCCATTTGTTGCTCCACGATCTCGCAACCCGGCGGAATGGCGAACTCCTGACGACAAACCGATCTGCTTCCGGTGCCACCGCGTTGGACATGTCTCCCGCTACTGCCGTGCCTCCTGGACGCCGCCACATAGGAGCCAGTTTTTCGCACCTTATAGCCCATATGAAGATCTTCGCCGGTATTCGTCCAGCCGTACCGCCCCTGCTTTCGACACGTCTAACAGCCGCCTTCCTGCTCGTTCTCCGTCCCCTCAACGCCGTCGTTCCCCGTCGCCCCAGCCACGCCGCCATCACTCGCCGCCTAACTTTTCATCGTACCCGACGGAAAACTAGACAGTGCAGCCCCTGGAGGTAGTGCTGCATCATCCCTGTCTGAACCAAACCCTCCATTGACGCTTCATACGAACAAAAATCTTGTCGATGTACACGTGGACGGTATTTCTCTGTCGGCACTAGTCGATACTGGCGCTCATGTGTCCATAATCAGCGTTCATCTTTGTCGCCGCTTAAGAAAAGTACTCACGCCCCCTGCTACCGAAGCTGTACGTGTGGCCGATGGCGGCACTGTTCCTGTCATTGGCATGTGTACGGCTCGCATACGCATCGCCGACCGTTACATCCCTGTTCTATTCACGGTGCTCCAGAACTGTCCTCATGACCTCATCTTAGGGATGGACTTCCTGTCGACCCATTCTGCTCTCATCGACTGTTCCGCTGGTACTCTTTGCTTAGACCTTCCTCTTCAACCGGATATTCACCCTGAACCTCAACACGGCCTTTCTGCCACAGACTTCCTCCGCTTACCGCCTAAAGCCCTCACATTCACCGAATTTGCCACGACCTCACCCGTATTGGATGGGAATTACATCGTCACGCCGATTCCTGATGTCCTACTGGCACGTGACGTCACCGTCCCTCACTGCATCGTAACTGTAGCCTCCAACCGGACCCGTCTACCCGTCATAAATTTCGGCTTCACAAAGCAAGTCCTCCCTGAAGGCATCCTAATTGCCACGTTGCGGTCCTTAGCCGATGATCACGTCACCACTTTCGCAGCCGACGCATGCCCCAATTTTCCTTGTCGCCCACTCGATGCCACATGCCTCGACATGTCAATACGTCCCATGATCGACCCTGACCTTCCCCCAGCGCAATCAGCCGCTCTCGCACGCCTTCTAGCTTCCTACCGTGACATCTTCGACCTTGACGACCGCCCACTCGGCCAAACTTCTCTTGTAAAGCACCGCATCAACACCGGTGATGCTGCTCCCATTCACCGTCGACCGTATCGCGTGTCCGCGTCGGAGCGCCAGATTATTCAAGCTGAAGTGAATAAGATGTTAACTAAAGGCATTATTGAGCCCTCATCAAGCCCATGGGCGTCACCCGTCGTCCTGGTTAAAAAGAAGGACAACACATGGCGTTTTTGCATCGATTACCGGCATCTAAATCGAATCACCAAAAAGGACGTGTATCCTTTACCACGTATTGATGACGCCCTCGATTGTCTCCACGGCGCACGCTACTTTTCATCCATCGACCTTCGTTCTGGTTATTGGCAGATTGCCGTAGACGAGAAAGACCAAGAAAAGACCGCCTTCATCACTCCAGATGGCCTATACCAATTCAAGGTTATGCCCTTCGGTCTATGCAATGCCCCCGCCACGTTCGAACGTATGATGGACTCTCTGCTACACGGGTTCAAATGGTCAACATGCCTCTGTTACCTAGACGACGTCCTCGTATTTGCACCTACGTTTGAGACCCACCTTGAGCGTCTGTCGGCCATTCTCGACGTCTTCCGCAAAGCTGGCCTCCAGTTGAACTCCTCGAAGTGTCACTTCGGCCGCCGACAGATTACCGTGCTGGGCCACCTTGTCGATGCTTCTGGTGTGAGACCGGACCCTGAGAAAATTCGTGCCGTCACGAGTTTCCCAGTACCCCAATCCGCCAAAGATGTCCGGAGCTTTGTGGGACTTTGCTCCTACTTTAGGCGGTTCGTGAAAGATTTTGCGGCAATCGCCCAACCACTTACCGATCTTTTGAAGAAAGGCGTTCCATTTTCCTGGGGGTCCACTCAAGCTGCCGCCTTCTCTCACCTCATAACACTTTTGACGACGCCCCCTATCCTCGCCCACTTTGACCCATCTGCCCGAACTGAGGTCCGAACTGATGCCAGTGGTCACGGTATCGGAGCCGTTCTCGCCCAATGCCAACAGGGACACGACCGCGTTATCGCGTATGCTAGCCGCCTCCTTACACCTGCAGAGCGTAACTATTCGATCACGGAGCGAGAATGCCTTGCTCTTGTCTGGGCGGTCTCAAAATTCCGTCCATATTTATATGGCACTCACTTTTCCGTCGTCACCGACCACCACGCGCTCTGCTGGCTTTCATCCTTAAGAGATCCTACAGGTCGACTTGGTCGCTGGGCTCTGCGACTGCAAGAATACACCTTTTCTGTGCTATACAAGTCTGGACGCCTGCACCAGGACGCCGATTGCCTTTCTCGCTATCCAGTTGACCCATCGGCCACCATACCTGACAACGACGCCTGCGTGTGCTCCGTTTCTCAACTGAACCACATAGCCGACGAGCAACGCCGTGATGCAGCCCTACGAGCTATCATTGAGCGCCTCGACTCCTCCCCATCGAACCGATCCTATCGCTCGTTCGTACTCCAGAATGGCACATTATACCGGCATAACTTCCATCCAGACGGCCCATCTCTGCTGCTTGCCATACCCAAACACCTCCGCTTGGCTGTACTCCACGAACTTCATGACGTTCCTACTGCCGGTCACCTGGGTGTGTCCCGCACATACGACCGGATTCGCCGTCGCTTCTATTGGCCAGGTCTGGCACGGTCCGTCAGAAGATACGTCGCGGCGTGTGAGGAATGTCAGCGCCGCAAAACACCATCGACGCTTCCGGCTGGGCGCCTTCAACCACTCGATATTTCTACGGAACCTTTCTTTCGCGTCGGCTTGGACTTACTCGGCCCTTTTCCTCTGTCTTCTGCTGGCAACAGGTGGATAGCTGTGGCCACAGACTACGCCACACGCTACGCAATCACACGCGCCCTTCCAACAAGTTGCGCCACTGACGTCGCCGATTTTCTTCTACACGACGTGATCTTGCAACATGGTGCTCCACGCCAGCTGCTCACGGACCGAGGCCGCACATTTCTATCGAAAGTCATAGCGGACATCCTACGCTCTTGTGCAACACGCCACAAGCTCACTACGTCGTACCATCCGCAAACAAATGGCCTCACAGAACGCCTGAACCGAACCCTAACTGACATGCTTGCAAAGTACGTTTCCTCAGATCACTCTGACTGGGACATCGCTTTACCATACGTGACATTTGCCTACAATTCTTCGCGCCACGACACGGCTGGTTACTCCCCTTTTTTCTTGCTGTTCGGCCGCGAACCCACATTACCCCTCGATACGACGATTCCGTTACCAGCAGCTCCAACTTCACAATATGCTCTGGACGCCATCAGCCGGGCCGCCCACGCACGCGAAACCGCTCGTGCTCGCCTTCTGACCTCCCAAGCAAACCAACGGCGTCGGTACGACCAACGACACCGCGATGTGCACTTTTCGCCCGGTTCGTTGGTTCTGCTGTGGTCTCCGACCAGGCACGTTGGCCTGTCTGACAAGCTGCTCTCTCGGTACACAGGGCCCTACAGAGTGCTTCGTGAGGTGACTCCCGTCACTTATGAAATCACTCCTGCTGCCTCGCCGTCTTCATCCACCCCTAGGGCCACCGACATCGTACACGTCGCACGCCTGAAGCAGTACCACTCGCCCAATGATCTTGACATCTAGATGCGCCGAGACGGCGCCTTTGCCGACGGGGGTTATGCTACCTGTAGGCTGCCACAAACCATAGTGCGAATGCGCGTGTGCG
Organism: Rhipicephalus microplus; assembly: GCF_043290135.1. Lineage (NCBI taxonomy): Eukaryota > Metazoa > Arthropoda > Arachnida > Ixodida > Ixodidae > Rhipicephalus > Rhipicephalus microplus. The sequence goes on from NW_027464593.1 coordinate 1,369,134, forward strand.
CCCGACGAGGAAGATGAGGCTCGCTGGCTGCTCGAGCTCGGAGCCAGACTGGCCAGTGCTGCAACCGCTCTTGCAAATATATTTTTCGAATATATTCGCAATACTTTGTCTCGTTACTCACGTAACAATATATATATACGTACGTAAGCACATACGATAAGTGACGGCTGTCGCCAACGCCGACGATGGCGGTAAAATTCAGCCGAGAGTGTCCTTATAATTGCTATCGTATTAAAAACATTACCAAAATTTTGTGAGTTTCGCAGGTTCCGCTAAACAGCGCAGTGAAGACTTCCTTAGTATCGCGTTTGCGCGTCGCGTGCAGTCACCTGTCTTCTGAACATTTTGCATTAGGGTTTGTTAGTAAATTATATCCAGATACTTTGTGAAATTCTGAGCGCGGATTGTTGAGGCGATGGCACTTGTAATTGAAGGCCTGGCGTTCCGCGGTGCTTTACACTCACGTTTTCCTAACACGTCGTCAAGCGTAGCTGATAAAATTTAGGCTGTATCTGACCCAGCAAAACGTTCACTTTTCAGAAAGCAGTTAGTTCAATTTACCCCTTTTAGGATGGTTGCCGCACCCGCTACCTTGTGGTGGGCATCGCTTACCTTCTGGTCAATAGATTCCGCTCCATCAATTTTATTGAAACCTGTGTTACAACGCACGATACTCCCCTAACAAAATCTCAGTGGCACGTCATTCTATCGGAGTCAGCATAGAATCAGACAAATCTGAGTTCACTCGTAGTGCGATTGTCACAAGCTAAGTGAGCCGCTAAGTTAGCTAAGTGCCTGGTGATAATGTTGGTAGTCTCCGGTACCACAACTTTTTTCGTTGTTCACAGTTGAAGCTATCTGGAGCACGCCGCTGTCGCGTTGCGCGCCGCAAAGGTTTGGTTGCCGGAGTCGGTGAATCTATTGCACTTTTACCCGAAAGTTTTTGATGGGCCGATAGCGTGTCAGTGTCGCACAATTCGACAACTGAAACGCCCTGCCATCGCACTTGGTCAAAATGTCACCATTCCGTTTACTGAGTCATGTCCACTGTGACCGTGCTCTTTCCCTGCTGGTCGCGCACTTACCTGGTGAGCACAATTTTTGCGAAAACCCGCCGCCAGCGTCAGCCCCTATGGTTGTGAGCAAAAAGCGTATGTGAGTCTGTGGCTGAAAAATCAAGCTACTGAGATAGATAGCCGCGGGAGGTCGCTACAGTAACAGCGTGCGCGCACGATCACACTGAAAAAGGCACGGTTTCGAAGAAAAAAAAATGCTGAAGGTCATGAGGCGCGGTAGTTTCTCTGCTCTGCCAGTCCTCCCTGGTTAGCTTCCAGCGCTTTCGTCAGGACGAGAAAGGATATATTGCAATTGCAGCATGGGACAAATCTTTGTAACTCCACTCGCACTGGACGGTTTTTTGAAATTTTTGCTGCATTGAGTTCGTAAGGCAGTAAGCTATTCTAGTAAATTTATTCCATGATTAATAGAAAAAAGTTTCAGGGCCCCTTTACCACATTTTTTCGAAGTTGTCATGATGAAAACAAGCCGATTCGGCGATAATAGCGCGTGCTGGTCCAATCTACTGTGTGCGTGTTTGTGGGTGTGCATGTGTATGTAACAAAACATATCAATAAGTATGCACTTAGTGGTCGAAGGGTGAACTATAGACCAAATTTCGCTATTGCGTTCAACTTTTAAAGGCGAAGCTTAAGGGTCCCGCATTGTTTTCAAAGAAGCTGTACGACCAGTCGTAGCTGTTCTCGTTCGTTGCACGGCTTTTCACTAGCACACTGAGTGGTCAGCTTAATGCAGTCGAGGTTTGCACGTATTTGATAGCCCAGCAAGACCTCTGCTGAAACCTTGCCCTTCTGAATTGGTGTATGGTGGTAATGGAACCTAACTCATGACGTTCGGTTTTGTAGCGAAATTTCTTCGGTTTTTTTTTCGCCTCTGTTCAACGTTCATTTAGCTCGTTTGGCTAAATAGTTTGATTGGGGTGATTGGGCATTGCAGTCGGGTGTCTCACTGCGTTCTTAGCTAGGAAATTGTGGAAGTGGAAACCCGTGAACTGATGGTTCATCATTTGTCATAAGAATACGAGGTAGAGCAGACCTCGCAAACACAGCCCTCAGGCCATCCACTGTCACTTACGCTGTTGCAGATTTCATTGAAACTGCTTCTATTCACTGCGTTTCCGAATCCGCCATTGCGATATTATGTGTGCTTCAATAGAACCTGCATAGTGGGCGGCCAACCGGCTTCATTTATCTCTCGTCATGGGCCAAGGTACAGGTGTTCACACTGCAGGCATCGCCGCATCCTGTACAAAATTGGAACATTGACGCAACAACCATTGAATCTTGCTGTATACACACGGAGACTACAAGGATCTCTCAATGTTCTTCGTGATTTCCATGCCTGGGTGCGTTTCATGAAGGAAGTCTAAGAAGTGTTGGTTTCGAGCCATAGGAAGCATGATGTGGTGCCACCAGTAGGCTGTCTTGTTAGTATATTGAGCTTAGCCTTCTTGCTGAAGTGCGGCAGAAAGCGGCTGGGCTCTTCAGACAAAAATTTTGGCCAGCCTTTCTTAATCAAGAATTTCACTTGCTCCAGTAAAGGATCCGTTCCTATAAAATCTACCACACCTCTGCCACTAGTATCGGCCTTTTTCAAGTATTTCGAGCACAGTACGTAATCTGGCGGATTTCCTATGTTGGAAGCGTGTAGTTTCCTCAGTAGTGGCAGGCGACCTAATAAGGCAGCAGCATTTCAGTTTTCTGTTTCTCTGTGGTACTGCAATGTGTAATTGAAATTGTCTAATGAAAGAGCCCATTCCTGAAATCTCGCCGAATGCATGGGAGGAAGAGTTTTTTCTGGGTTAAAAAAACCCTTAGAGTGTTTATGCTCGGTCATCAAAACAATGTATTTCCTGTATAAGAAGTACTTAAATCGTGTCACGCTGAAAACAATGGCTATTTCTTAATTTTTTAGCTAGCAGTAGTCTCGTTTAACTTTGCACAGACTTCTGGAGCGAAATCCAATTGGTATTCTCTGCTATTCATGCGATGGGAAAGTAATGCCCCCACTCCTACAGGCGAATTGTGATCTTGAAACTTGAAATGTTTCTTAGCCTCAAATTGGCTCAAATGCACAGATGCTTGTATGGCCTGCTTTACTTCTCGAACAGCGTCGCGTACCTGTTGCCTTTTCCACGTTGCTCCCTTAGTTTGCATATTGTGTAATGGCACTAATACTGAGGAAGGGTTCGCCGATCCAAAATCACAACAGGATACTATTTTAGTGTTCCTTGGTAAAAGAAAAGAACAGCATTATAGCCGTAGTATGGAACTGGCGTCCACCTTGTTCTTGTTCCTCACTTCATCCTTCTCTTCCCTGCCCCGGCTCTCGTGCTTCTTTTTCTCCTGTCCCAATGCTCATACCGCTTCACCCTTCCCGGCTTCTTTTAACTACCCCTCCTGGGGTAATATTTGAAGACATTTTTAATTGAAGCACATTCAACTGATCCGCGTTCACCAGTGTACCAGAGAGTCTTCAAAATGCCGTTCTGGGTGGATGTCTTGGTAACAGAGTAAAGACCGTGGAATTTAGCTCTGTAATCTCTTATTTCTTTTATCACTAGTACAAGGTCGATGACTTAAATGTCTGGCATGTGTGCTTGATGACTCTTGTCGCAATGCTTCTTCATTTGTTTTCAGCATCTCGCCCCCTGTGATATTTCTTGCTTCTGCTAAAAAACCATGATGTTTTCTAAGAGCACTAACTCAAGGTCTGCCAGCAGAATTGGGGTTTCGCTTGAAGAAGCGTACTGTGGACTGCACCCCGAGCCACTTTTATAGGATTGATTATGACGTTTCACGGCTGCTATCAAATATCATTTTCATCCACCAGGAAAAATATCGTACATCTCGATGTACGGTTTCACATCCTGTATGGCACGTTCTGCCAGCCCATTTGCTGCGGGGTGGTATGGAACACAAAACTTCATTGATATAATGTGACCCCGAGTCCATCTTGCTAGCTTTTCGCTCTTGAACGCAAGGCCATTATTGCATACGATTGACCGCGTGGTCTTAAACATGTCTCTTTCGAGGAGAGTTATGGCGCTATTTGCATCTTCTTTCCCTGCTCGTGCCGCGACTATCCTCGTGCGTTCATATATCGCCAGAAAAAAAGCTTACGTTTGGACTCCTTCGCGTTTCTTAACTATTTCGACAAAATCCAGGTAAACTACTTCGATAGCCGTGTTCGAGCTGCAAGGTAGTATCATAGCATCCGTAGGCTCTTTGTACTTGACCTTATATACTTGACACGCATGGCAGGAACGAACGTACTGACTGACACCTTTCTTCATGTGAGGCAATGTAAATCTCTTATCCAATTTGTTGTAAGTGTGCCAAAGTTCGTCGTGTCTTCCAGATTCTGGGCTATCGTGGTACAAATAAAAGACTCTGGGAGCAAGTGTTGGTGGGACGTGATACCGACCTTCAGTGAAAGCAAGTTGTTCGGAGCATTCTCACAGCTTCACTTCATTGATTTCTTCCGTCTGTTCTCTGTTGCTTCGTACCATCAACCTTGATAGAATATCTGCATTCGTTAAAAGTGGTCCTGGTCGATGCGAGACTGTGAAGTCCAATTGCAGAAAGTAATTGACCCATCTAGCAATACGTGTTTTGCTAGATGGGTCAAGTTATCGGGTCAAGCGCGCCAGGTCAAGTTATCTGTGGTACTTGCGAAGTGGCTGAGTTCTCGCTAATTGTGGCTTGACCAGTTCGCTTTACTCCGACTGAAACACCTGCTTGAATTAGTGGTTATGCTTGTTTTTGAAGTTGATGGTATGTTTGTAACACGCTCCAGGAAGTCATCTAGAGTTTTTCGTGACCGTATTTACACCTGCTTCAAGACTTCAGTGGGTAATCCTTGCAATATTAAGGCTGCTACGGCAATTGATATACGTACAGCACTGAGACTTCTAATATGTGGTGCCTCTCCTTAATGACACACAGATGGAGCTGCTGTGACGGCCATGTGTTTGCAACACGATGGATAAGAGAATTGAATGTTGATTGAGTTCATAAACGATTCATAACAAATTTTTATGATTTGGGGCACGAAGAAAGCCGCATTAGACTGAAGAACACGCTTTAGGGCAAGTTGTCATCCGTCCTCTGCTCTATAAATGAATTGCTGTGCGCCGCATCTCGGAGGCAATGCTTTAGATCATATGGTTCAAAGTAGGGACAAAGATTACGCCTCCCGTAATTTTATCGATAAAAACATTGTGAAGGTCATTTTAACGTACTATACTTCAGTTTTGCATTCGCTCTGTGGATACTTTTGCGCCATTAGGACGCCGCCTCGCTCTGGGAGAACGTGCTTGACCGGGACTGTCTCCATAGCGTATGATCACTGGTTACCGGCTAATAGACACCTTAACAAATTGTTGGAGAGTGCTGCGTTTTTTTTCGATGCCCTTGGAGCTTCGATACCTTATCATCAAACATGCCCCCTGGCGCCTCTCAGCTAACGTCTTCTCTCATGCCACCCCCTTGTCCTGGTGTCCCCAGGATCTGTAATCCACGCATCTTCACTGGCGCCGATGACACTGACGTGAAGGGCTGGCTCGCCATTTACGAGCGCGTGAGCATCCCCAACAAATAGAACGAGGAAGGTGGGTTTACGAACTTGGTGTTCTACCTTGCGGGCGTAGCCATTTTGTGGTACAACAACCACTCGTCGGATTTTGCAACCTGGTTCAATTTTAAGACCACTGTAATCAACGTTCCGGCCAACCGGCTGTTCGTAAGCTGCAAGCCGAGCAACACTTACGTGAACGCGCTCAGCGGGCTGGTGAGTTTTTCACCAGCTACATTGAAGATGTCCTGGACTTGTGCAACGAATCCATCTCACCATGTCCGAGTCTGAGAAGATCCGAAACATCATGAAAGGCATTGACAACGATGCCTTCCCGATGCCGCTCGCCAAAAGCCCCGGCAGAGTGGCTGAGGCCTCCACACTGTGCCACAGCTACGAGGAGCTCCACTGGCAGCTTTCGATTATTCGTCGCTCCCTACCACGAGCTGCAACGCGTGCTGGCTTGAAGGCCAATTGGGACCAAGTGGCGTTGATGGCAGACCTCAAGTCTTTCATCCGTGAGGAAATCGCACGCCACTTCTCCTTCCTGCTCTTTGCCCGTCCAACGGCTGTTCAACAACCTGGCACAACCCTTCTCTCTCCCATCCGATGAGCAATTGAGAAGGAACTAGCAGAGCTCATGCCTGCGTACCACCCCAAACAACCTCCGGCTCCTGCGCCCCTGAGTTACACCCAAGTGTAACTCAGGGACGCAGCCAGGCCACCTCAAGTCTTTCCCGCCCCCACCCCACTTACTTACGCTGAAGCTGCCCCTCAATCTCCGCCCTTGGCAGCGGCTTTGCCCTCTACGTATGTTGACGCAACCTATCAGCCTCAGCCTTAGCCCACCATGCAGCCTTTCCAGCCACTGTTCAGTCTATCGGCTCTGGCGACATGGGTGAGACCTACCCCAGCAAACCGATGGATCACATCCTTCAACCGGCCTCTATGCTTTGCCTGCGGTTACGCCGGTCAGGTAGCCCGATATTGCTCTCGCGTGCAGCCAGCTGCGCTTTCTTCGCCTTTTGGTGGCCAGCTCAGCCGTCCCTATCTCGACGAACCACTGTCTATGCCACCGCGGTTTGGCCCAGGTCCATCTCCTCGAAGGTCGCCGTCTCCACGACGTCATTCCTTTTCCCCCATGCGGCCAAGTTCGGCTGCTCATGAGCGGTAAAACTAGTACTTACTGTCCCCGAGGCAAGGACTACGATGATATCGCGATGTGAAATCTCTTAGAGCATCCCCTCGAATGTTGTTGACGTGTTTTTGGACGATGTTTGTGCATCGGCTCATTTCGACATTAGTTATGGACGAAAAACTTGGCAACTTACTTCGAAAAGTGACGACGCCACTTTCTGGGTTCTCCCTCCTACTAGTTCGCATCGTATTCATCCTACAGCAGGGTGCACAGATCGGGTGTTTATTCAGGACGTTCTATATGTCACCCAGTTCCTCATCATTCTAACATGCTCTCATGGCTTCATCTTAGGATGTGATTTTCTCTCCCACGACGACGCCGTCATCTATTGTGCCTCCGCCGAAATTAAACTGTCAACGTTTTCGCATTTGACGCTGGATAACAGTCCCTCTACACTCAGAAAGATTCTCATGACAGACGATACAACAGTGCCTCCGAAATCGACGACAGCTGTGTCGGTCTACTGTGCCGTTCTCTCCGACAAATTCGCACTCGTTGTGCCATCCTACCACGCTTGTACCAAGAAAAGGCTGCTAGTATTTTTTGCCACCGTGCAAGTCACCCAGGGTAACGCCGGTAATTTTGTAACCAACCGATCTCCATACACCATTACATTGCTTCGAGGGGAATGTCTCCGCAGTGTGGAAAGAGTCGACGACACACAAGTCCTGGACGTACCCGATGACTCACGTTGTACCAGTTCACGCACCACGAATGCTGTTTCCACTTTTGATCCGTCACCTGCTGATTCATTTGGCCCATCTTTTGCTGACAACGTTACGGCGGTACAGCGTTCCCAGCTTCTGGACCTCTTGAAAGAATATCGTTTTTCTTTCGATGTCGGGCGAAGTTCTCTCGGTCGCACGTTCGCTGTTACGCATAACATCGACAATGGTACCCATCTAGCCATACGGCAACGTCCATATCACATGTCACCTGCTGAACGTCGGGTAATTAACGAGCAGGTTGACGATCTGCTTAAACGCGACGTTATTCGGCCCTTGGACAGTCCAAGGACGTGTGCTGTTGATCTTGTTGCGAAAAAAGACGGTTCTGTGGACTACAGACGGCTCAATAGGATCACTCGCAAGGATGTTAATCCACTGCCGCGCATTGATGACGCGAATGACAGCCTTCACGGAGCCGAGTTTTTTTTTTCTTTTCTCGATCTGCACTCGGGGTACTGGCAAGTACCCATGGCTGACACCGCTCGCCCGAAGATTGCCTTCGTCACACGCGACGCTTGTTCGAGTTGAATGCCATGCCGTTTTGTCTATGTAATGCACCTGCGACTGTAGAGCGCAATATGGACACCGTTCTGCGCATCTAGAAATGGTACGCGTGCTTGTGTTACCTCGACGATGTCGTTGTCGTTTCTCCGAATTTCTACACGCATCTCCAACGTCTAAAAGAAGTTCTCGCACGTGTGGGCAGTGCCCGCCGGCAACTGAATCTGAAAAGTGCCGTTTGCAGCACAGTGACTCACCATTATATGGTACATCGTGTCCAAGGGCGGCATTTTTTTCGATCCTGCCAAGCTTCGGGCCGTGGCCAAATTCTTCAAACCTGCGCCCATCAAAGAACTATCTAGTTTTGTGGGCCTGTGCTCATACTTATGATACTTCATAAGAAACTTCGCCACGATCATATCACCACTGACGAAGCTTCGTGAAGGTAACGGGCCCGGAAATTTGTGGTCATCCGAGTGTGACGACGCGTTCGCAAGGGGTCCGCCATTTGTTGAGGTGTCCTCCCATTCCACGCCACTACGATCCCACGGCCCCCACGGAGGTGCACACGGACGTCACCGATGTAGGCCTCGGCGCTGTCCTGCCGCCGCGCAAACCCGGATTCCCCGATAATGTTGTAGCATATTGTCACGGGGTCGTGACTTGGCCGAAGACGGGAGACTTTGTGTTGGGATTTAACTGTTTATTTTGGCGAACCTGTGCCCGGTAAACGGAAAGCCCAATTACAACAGTAGTCTTGCTTAGATAGCAGTCTCGGACTGATAGTGGCGAACGGAGCATCGGCCTTCGATCAACAACTGACAAGCGGCGAAGCGCGTCGGCATTTATACTCTTGCTGTCGAATGTTCTAGCGTTATCGCTGGCGGTGGCGTAGGTTCCAGAACAATCAGTACCGTTCGCACAGTGGGCGTAATCTTATCAAAAAGATCTACTACAGTCCGGAACCTTCTCGAAAACTGCAGGCGCGGTTCACGCTGAGAATCGTGTGGTGTTTTGGGACGATAACAAAAACTTGGGAAGTGGAACGTGGCATTGCCCCCTTCTGAAAAAAGGCATCGTCCCGATGCTTTAACTAAAGATGAAGGTACCGTATTAATTCAAGAAAGTACAATGAATAAATTACGATACATTTATAATAAAAGAAACAGTTTCAGTTTGTTAACGCGCATGAAACGGCTTGAGGCGCGCGACATGTACGACTTCAGGTCGCGATCGGCGTCGTTGAGAGTTCGTGATGCCGTCGGGGACAACCTCGTAATCAATTGGGCCGAGACGTCGAACCACCCTGTACGGTCCGAAGTACCGTCGCAGAAGCTTTTCACTTAGTCCACGTCGGCGTATCGGCATCCACACCCAAACACGTTCACCGGGCTGGTATTCCACGAAGCGTCGTCGAAGGTTGTAACGGTGGCTGTCGGTCGTCTGTTGATTCTTGATACGGAGACGCGCAAGTTGTCGGGCTTCTTCGGCGCGTTGAAGGTACTCGCTCACATCGAGGTTTTCTTCGTCGGTGACGTTGGGTAACATGGCGTCGAGCGTCGTTGCCGGGCTCCTTCCGTAGACCAATTTGTATGAAGATATCTGCGTCGTCTCCTGCACCGCCGTGTTGTATGCGAAGGTCGCATACGGAAGAATGGCGTATGTGACCTTCATCAAATGCGCCAATAAACTTCATCAACAGAGGTTGTACGGTCTAGTCCACGTGCTGGAGGCTTTTTCTGAATTATTTTTCTTGCGTGATATATATATATATATATATATATATATATATATGTGTGTGTGTGTGTGTGTGTGTGTGTGTGTGTGTGTGTGTGTGTGTGTGTGTGGCCAGCGGAACATCACCTCTATATATAGGTTCCGCTGGCCGAACCGAGGAGGCCAAAGCAGCCTCCTGGGTTCAGCCAGCGGCCTCCGGAAGTTGCCGACTAGGTTGCCCAGCAGCGTGAATTGATACCTCGGCACCACTCATCTTGCCACGACGAGCCCACATCCGGCCATCTGGGCTACTCGAGAACGATGATCGGGTGCGACAACTCTAGTACTGGCCTAAAATGTCTGCCTGTGTCAAAGACTACGTAAAGGATGCCGTAAATGCCAGCGTCACATTACAGCACCCTTGAAGCCTGCAGACCATCTACAACCGATTGATTCACAACGTAAACCGTTTGATCAAGTGGGAAAGGACCTCCTAGGCCCTTTTTTTTTATTCACATACTGCAGCCCATTAAGGGCTATGGCAGGAGTGGGTGATGAAAAAAAACAGAGCAGAGAATTAGAAAAGTACCACTTCCGGGAACACACTACAAAATAACACACGAACAAAATACAATATACATTGCAATTCCATTCAGTACAAAAATAAACATCCAATGAATGGGCACTGCGGGGCGTACATATAAATATAACAAAGCAAGGAACTATTGGTTAGATTCGACTTCTAAGAGAAGGCAGGAATTGATTTATCGGTGCACTACTAATCTCACCCGGCAGTAAATTCCATTGTTCTATGGTTCTAGGAAAAAAGCTAAATTTGAATAGATTGGTGTGTGCGTGAAAAGGGGCGAGGTTTAGGGCATGATTATTTCGAGTAACGGTTGGCATAGCATACGTAAGATAGCTGTTATCGGAGAGACGGTTAACTGAGTGAACGATGGCATGCAAGAATTTGAGCGACTCAATATCTCGTCGAGTAGAGAGTGAGGTTAGATTTAAAGTAGTAATAGCGGATGTAGGCGAAAAATGGTGATCATATGTATTTTGTCCTCTTCCGGCAACAAATGGATAATTGTTGCAACGGATTACTTGACTCGTTACACTGAGACGAAGACGTTGCCACGAGGGACCGCATCTGTAGTTACCAGTTTTTTATGCATAAAATTGTGCTACGCCATGGCGCCCCGTGATATATCATCATTGATCGAGGGACATCATTCACAGCGAAGTACTTGGATGATATCTTTAGGTTGAATTACACAATTCATTGAAAGACCAGTACATATCACCGTCAGAGTAATAATTTAACAGAAAGGCTCAACAGAACGCTAGCCGACATTATCTTTATGTTCGTGGACGTGCAGCACAAAACGTGGGACGACATCCTGTCGTACGTAACATTTGCGTATAACACTGCAACGCTGGAAATTGCACGCTTAACGCCATTTTGACTCGTTTATGGTCGAGATGTCAGAACTAGGCTAGATGCCATGATTCCGCGAGAAGACATCGACAAGCTCGACCAATTAGCCGCCGACATCAATGAGTACATTGAGCACGCTGAGCAAGCACGTCAACTGGCCCGTGTGCACATCAGAACTCAACAGTGTGCAGAGGCACGGCGGTACAACATCCACCATCGAGAAGTTAACTATGAGCCTCGTGACCAAGTTTGGGTTTGGACACCCATTAGACGGTGAGGTCTCAGGGAGAAACTTTTGAGGAAGTACTTAGGACCTTACATAGTACTCAGACGTATGAGCGACGCAAACTACGAAGTGGTTGCAGACGCGCGCTCACCATCATCCCAGCGCAGGTTACCACGCCCAGAGACTGTACACGTCGTCCGCCTAAAACCACACTTTACGTGGTGATGCAAATTTTCTTGAAGTGCCAGTGAACTTTTCATGTGAACAGTGAATGCCATTTATTTGCAATTCACGGGTCAAGGACGAAATTTGTCTCGTGCGCTACTTTGTCTATAGTTTGTTTATTTTGTCTACTTCGACCCACTGCTGTGCACACTTTTGTTTGAGCATCGGCCATTGCACCCTTGGTAGGAGGAGTAATGCCACCTAGTGTTCGGTGCCAGTAAACAGTGAGCCAGTTCTGAAGAAGACGAAGACAAGCAACCCGTGCCAGTGGAGACGTCCTCCTTTGTTTCTGAGATTTTGACAGTCATATCTGTTTGTACGTTTCTTCGAGCTTCTAGCACGCGTGACCATATATATATATATATATATATATATATATATATATATTTATATATATATATTTATATATATATATATATATATGGAGAACAAGAGACAACACCCGATCTTGGGCCCGTTGTTCTTATTCTGTCTACGCTCACCTCTTCCTTCTGTAGTCGCGTATGCGCCCATGCCTGAGCACAGCACTTGTCATCATTACACTCCGCCACGCTGCGACCATGCAGTCCTGCTAAGCTTGCCCTTCACTGGCACAGGTCCTTTTCTTAGAAGGTCAAAACATTCATACACTTAGGCTATGTACCACTATAGGTTGAACTAATGCCTCTGGTGGGCAGCATTGGCTGCCTCGCATAGGCCGGTTATGGCCACGGTGCGTGTTGCGTTGAAAGTAAGGTGATGATGTCTCTGGTGGACGCCATTGACTTTGTCGCGCCGGTTTTTGTGTCTTGCTTTGAAAGTGGAGTGACGATGGCTCTAGTGGACGCCATTGAGTGTTTCACAATGGTCGTCTTCGGCCCGCAGGCCCAGAGCCCTGAGTGGCCAATACCGTCTCTGGCGGGCGGTGGTGGCTGTGTCTGTGGGGTCTCTCTCGTGGACGCCATGACTTTCCTTGCGGGGCTGTCGAACACTCTGGTGGGCGACCTTGGCTGTATCGAGGCGGCCGCAGCAGCAGGCAATTCTGTTGGCGCAGTTTGGGGCACTGGTCTTCATTCCTGTCGGCGTTCTGGACAGGCTGCGATTCCCGGCCCTCATGCTTTGACGCAGGAGCCTCTGCGCTGCCATCTTCGGCTCCTCTTGTTCTGCAGCCACAAGGAATCAAGATGCTCTTTGGTTGTTCTACCGCGGCGTCCATACAAGTTAACGCCACCATAGCTGCACATCATGCTGCAGACACCAGGGGCCCACGAAGGCCTCACCTCGCTGCTCTGTGCGAGCTGGTCACCAGCTGGCCGATCTATCTCCGATTCCTCCTCAACTCACACTGCCTCCTGGTGATCGCACTGCATTCATCATCATCATCATCATCATCATCATCCTGACTACGTCCACTGCAGGAAAAAGGCCTCTTCCATGTTCCGCCAGTTAACCCGGTCCAGTGCTTGCTGCTGCCAATTTATACCCGCAAACTTCTTAATCTCATCTGCCCACCTAACCTTCTGTCTCCCCCTAACCCGCTTCCCTTCTCTGGGAATCCAGTTAGTTACCCTCAATGACCAGCGGTTATCCAGTCTTCGCGCTACATGCCCGGCCCCTGTCCATTTCCTCTTCTTTATTTCAACTATGATATCCTTAACCCCCGTTTGTCCCCTAATCCACTCTGCTCTCTTCTTGTCTCTTAAGGTTACACCTACCATTATTCTTTCCATTGCTCGCTGCGTCGTCCTCAACTTAAGCTGAACCCTCTTTGTAAGTCTCCAGGTTTCTGCTCCGTAGCTAAGTACGAGCAACATACAGCTTTCATATACCTTCCTCTAGAGCGATAGTGGCAATCTACCTGTCATAATTTGAGAGTGCTGGCCGAATGCGCTCCACCCCATTCTTATTCTTCTAGTTACTTCAATCTCGTGGTTCGGCTCTGCGGTTATCACCTGCCCTAAGTAGACATAGTCTTTTCCAATTTCAAGTGCACTATTACCTATCTCGAAGTGCTGCTCCTTCCCGAGGTTGTTGTACATTACTTTTGTTTTCTGCAGATTAATTTTAAGACCCACCTTTCTGCTCTCGTTGTCTAATTCCGTAATCATTAGTTGTAATTCGTCTCCTGAGTTACTCAGCAATGCAATGTCATCGGCGAAGCGCAGGTTACTAAGGTATTATCTATTAACTCTTATCCCTAACTGTTCCCATTCTGGGCTTCTGAAAATCTGTAAGCACGCGGTAAATAGCATTGGGGATGTGTCCCCCTGCCTTACACCCTTGTTGATTGGTATTCTGTTGCTTTTTTTATGAAGCACTTTGGTAGCACTTGATCCCCTGTAGATTTCTTCTAGAATGTTTATATATACTTCATCTACGCCCTGATTTCACAGTGTCTGCATGACGGCTGATACTTCTACTGAATCAAGCGCCTTCTCGTAATCCATGAAGGCTATGTATAGTGGTTGGTTATACTCTGAGCATTTCTCTATTACCCGATTGATAGTATGAATGTGGTGAATTGTTGAGTAGCCTCTTCAAAATCCTGCTTGTTCCTTTGGTTGATTGAATTTTAATGTTTTCTTTACTCTGTTAGAAATTACCTTTGTAAACAGCTTGTATACCACAGAGAGCAAGCTGATCGGCCTGTAATTCTTTAAGATCTTGTCATCTCCTTTCTTATGTATTAAGTGATGTTAGCATTCTTCCAACACACTTATACTCTTCCCGTCAGGAGACATCTCGTAAACAGGGTGGCTAGTTTTTCTAACACAATCTGTCCTCCATCTTTCAGCAGATCTCATGTTACCTGATCCTCACCAGCTGCTTTGCCTCTTTGAATGCTCTCTAAAGCTTTTCTGACTTCTTCTATCATTACTGGTGGAGTGTCATCTGGGTTACTGCTAGTTCTTATAGTATTAAGGTCGTGGTTGTCTCGGCTACTGTACAGATCTCTGTAAAACTCCTCCGCTATTTTATTATCCTCTCCGTATTGGTAGTTATCTTGCCCTCTTTGTCCCTTAGTGCATACATCCGACTTTTGCCTATCCCAAGTTTCCTCTTCACTGCTTTGACGCTTCCTCCGTTTTTCAGAGCGTGTTCTATTCTCTCCATGTTATACCTCCTTACAGCGCATACCTTACGTCTATTAATCAACTCTGGAAGTTCTGCCAGTTCTATTTTGTCTGTTGTACTTGACACTTTCATGATTTGACGCTTCTTAATTAGGTTCTTCGTTTCTTGGGAAAGCTTGCCAGTGTCCTGTCTAACTACCCTGCCTCCAACTTCCACTGCACACTCCTTAATGATACTCGTCAGATTATCATTCATTGTATCTATGCTAAGGTTGGTTTCAACCTAAGAGCCGAGTACCTGTTCTGCAGCGACACTCTGAATTCCTGTACTTCCCTCGCAGTGCTAGCTCATTGATTGGCTTCTTGCATATCAGTTTCTGTCGTTCCTTCTTCAAGTCTAGGCGAATTCGAGACCGTACAATTCTATGGTCACTGCATCGTACCTTGCCAACCACTTCCACATCCTGCACGATGCCTCGGTGGGCACTCGTTATAAAGTCTATTTCCTTCTCATTTTCGCCATTAGGGCTCCTCTACGTCCACTTGCGGTTTCCTCGTTTTTGGTAGAAGGTATTCAAATTCCGTAAATTATTGCGTTCTGTGAATTCTACTAGTAGCTCTCCTCGGCGTTTCTAGTACCGATGCCGTAATCTCCTACTGGCTGGTCTCCAGCATGCTTCTTTCTTATCTTTGCATTAAAGTCGCCCATCACTATAGTATACTGTGTTTTCACCTTACTCATTGCCGATTCCACGTCTTCATAGCTTTCAACTGAAGCGTCGTCATGGCTGGATGTAGGCGCGTAAGCCTGTACTACCTTCATCTTGTATCTTTTATTCAGTTTAATTACGATACCTACCACCCTTTCATTAATGCTATAGTATTCCTCTATGTTGCCAGCTATGTTTCTGTGTATTAAGAACCCCACTCCCAGTTCTCTTCTGTCTGCCAAGCCCCGATAGCAAAGGACGTGCTGCCCATTCTGTAGCACTGTATAGGCCTCATCTGTCCTCCTAACCTCACTGAGCCCTATTATAACCCATTTAACACCCTTTAGCTCCTCGAATAGTAAAGCTAGACTTCCCTCACTACATAAGGTTCTAGCGTTTAACGTTGCCAAGTTCAGGTTCAAATGGCGGCCTGTCCGGATCACTGCATTCAGATGGTCTCAAAGTCACATTGCATTGCCCGTGATCCCAAGTAGGGCTGTACGCCGGGAGGCCGGAAGAGCTGATGTTGACTTCGCCTGCTTGCGGCGCATCACTACCGTCGGCCAAGGCGTAGTATATATGTGACGTATGAAGCGATGGTTGGTAGAGGCAGAGAAGGAAGAAGTGAGAATGGAATAAACATGGGGTATGAGCCAGGCCACGTCTCCCAGTCATCGTAGCGTCACACGAGTCGACAGGATGAAGACCTGGCCACCACTTATCAACCTCACATCATTCACGAAGCCACCTGCAGTACGCCTCAGCTGAATATCGACCACAGAAGAGGTGATCTCAGGCGCATTCAGTTACCGGCACCATGACAGAACCATCGACTGAGCTCGACATCCCCAAGTACACCGGATCAGCGGACGACGGACCCGTACTGGACTGGTTCAACCTATTCGAGGTCCACGCCGCCGCTGCATCCTGGTCGGAACGGGAAATGGTCGCCAACTTCACTGACTACATCTCCGGTGAGGCATTCAAGTTATACCTGACACACATATTCGAAAACGACGAATCATGGCAAAAGATCAGGGAAGAGATGATTACCCGTTTCAAAGAATACTATGAAGACCTCTACATACCTCATCAGCGGAAGGCTTTTCAACTCGCCCATCAGAGTTACGCGAAGTCTTGCCGCAGTAAGCCTATTTCCCAAACGAGACCTCAGAGAAAAGATACCACCATTGTACCATCATATGACTCTTCCGAAAAAACCTCACGCATTCGAACACCGACTGGTAACTTGCACGTCACAACAGACAAGGCAAAGCCTCCGTATACCGAAAGGAATCTAGACCATTTCGGCAAAAGACTAAACCTAAAGCCGGCTTTCCCAAGAACAATGAAATCGACATTTTCAACGTGTTCACTGCACCACAACAATTCACATTTTACTGAACCACCCGAATCCCTTGATGCTTCGTGTCACACACAAGGTCAAGACGGTTTCGAGCGTGCGACGGAATTTACGCGTGACGAGCTGGTGAATCCTCACAACGCCAGCCCCTACCCTGACGTTCCCGACCAGGGTCGTTCGACAGACATTGTCAGCCTAACTACCCTGCAAAAAGAAAAAAATACGCCATCAGAACCACCTGAAGCCATGTCGGTTGTGCCCTCATCGTCAAGTGACAACACACATGTGAGTCAAAGCACTGCAGGAATTTCAAATCCACCAACGCGGGCGCATTGTCAACTGACAGAAGCATTTACAATCAAGGATGACTCACAACCATCTTGGGAGCGTTCTCATCAGCCTGTCACGCTGCTTTCATCGCAGGACAAGCCTAGCAGTACAGTGTCGACTACCGACAATCTACTTATCATATCACCATCTAAAGAAAAGCAGACTCATGTTCCTGAAAGAGGCCCATCTGACGAACTTTCACAAGAAGACGAACAATTTCAACAAAGGCAGCTCCACGAACTCCAAGAACTGCAACGGCTACTCGAACAAGAACAACGATCAAGTGAAACCTCCTCACGAGTACACTTGTGGCTGAAAGATCATCAGAGACAACATCAATTAAAGAAGCAAAGACGAAGTCGATGCCTAAGCCATCTTCGCAGAGAGCAACGTGGACAAAGTTTCCTGCACCAGTTCTCAACGCCTTGTTTACGATTCAACAAACTGAGAGAAGACTACACAAAGCTAGGAAAGAGACGTGCAGCTACCACGTGTACAATGAAGGAACAAAGGCATCATACCATCAGCTTCGGTTCTCGCACATGCAGGCTGCAAGCACTCGTTATGTCTCAGCCACGACACAGAAAGCAGCGTCTACGACGGAGAACTTCGTGCCTACGACATCCGGCTCTCAAATGCTACAAGTACTTCGACCCTTGTTCATTCATGACAAGAGTCGCTGTGTCATCAGTAATTTCTACGTTCAAGGCGTGCTTCAGTTGGCCAGAACGCAATAGTCAACCATGCCTACCAGAGTTGTCATAAACTTCATTGGACTGCTCAATCGGCCTTGAAGATTTAGTGAGATTGTGGAACTCCGTCTGGACGTGAAACTGTGAATTTGGGCATTGTTTTGTTCATTCACTTCTTTGATTTGTTATAGTTTGTAACCAGTTCCATCTTTCGGGGGGAGGGGGAATCGTGTGACGTATGAAGCGATGGTTGGTAGAGGCAGAGAAGGAAGAAGTGAGAATGGAATAAACATGAGGTATGAGCCAGGCCACGTCTACCAGTCATCGTAGCGTCACATATATATATATATATATATATATATATATATATATATATATATATATATATATATATATATATATATATATATATATATATATTGTAAAAAAGCTTCAGAACACTGAAATTGGTGGAACTCTCAGGTGCCTTCTAGTGTGTCTACCCAAAAGGGATGCCGCTCGCACTGAGAGCGCGTGCTTGGCCGTTACTGTCGCCATTGTGCTTGCTCGCTGTGGGCCGGCTAATAAACGCCTTAACATTTTGGTGGAGAGTGCTGTGCCCTTCAAACATCTTCGGTTCACATTCGATGCCCTTGCAGCTTAGATCCCGTACCTTGCCTTCAACCATGCAACAAGACGCCGCCCAGCAAACGCTTCCTCCTGCGCCGACGCCATGTTCCGGTGTCCCCCGCATCCGCGGCCCACCTGTCTTCACCGGCGCGGATGGCACCAACGTCGAGGACTGGCTCGCCATGTACGAACGCGTCGGCGTCCCCAATCATTGGGACGAGGCAGGTAAACTCGGCAACCTGGTTTTCTACCTCGCGGGTGTGGCCGGCATGTGGTATAATAACCACGCGTCTGATTTCGCAACCTGGTCCGATTTTAAGACCGCTATCACCAACGTTTTTGGCCGCCCTGCCGTTCGTAAGCTGCAAGCCGAGCAGCGCTTACGCGAACGCGCTCAGCAGGCCGGTGAACCATTCACCGGTTACATTGAAGACGTCCTGGACCTATGCAAGAAATCCAACGACAGCATGTCCGAATCAGACAAGATCCGGAACGTTATGAAGGGCATTGCCGATGATGCCTTCACGATGCTGCTTGCCAAAAACCCAGGCACAGTAGCTGAGGTCATCACGCTGTGCCAGAGCTACGAGGAGCTCCGCTGGCAGCGTTCGATGACCCGTCGCTCCACACCACGAGATGCAAGGCTTGCAGGCTTGGAGGCCAGCTGTGACCAGGTGGCACTGCTGGCAGACCTCAAGTCCTTTATACGTGAGGAAATCGCACGGCAGTTCTCTCTCCTGCCCTTTGCCCTCCCACCGGCTGCTCAACAATCGGCCACTACCATTTTCCCCCCCCTCCGGCGAGCGATTGAGCAGGAAATAGCGGAGGTCATGCCTGCGTATTACCCACAACAGCTTCCGGCTCCTGTACCCCCAAGTTACGCCCAAGTGGTCGCCAGGCCGCCTCCAGTCGTTCAAGCGCCCGCCCCACTGACTTACGCCGAAGCTGCCGCACGACCTCCATCATTTGCAGCGGGTATGCCGGCTACGTATGTTGACGTGACCTCTCAGACTCAGCTCCAGCACCCCCTGCAGCCTTTCCAGCCACCGTTCCGTCCATCGGCTCTTGCGTCATGGACAAGACCTACCCCGGCGAACCGATGGCGCACATCCGACAACCGGCCCATTTGCTTTGCCTGCGGTTACGCCGGCCACGTAGCACGTTATTGCACTCGCGTACAGACGCCCCATATCTCGTCGCCTGTTGCTGGCCACATCAGGCGTACCTATCACGAGGAAACGCCGTCTATGCCACCGCCGACTCGCCTAGCTTCATCTTCTCGTAGGTCACCGTCTCCACGACGTCGTTCCCCGTCCCCCATGCGGCCAAGTTCAGCTGCTCACGAGCGGGAAAACTAGTCGTCGCAGTCCCCGAGGCAAGGCCTGCGATGCTATCGCATTGTGAAAGCCCTCAGAGCCGCCCATCTAATGTCAATGACGTGCTTGTGGACGGTGTTCAAGCATCTGCTTTTATTGACACAGGAGCTGCAGTATCCGTTATGGACGAAAAAGTTTGCCGCTTGCTTCGTAAAGTGACGACGCCAATTTCTGGATAGTCCCTTCGTACCGCCAGTTTGCATCGTATCCATCCTACAGAAGGGTGCACAGCTCGCGTTGTCGTTCAGGACGTTCTGTATGTCGCCCAATTCATCATCATTCCCGCATGCTGTTATGACGTCATCCTGTGGTTGGATTTTCTCTCCCGCAACGACGCCGTCATCCATTGTGCCGCCGCCGAAATTGAACTCTCCCCCTTCTCGCATTTGACGCCGGAAGACAGTTCTTCGAAAGTGAGCAAGATTCTCGTGAAAGACGATACCATAGTGCCTCCAAGCTCCACGATGGGTGTATCTGTCTACTGCGCTGGACTCTCCGACACAATTGCACTCGTTTCGCCATCCGACCGTGCTTGCCGAAGGAAAGGGTTGTCAGTACCTTTCGCGACCGTGCATATCACCAAGGGCAACGCCTCTATTTTCGTGACCCATCCCCGTACACTGTTACCTTGGTTCGAGGGGAATGTCTTGGCAGAGTGGAACCAGTGGATAACGCACAAGTCCTGGACGTACCTGATGACTCGCGTTGTCCCAATTTGCGTACCATCAGTGCTGTTTTCACTTCTGATTCATCATCTCCTGATGTATTTGGCCCTTACATTGATGACAACCTCACGTCGGTACAGCGTTCCCAGATTCTGAACCTGTTGCGAGAATAACGTTCTTCTTTCGATGTCGGGCGAAGTTCTCTCGGTCGTGCGTCCGCTGTTACGCATCGTATCGACACTGGTGCCCATCCACCATTACGGCAACGTCCCTACCGCGTGTCACTTGCTGAACGTCGGGAAATTAACGAGCAGGTTCATGATATGCTCAGACGTGACGTTATTCGGCCCTCGGACAGTCCATGGGCGTCTCCTGTTGTTCTTGTTGCGAAGAAAGATGGTTCTGCGCGGTTCTGTGTGGACTACAGACGGATCAATAAGATCACTCGCACGGATGTTTACCGACTGCTACGCATCGATGACGCAATTGGCAGCCTTCACGGAGCCGAATTTTTTTCTTCTCTCGATCTGCGCTCGGGGTACTGGCA
Source organism: Rhipicephalus microplus (assembly GCF_043290135.1). Lineage (NCBI taxonomy): Eukaryota > Metazoa > Arthropoda > Arachnida > Ixodida > Ixodidae > Rhipicephalus > Rhipicephalus microplus. Next base: position 1,390,166 of record NW_027464593.1, read on the forward strand.
AGTACCCATGGCTGATGACGCTCGACCGAAGACTGCGTTCATCACACCCGACGGCTTGTACGAATTCAACGTCATGCCGTTTGGTCTATGTAATGCACCTGCGACCTTTGAGCGCATGATGGACACCGTTCTGCGCAACTTGAAATGGCACACGTGCTTGTGTTACCTTCTAGTGGGTCTACCCAAAAGGAATGCCGCTCGCGATGAGAGCCCGTGCTTGGCCGTTACTGTCGCCATTGTGCTTGCTCGCTGTGGGCCGGCTAATAAACGCCTTAACAATATATATATATATATATATATATATATATATATATATATATATATATATATATATATATATATATATATATATATATATACATATATATATATATATATATATATATATGTGTGTGTGTGTGTGTGTGTGTGTGTGTGTGTGTGTGTGTGTGTGTGTGTGTAGAAGTGTATGCATAAGGGCTTGTTTTCCCGTGTTTTAAAACAGTAATAATGAGATCTAACAGACAATAATGCCAAGGAACATATGAGGGAAGTTATAAGAACCAATAAAGTAAATAGGAAGAAAGAAAACTGGGTGAAAATACCTTGCCATGAGCAGGAATCGAACCTACGACCTCCGAAGTACGCGTTCGATGGCGCAGTTTTGAATTGATGCGGCAGGAAGGACGCAACATCGCTCGCAGTAACCGCAGAGAAAGCGGCGGTTTTGGCGTATCGCGTTGAATGAACTACGGAAGAGACGGCCCAGCGGTTACCAGCCGATGTCAGAGGAAGTGCTTCATACAAATCTATAGCTACGCTCCCAAACAGCGCATCGAACGCTTGATTCGAGGTCGTAAGTTTAAATCTTGCTCACGGCAAGTTATTTTTTCACCAACTTTTCTTTCTTCTTATTTACTTCACATTGCTTCTTATACCTTCCCCTATACATTCCACACACACACACATATATATATATATATATGTGTGTAAGTATCTTGTTGCGGGTGAGATGCCTTTATTTTCAGAAGATGATGAATGCGAGAATCCAGGAATCTGATAGATCACCGCTGGTGCTAACTTCGTTCTTCTCTTCTTCCACGCGTCCCCTCAGTATCTTAGCGATTCTCTCTTTGCAGACGATGCCCACTTGGCGAGTTACGCTTCGTTACCATTATGATAGTGTTTTAAACGGGCGACGTGAACGACGTTCGTCTTGCTTGAGCGGCGACCAGTTGACAACAGCCCAGATATCATGTACGGGACATCGCTGAGACGTTTCAGGACAACAAACGAACCAGTGTAGTTGGCCAGAAACTTCAAGCAGAGGCTGCGCTTGCGAAGCGGCGTCCAAAGCCACACCAAATCTCCTTTCTCAAACAATACGTGCCGGTGACTTCTGTCGTAACGGTTATTAGAGCGTTTATGGGAGACGAAAACTTGGAGACAGGCGATGCACTGGGTCTCTTCTGCGCGGCAAATGGTTTTGGTGAGAGTAGGTTGATCAGTCTCGGAAAAAGTAAGAATAGTGTGAAGGGCTGTACGAGGTTGGCGTGCGTAGAGCAGATAAAAAGGACTGTATCTTGTTGTTTCGTGCTATGCAGTGTTGTAGGCGAAAGTTATTAATGGCAAGAGCACGTCCCATGTTTTGTGTCCGGAATCAACACACGTGGAAATCATGTTGACAAGAGTCCTATTACTTGGTTCCGTCAAACCATTAGCCTGCAGTTGGTACGGAGTAGTGTGACGAAAATGGCACGAAGCGAGACGAAGGAGGTCTTCAACTACATCGGTGACAAATTGCCGCCCGTGATCACTGATGATGACACGGGGGGATTCATGGCGTAATATGACTTGCGACAGCATGAACTGTGAAACTTGAGTGGCCGTTTCCGCAGGAATCGCAGCAGTTTCGGCGTAACGTGTGAGGTGGTCAACGTTCACAATAATCCATCGGTTGCCGTTCGTTGATCGCGAAAAAGGGCCGAGCAGGTCGACACCTACGACGTCAAATGGTGAACTTGGGGGTGCTATGGGATAAAGTAGTCCGGCTGGCGAAGTTGTAGGACGCTTGTGGGGTTGAAATTGCTCACAGCTCGCAACGTATGCAGTCACACTTTTACGCATCTTCGGCCAGAAGAAGTGTTCTTGTCTGCGATAAAATTTCCTTGAAAAACCCATATGGCCAGATGTTGGGTCTTCGTGCATTGCTCGAAGTACGTGTTGTCGAAGACTTGTAGGCACAACTAGTAGGCGAGCACCTACGCCGGAATAATTCTTTTTGTAAAGAACGCTATCCTTTACTACGAAACCACGTTGCCCGTTCGTTCCGGAAATAGAGAAAGAAGCGAGACTGTTGTCACTGCGTTGCTCTGCTCCAAACGTTGTTAGGTGAGGAAACAGAGTATCCACTACTGCCAAATATTCATCAAAGTTGTCAGCGTCACACTCGGTTGTCGGAAATGGAAGCAGAGAAAGGCAATCGGCGTCAGCATGACGACAAGCGCTCTTGTAACAGACTTCAAAGCCGTGTTCTTGCAATTTTAACGCCCAACGAGCAAGAAGACCAGATGGGTCCCGTAGTCCAGTGAGTCAACATAAAGAATGGCGGTCCGTGATAATCAAGAATCGGAGTCCATAGGTATAAGGGCGAAACTAGTGCATGGCGAATATGACCGCGAGACATTCCTGCTCTGTGACTCATAGTTTCGCTCCGGTTTACTTAAACAGCGACTAGCATAAACGACGACGTGTTCAGCAGCTCTTTGGCAACGGACCAAGACGGCGCCGATACCTACACCACTGGCGTCGGTAAGAACTTCTGTGGCAGCAGACGGGTCATAGTGGTGAAGTACAGGTCCTGGCGTAAGAACAAACTTGAGTTGCGAAAAAGACGGCTCGCATTCTGCTGACCACCGAAAAGTTTCGTTCTTGTTGAGTACGGACGCCAAAGTAGGGACGTCGTTGAGTTGAGTAGAGACGTCGGCGAACTTGGGCACGAAGCGATGGAAGTACGAGCATAGTAGGCCCAAACAGCTTCGCAACTCTCGTTGGTTGTGCTCATTGAATGTACGGCCAAAAACTATATAGTCATCCAGGTAGCAGAGACAAACCTCCCACTTTAGTCCACGTAATATAGAGTTCATGAAGCGCTCAAACGTGGCTGGAGCATTGCATAGGCCAAAAGGCATTACATTGAATTCAAATAGACCATCTGGGGTAATGAAGGCCGTTTTCCCTTTGTCATTCGTGTGCATGGGGATTTGCCAACAACCAGATCTCAAATCCACCGAGGAGAAGTACGACACCGAATGTGAACAATCGATGATGTCATCAATCCTCTGAAGCGGTTAGACATTCTCTTTAGTGACAGAGTTAAGCCGTCTGTAGTCCACGGAGAATCGCCATGTACCATCCTTCTTTCGGACAAGAATCACAGAGGCAGCCCAAGGGCTACACGACTCTTGTATCACCCTTTTTTTAACATCTCTTCTACCTGTTAAGCAATGACCTTGCGCTCCGCAGATTAGACACGATATGGTTTTTGCCGGATAGCGTGAGTGGATTCAGTGTCAATCCCGTGGCGAGTACGCGACTCGGGTACACTTATTTGCCCTTGATTCTGCGTAAAGTCAAACATAGTAGCGTGTTTCGCAAGGACTTCGACCAAAGCTTGACGTTTTTCTAGTGATAGCGACTTGTTGATCATACTCAAAAAGTTGGCTTCTGAATAGTGCGTTGCGCGAATAAGATCTACGTTCTCGTCACTAAAAGATGCTTTAAAACTGTTCGCATTTTGTTCGAAGGAGGCGAGTCGCAATCCGCAGGGTAGCATGACAGGTTCATTTGAGTAGTTCGACACCCATAAGGCCAATCGTCTATCACTGATCGACAGAACACAATGTGTAACAAGCACATTTTTCTTGACGCAATTGAGAGGAATGGGCTCCACAAGAACATCAAACGTGCTGGCGTACGAGGCAGAGGCGTCCACGCGTACGTTCTTCATCAAGTTTGGCGGCAAGACAACATCCTCAATGACGTTGATAGATCCTTGACAGCGCCTCGGATCGTCCGTAAATTACGATAGCATAATCTCGCCAGCACTGCAGTCTACAGTAGCACCACACTCGCGTAGAAAACTGATCCCCAAGATGATGTCATGGGTGGAGCTGGTCAGGACAGCGATTTCAGCTTCGAACACCTTGTCGCCCAAAGTGACACTAACAACACACACACCGATCGGGCACAGCGTCTCCCCGCTCACAGCACGAAGTGATGCGCAGCTGTCCCAGCGAAACATCACTTTATGTCTTAGCCGCAATTTGAAGTTAAGACTCATCACTGAAACAGCTGCATCAGTATCTATCAAAGCCATCGTAGGAAGGCCATCAAAAAGAACGGGGACCTTATTTTGCGTCATAAAAACGGGTGGAGGAGAAGGTGGATGTAGTGAAAAATGTTCGGCGACCTAACCTCCATTGGCCACACCACCTAGTTTCTCGGAGGGGGGGAGGTGACGCATCGACCAGGAGACGGGGAACGGAACCGGCGTGTTGTGGGGGGGTGTTAAGCGTCGCTCGGAGGAAGGCAAGTCATTGCGTAAATTCCGGTGGAAATTGCGCCCCACATGTGTATCACTGTGGGTGGTTTGCTCGAAGCCGTCCCCAACGTACGCGTCCCGCATCGAGCGCATACCACCGCACCAGCGGTTTTGTTCAGAAGCTGGTGATCCCTCGTAGTAGCGCTGCTGGGTGCGACGCCTCTGACCACAAAATCGAGCCACATGTCCACGGAGACCACAGTTATAGCACACAGGGGCCTCACGCACGTCGCCAAACAGTCCACGAGGTGCCATGTACCCGTGATCGCCACACGAAGACACCATTGTAGGTGGTTGGCGGGAGGCGTTCTGGAAACCACGACAATGATGTAGGTTGTCCATTGGGGGCTCTGGTGCTCTTGATTGGGGCACATCATATAGCGTGGCATCAACGGCAGCACACATGGCGTCGTATGACGGGTAGGCGTTGCTAGCTTGTGCCCTCGGCGTGTTGACAACATCAATTTGTTCAAGTTCCTCGCGTACGATTTGCCTGATCATCAAGGCAAGGTCACAGGATCATGTTGGAGGGACATCGACACTTGCAACGGTGGTGACGTTGGCAAGTCTACGAAATTTGGAAGTGATGCGCCTAGTCTTCAGGGTCTCAAACGTGCGCCAGTGTTGAATTACGTCCGCCACAGACGCCAAGGTGTCCTTGCAGATGAAGAAGTTTCAGAAGTCTTTAGCAACCCCTTTGAGGAGATGCCCAACCTTGTCATCTTCTTTCATGCGTGGGTCTACAAACTTGCACAATATCAGAATCTCTTCAATATGCGTTGTGCATGTTTCACCAGGGACTTGAGCACGCTGCATCAAAGTTTGCTCAGCGCGTTTTATCTTCATCAATGGGTCCCCGAAGCAGCTCGCTATTTTTTTCTCAAACGCTTCCCAGGTTGTTATTGTTTTTTCGTGGTTTTCAAACCACACCAACGCCGTTCCTTGAAGAAACAATCCTACGTTGGGCAACCGGGAGGCCGCATCGCAACAATTGTACTTACTCGCACGGTTGAAGTGTTTCAGCCATTCGTCGACATCTTCTCCGACCCTCCCAGAGAATCTTCATGGTACCTTGTGTCGGGGCCACGTAGCGCAAGAAGAGGAGTGCGTGGTGTCGCCATCAGCAACCGGATCCATAGAGAGCGGTGGTAGACCGGCCAGTCAGCGGCTTCGGCGTAGTACTTGAGGTAGCGCTTCTGTGATCGTTCACCTGGGATCGCTCCGCTGTACCCCGCACCTTTCACCAACCATGTTTCGGGTGAGCTGCCTTTATTTGCAAGAGATGATGAATGCTAGAGTCCAGGTATCTGGTAGAGCACCGCTCGTGCCAACCTCGTTCTCCTCTTCTTCCACGCTTCGCCCCGCCGCGGTGGTCTAGTGGCTGAGGTACTCGGCTGCTGACCCGCACGTCGCGGGTTCTTATCCCGGCTGCGGCGGCTGCATTTCCGATGGAGGCGGAAATGTTGTAGGCCCGTGTGCTCAGATTTGGGTGCACGTTAAAGAACCCCAGGTGGTCGAAATTTCCGGGGCCCTCCACTACGGCGTCTCTCATAATCATATAGTGGTTTTGGGACGTTAAACCCCACATATCAATCATTCTTCCACGCTTCCGCTCGGTATCGCAGTGATATATATATATATATATATATATATATATATATATATATATATATCAAGGCGTTTATTAGCCGGCAACCAGCAATCATACGCTATTGCGACAGTTACGGCCAAGCACGGATTCCCAGAGCATGTGGCGTCCTTGTTGGGTAAGCCCCACTGGAAGGTACTCAACAGCTCAACCCATTTCAGAGTTCAAAGGCTTCGCTACAATTACCGCGGGGTCGAAGAGGGAGCCGCCTGGCGAACTAACAGCTTGTTACTATGAGTGGGTCATAATAAGCCATCAGACACTCCAAGTCGACGATGTCGCGCCCACGGTGTTGCATGTTCGAAGATTGTTCCACGTTTTTGACCGCATAGTTGACCGGAGATGTGCACTCAATCACACGGTAGGGACTTCGTATTTTGGGAGTTGTTAGGAAGACAGGCCAGCTACGGAGGTCGGAATCTAGAGCCATACAAGCGCACCACAAAGGAATGTGGGCTCAAAAGTGGTGGATCCATCTTGAATACTCTTCTGCCACTCTTTCTCTTGCGTTGTAAGTCTTGGCAAGCTCGCGACACTCTTCAGCAAGCCTGGCTGTCTCAGAAATAGGTGCACACTCAGATGGATCCGGCGTATAGGGGAGTATCGTGTCCATGATGTGTGACGGGTGCCTTCCGTACAGCAAGAAGAAATTTGAAAAACCGGTCATGCTCTGAGTGGCGGTGTTGTAAGCGTAGGTGCCGAAAGGCAGTATAGTATTCTAATTCGTGTGGTTGGTGGCGATGCACAGCGAAAGTTGTCGCCGAGGGTGGGGTTAAAGCGTTCCGTGAGGCCATTTGTCTGCGGGTTGTAAGCAGTAGTTTTGCGGTGGACAGAATGGCACTCCGTCAGATTGGGTTCAACGACTTCCGACAAAAAAACACGACCTCAATCGCTAACAAGCTCTTGTGGTGGTCCGTGGTGCAATATGTATTGATGCAGCAGGAAGGACGCTACATCGCGAACAGTAGCCGCACGGAAAGCGGCGGTTTCGGCGTGTCGTGTTAGATAAACTATGGCAACGATGGCCCAGCGGTCGCCAGTCAACGTCAGAGGAAGTGGTTCATATAAATCGATAACTACGTGCCCAAACAGAGAGTCGTGGCAAGGTAACGGTTGCAGACTGGCGTGCGATTTGTGTGCGGACGGTTTGCGGCGTCGGCAAGCGAGGCAAGAGCGAGCGAACTGCAGCACGTAGTGGTACATTCGCGCCAGAAGTACATTTACGAATGCGGCGGTAAGTTTTGGATACCCCAGAGTGCGCGCATTGCGGATCGGAATGAAAAGATTCACATATCTCGGACCGCAGACTGCGGGGTATCACGAGTAACCGCTGCCCACCATCGGAGTCGTGATTGCGTCGGTGTAGGAGGCCGTCACGGATGGCGAAATTGTGAGCTCGACGAAGCAAGGCACACGTGGGTGGTGTTGCGGATGGATCAGAGAGCAAGTCGACCAGCGGGGCGATCCAATTATCTTTTCGGTGTTCGGTAGCGAGGATGTCAGCATCGATAGCAGAAACAGCATTATAGGTTACTGAGCAAGGGCACATCGTCTTCGTGTAGAGGGGAGCGGGAGGGGGCACCGGCATCACCATGCTTGCGTCCGTTGCGGTACAGCATGCGGATGTCGTAGTCTTGTAAGCGAAGAGTCCAACGGGCTAGATGGCCTGAGGGATCCATCGATAATGACAGCCAGCGTACTGCATTGTTGTTGGTGACGACATTGAATGAACGACTTTACATATAAAGTCGAAACATTGTAAGCTCCCAGACGATCGCCATGCCCTCTTTATCTGTGATGGTGTAGTTTGTTTTGGCTCTCGTGAGCGTACGGCTTGCATATTGCCACGTTCCGTTTTCCAAGTTTTTGTTATCGTCCAATACACCGCACGATTCTCAGCGCGAACCACGCCTGCAGTTTTCAAGAAGGTTCCGGCCTGTAGTAGATCATTTCGATAAGATCACGCCCACTGTGCGAACAGTACAGATTGTTCTGGAACCTACGCCACCGCCAGCGATAACGCTAGAAGATTCGACAGCAAGAGTATAAATGCCGACACGCTTCGCCGCTTGTCAGTTGTTGATTGAAGGCCGAGGCTCCGTTCGCCGCTATCAGTCCGAGACTGCTATCTAAGCAAGAGTACTGTTGTAATTGGACTTTCCGTTTACCGCGAACAGGTTCGCCCAAATAAACAGTTAAATCCCAACACGAAGTCTCCTGTCTTCGGCCACGTCACGACCCCGTGACATCTGGTGGAGGTGCTGCTTCGTTCTTGTACCGGACGACCCCGTCAAGCCGTGAACCCAGCCCACGTCGCGGAGAAGACACCGACGCCAACCAAGAGCAGTGAACAAGCCGCCGACAGCAAGGTCTCCCACCGGAGGGCGGGCTTCAACAAGACAAGGCGCGGAAGGCCAAGGCCAAGACCTCTACTGCAGCGACAATGACAACCGGAGCGCCCCAGCCCGCGATCGTCATTCATCAACCCAGGAAACCACCAACGTTTCATGGGTCATCGTTTGAAAACCCGGAAACCTGGCTAGAATCATACGACCGTGTGGCCGCCCTCAACCACTGGGACAACGAAGAAAAGCTCCGTCGTGTGTACTTCTACCAGGAAGACACCGCAAGTACCTGGCTAGAGAATCGTGAGTCCACGCTCCGAACGTGGGATGTCTTCTGCGGCGCATTTCTGCAAATGTTCGCGAGCGCCGCTCGCAAAGAGAGGGCCGCTGCTCTACTAGAGACCCGGGTTCAGCTACCAAATGAGAAGGTTGGAATTTTGACAGAGGAGATGACCCGCCTATTTCGTCACGCTGACCAAGACATGCCTGAGGAGAAGAAAAATCGTTTTCTCATGCGAGGGGTCAAACAGGAGCTCTTCGCGGGACTAATGAGGAATCCACCGAACACCGTCCAAAAATTTGTATCCGAGGCGACCACCATCGAAAAACTCTTGACATGCGCACCAGACAGTATAATCGTCGCCTGACTCCAGAATGCCCTGCTGCTCAAACCAGTGACTCCGAAAACCTGCGTGAAACGATCCGTGCGATCGTGCGGGAAGAGCTGCGCAAACTGTTGCCTTCGGCGCACCCTCAAGTAGATTCGATCGCCGACATTGTGCGAGAAGAAGTTCAGCAATCACTTCGAACTCCCCAAACACCGCTGCCCGAGCCAGAAACTATGAGCAACGCCGCTGCAGTGCGCCACAACGCTCCTCCTCGTCCACGCCATAACGCCGCCCCGTCGCACTTCCGTCGCCAGACACCACCGCCGCCACCACCCCTACCGACGACCTACTGTTCAAGCGCCGCGTGTGAACAGTAGGTCGAACAAGCGCCGCGAACAAGCGCCGCGTGTGACGAAGGCGGTCTTCGGGCGAGCGGTGTCAGCCATGGGTACTTGCCAGTACCCTGAGCGCAGATCAAGAAAAACAAACTCGGCTCCTTGAAGGCTGTCATTCGCGTCATCAATGCGCGGCAGTGGATTAACATCCTTGCGAGTGATCCTATTGAGCCGTCTGTAGTCCACAGAACCGTCTCTTTTCGCAACAAGAACAACAGGACACGTCCTTGGACTGTCCGAGGGCTGAATAACGTCGCGTTTAAGCAGATCGTCAACCTGCTCGTTAATTACCCTACGTTCAGCAGGCGACACGTGATATGGAAGTTGTCGTATGGCTAGATGGGTACCATTGTCGATGTTATGCGTAACAGCGAACGTGCAACCGAGAGAACTTCGCCCGACATCGAAAGATGAACGGTATTCTTTCAAGAGGTCCAGAAGCTGGGAACGCTGTACCGCCGTAAGGGTGTCAGCAAAGAAGGGGCCAAATACATGAGCAGGTGATGGATCAAAAGTGGAAACAGCATTCGTGGTGCGTGAACTGGGACAACGTGAGTCATCGGGTACGTCCAGGACTTGTGCGTCGTCGACTCTTTCCACTCTGCGGAGACATTCCCCTCGAAGCAATGTAATGGTGTATGGAGATGGGTTGGTTACAAAATTACCGGCGTTGCCCTAGGTGACTTGCACGGTGGCAAAAAGTACTAGCAGCCTTTTCCTGGTACAAGCGTGGTAGGATGGCACAACGAGTGCGAATTTGTCGGAGAGACCGGCACAGTAGCCCGACACAGCCGTCGTCGGTTTCAAAGGCACTGTTGTATCGTTTGTCATGAGAATCTTTCTGAGTGTAGAGGGACTGTTTTCCAGCGTCAAATGCGAAAAGGTTGAAAGTTTAATTTCGGCGCAGGCACAATGGTTGACGGTGTCGTCGTGGGAGAGAAAATCACATCCTAGGATGAAGTCGTGAAAGCATGCTGGAATGATGAGGAACTGGGTGACATATAGAACGTCCTGAATAAACACCCAATCTGTGCACCCTGCTGTAGGATGAATACGATGCGAAATAGTAGATGGGAGAACCCGGAAAGTGGCGTCGTCACTTTTCGAAGTAAGTTGCCAAGTTTTTCGTCCATAACTAATGTCGAAATGAGCCAATGCACAAACACCGTCCAAAAACACGTCAACAACATTCGAGGGGATGCTCTAAGAGCTTTCACATCGCCATATCATTGCAGTCCTTGCCTCGGGGACAGGAACTACTAGTTTTAGCGCTCATGAGCAGCCGAACTTGGCCGCCCGGGGGAAAAAGAATGACGTCGTGGAGACGGCGACCTTCGAGGAGATGGACCTGGGCCTGACGGCGGTGGCATAGACAGTGGTTCGTCGTGATAGGGACGGCTGAGCTGACCACCAAAAAGCGAAGAAAGAGCAGCTGGCTGCACGCGAGAGAGATATCGGGCTACCTGACCGGCGTAACCGCAGGCAAAGCATAGAGACCGGTTGAAGGGTGTGATCCATCGGTTTGCTGGGGTAGGGCTCACCCATGTCACCAGAGCCGATAGACTGAACTGTGGCTGGAAAGGCTGCATGGTGGGCTAAGTCTGAGGCCGATAGGTTGCGTCAACATACTGTCACGTGCGTCCCGCGAAAAAGACGAAGGCGACAGCGCATACGCGCATCTGCACGCTTTTATGCAGAATGCAACAACGACAAAGATGAGGAACTCTCTCTCACGCGGTTAACAAAAAGACCGACCCGCTGCCGTTTTCTCAGCGTCTTCTAGTACGACCTCTCTCTTGACGTCGGGACACTGGTGGAGGTGCTGGGGCCTGCAACCTGATGCAAGAAAGCGTTGTTCGGGACCGTACACCCAGTCCGGAGCCTCAACGTCTTGTTGCGACTCCAGTACACCGATTCAGCCGGCGCCTATTAGGCCTAAGCCCAGAACTCTTGACGGCATCTCCTGTTACCAACATGGCGGCCCCTTCAGCGTCTGCGAATCTTCCCCCGGCCCCGGCCCAAACGACTCACCCTTACCAGGTAACTTTTGAGACTCCTCGTGTTCCCGAAGTCTTCCGTGGAGAACCGTATGAAGATGTCGAGGACTGGCTCGACCAGTTCGAGCGGACCGCTGTGGTGAATCGTTGGAGCGTGCAAGAAAAACTTGGCCGTGCCTACTTCGCAATGGAAAATAGCGCTCGCACATGGTACGAGAACAGGGAGCCTACTTTCCAAACCTGGGACGATTTCCGCCAAAAGCTTCTCGAGACGTTCCTGAGTGCGGACCGACGGGATCTCGCACAACAGATGATCGAAGCCCGCATGCAAAAGCCGAACGAAAGCGTGGCCATGTTCGCTGAGGATATGGTCCGCCTATTTCGCCGCGCTGACCCTGACATGCCCGAGGCAAGGAAAGTTCGTCATCTGATGCGGGGAGTTAAGGAACCGCTTTTCGCCGGCCTTGTACGAAATCCGCCAACAACAGTGGATGAATTCATCAAAGAGGCGACTGTCATTGAGCGGGCGCTCCGGCAACGATGCCGCCACTTTGACCGCCTGCCCGACCAAACGCCTGTTGGTGCCGCCGCTCAAAACGCTGCCGTTTCCGAAAACTCTTTACGGCAAATGATTCGACAAATCCTGCGGGAAGAGCTGCGGGCCCTCGGCCTTCCGTCTACCGATCCCCCAGTTGCTTCTGTTGCAGAAATCGTGCGCCAGGAACTACGGCAAGCCTTTCCATCACCGGCGCCACCACCCGAACCACGTCCACTGTCCTATGCTGATGCCGTGCGCCGTCATCCGCCTGCCCCAGAAGAACCACCCTTTCAGCCGCGGCCCGTTACCTTGCCGTGGTGGCAGCGTGAACCTGTGCGGCGACCACCAGTACGTCGGACCGACTTGTGGCGCACTGCCGACCGTCGACCCCTTTGTTTCAACTGCGGCGAACCAGGCCACATCTCGCGCTACTGCCGTCATCGAGAAACCCGGTTTGGAAACTTTTCTCGGCCCGCTTCTTTTTACTCTGAAGACCCTCGTGACCATGGTGCTGATCACCTACCGACCAACCAAGCGTCTTCACCAAGTCGTCGCTGGCGGTCTCCCTCACCTGCACGAGGTCAGAATTTCCCGAATCGCCAAAGATACGCGGACGCCATCAGAAACCGCTCCCCAAGCCCGTGCCAGGGAAACTAACTGCCGCGACCTCCGGGGGCAAGGTTGCCAATTGCCGAGACGCCAAAAAGACCCCCTTGCCTCTACACAAAGACGACGTGACGACGGTGATGACGAAGACGACAACAACCACGAGTACTACTGCCAATGAATTTGTACGTGCCGACCTCAGCGTTATTATAGACGGACACCACGTAACAGCACTGGTTGACACTGGTGCTGACTTCTCTATTATGCGACAAGAGCTCGCCGACCGCCTTAAGAAGGTTAAGACGCCGTGGAGTGGGCCGAGCATAAGGAGTGCTGGTGGGCAGCTAATGACGCCAACCGGTAAATGCACCGCTCGGCTCGTAATCGATGATTCGAACTTCGTCGCCACATTTGTAATTTTACCGGACTGTTGTAAAGAGTTAATTTTGGGTATGGATTTTCTGCGAGAGTACGGTGCTATCATCAACATCCCAGAACGTATCGTCACCTTTTCCTCCCATCCTTACGTCGACGCCACCACTGAAGAACAACTGCAACGTTTACGTGTAGCCGATGATGTGATGCTCCTGCCGAGATCTTGCTGCCTTGTGTCGGTGTTGTGTGAATGGCCGTGCCGTAAGGAGGTGATAGCGGAGCGAATAGACACGCTATTGCTTACGCAAGGTGTTTCCATAGCGAGAGGCATTCTGGCACTAATTGATGGGCGGGCAGAAGTCCTCATCACCAACTTCAGCAACGAGCGTCGTCACATCCAGAAGGGCACCGCGATTGCCTACTACGACGACGTGGACCAAGCCAGAGATTGCTTCGCTTTGCAACCGGACGAGGCGACCATCCCAGCCTCGACACCTTTGTCTGTCAACATTTGCTCAACCCTGTCAGCCTCGGAAAAACAGCGCCTACTAGAGCTGATACACCAGTTCAAAAATTGTTTTTCGTGCACGTCGAAAGTCAAGCAAACACCACTGACACGGCACCGAATCATCATTGAAGAAAATACGAGACCGATCCGTCAAAACCCATACCGTGTGGCTCCGAAAGAACGTGAGGAGATCCAAAAGCAAGTTCAGAAGATGCTCCAAGATGACGTAATACAGCCTTCCAAGAGTCCTTGGGCATCCCCCGTGGTATTGGTTAAAAAGAAAGACGGCAGCTTGCGTTTCTGTATAGATTACCGCAAGTTAAACCAAGTAACGAAGAAAGACGTCTACCCACTGCCACGTATAGATGACTCTCTTGATCGGCTGCGGCATGCACGCTATTTCTCATCGATGGACCTGCGAAGTGGCTATTGGCAAATAGAGGTCGACGAGAGAGACCGTGAGAAAACTGCTTTCGTGACGCCCGACGGTCTTTATGAATTTAAAGTGCTTCCATTTGGGTTATGCTCAGCGCCAGCCACTTTTCAGCGTTTAATGGACACTGTGCTATCAGGACTTAAGTGGCAGACATGCTTGGTTTATCTAGACGACGTTGTCGTCTTCTCAGCTACATTCGAGGAACACCTAAGTCGATTATTCGCAGTTCTACAAGCTATACGTTCGGCTGGCCTGACTTTAAAGCCAGAGAAGTGCCATTTCGGTTTCAACGAACTTTGCTTCTTAGGCCACGTGGTCAGCCACGAAGGTGTTCGACCTGACCCGGACAAAATCGACGCTGTCGCAAAGTTTCCCGCACCGCATGACAAAAGAGCAGTGAGACGCTTCTTAGGCCTCTGCGCTTATTACCGACGATTCATCGCCAACTTTTCGTCTATTGCGGCGCCTCTGACGCGGCTCACACGAGAGGATGTCCCCTTTCTTTGGAGCGAAAAGGAACAAACAGCGTTCAACGAATTACGCCAACGCCTCCAAACACCTCCGGTTCTGGCACACTTTGACCAGGAAGCGCCAACAGCACTTCACACCGACGCAAGCAATGTAGGCCTGGGCGCCGTACTGATACAATGGCAAGATAACTCCGAGAAAGTGATAGCCTATGCCAGCAGAGCTCTCTCTCGCACGGAAGAGAACTACTCGACTACCGAGAAAGAGTGCCTCGCCGTGGTTTGGGCGGTTCTCAAATTTCGACCGTATCTGTACGGCCGCTCATTCAAGGTCGTCAGTGATCACCACTCGCTTTGCTGGCTCACTAACTTGAAAGACCCATCCGGCCGTTTAGCACGCTGGAGCCTTCGGCTTCAGGAGTTTGATATGACCATTATTTATAAATCAGGGAAGAAGCACACCGACGCAGACTGTCTCTCGCGGTCACCCGTTGAGCCTGCCGCTATTAATGACGAGTCTATGGACGCCGCATTCTTGGGAGTCATCAACGCGGCCACTATCTCACAAGAGCAGCGCCGTGACCCTGACCTGCTTTCGCTTATTGATTTCTTAGAAGGACGACGGGAAGACGTGCCGCGAATTTTTGCGAGAGGAGTGCCATCTTTTTGTTTAAGGAACGACGTCCTATACAAGAAAAACTTTTCTCCCACCGGCAGCCCATACTTGCTCGTCGTCCCTGCATCACTGCGAAAAGAAATTCTGGAAGCCTGCCATGATGAAGTCACCTCTGGTCATCTCGGTTACACTGGAACATTGTCCCGTCTGCAAAACAGTTACTACTGGCCTAACCTACCTGCTGCTGTAAAACATCACGTCCAAACATGTGCCGACTGTCAAAGACGCAAAGCACCACCCGGCAGGCCGGCAGGCTTATTACATTCCGTTCAAGTACCAGCAAAGCCATTCGCCCAAATCGGAATGGATTTCCTGGGCCCATTCCCAACTTCTACCACAGGAAACAGATGGATCATTGTCGCCACTGATTACTTGTCTCGCTACGCAGAAACTAAAGCCATGCCGAGGGCCACAGCAGCAGAAGCGGCTCATTTCTTCATAGAAAACGTCGTCCTTCGGCATGGTGCTCCAACAGTTCTCATCACGGATAGAGGAACTGCGTTCGTGGCAGAACTTTTGGAGTCGGTTCTCAGGCTCAGTGGTACAGCTCACCGGAGAACAACGGCGTACCACCCACAAACAAACGGACTAACAGAGCGGCTTAATAAGACCCTCGCAGACATGCTCTGCATGTATGTCGACACAGAACACAAGAACTGGGACGAAATCTTGCCTTATGTGACCTTCGCCTATAAAACTGCCCGGCAGGAAACTACCGGAATGACGCCATTTAGTTTAATACACGGCCGCGAAGTCACTACAACGTTGGACGCTATGCTGCCGCACGAGTGTGACGACACTCACGCTGACGCCGAAGAATTTGGTCAGCGTGCCGAAGAAGCCCGACAGCTAGCCCGCGTGCGTATTTGTCACCAGCAACACAAAGATGCGAAACGGTACGACCTACGACATAAATTGGTAACCTACAAACCAGGCGACAAGGTATGGGTCTGGATCCCAATACGTCGACGCGGACTTTCAGAAAAGCTATTACGACGATACTTTGGCCCATATCGAGTCACCCGACGATTGAACGACATCAACTACGAAGTTATTCCTGACGGCAATTCCAGTTCCAGTCGCCGAAACTGCGCACCCGAAATCGTGCATGTCATCCGGATGAAACCCTACTTGTCCAGCTAACTCTCGTTTGTCCTGTGCGTGCCGGTGCATATGTGCGTTTTTATAAGTAGAGTGCCTTGGCTACGCATCGGGACGATGCCATTTTTGGAGGGAGGCAAATGTCACGTGCGTCCCGCGAAAAAGACGAAGGCGACAGCGCATACGCGGATCTGCACGCTTTTATGCAGAATGCAACAACGACAAAGATGAGGAACTCTCTCTCACGCGGTTAACAAAAAGACCGACCCGCTGCCGTTTTCTCAGCGTCTTCTAGTACGACCTCTCTCTTGACGTCGGGACAATACGTAGAGGGCAAAGCCGCTGCCAAGGGTGGAGATTGAGGGGCAGCTTCAGCGTAAGTAAGAGGGGTGGGGGCTGGAACGACTTGAGGTGGCCTGGCTGCGCCCCTGAGTTACACTTGGGTGTAACTTAGAGCGCAGGAGCCGGAGGTTGTTTGGGGTGGTACGCAGGCATGAGCTCCGCTAGTTCCTTCTTAATCGCTCATCGGATGGGAGAGAGAAGGGTCGTGCTAGGTTGTTGAACAGCCGTTGGGTGGGCAAAGAGCAGGAAGGAGAAGTGGCGTGGGATTTCCTCACGGATGAAGGACTTGAGGTCTGCCATCAACGCCACTTGGTCCCAATTGGCCTCCAAGCCGGCAAGCGTTGCAGCTCGTGGTGGGGAGCGACGAATAATCGAAAGCTGCCAGCGGAGCTCCTCGTAGCTCTGGCACAGTGTGAAGGCCTCATCCACTCTGCCGGGGCTTTTGGCGAGCGGCATCGGGAAGGCATCGTTGTCAATGCCTTTCTTGATGTTTCGGATCTTCTCAGACTCAGACATGGTGAGATGGATTCGTTGCACAAGTCCAGGCTATCTTCAATGTAGCTGGTGAAAACCTCACCAGCCCGCTGAGCGCATTCACGTAAGTGTTGCTCGGCTTGCAGCTTACGAACAGCCGGGTGGCCGGAACGTTGATTACAGTGGTCTTAAAATTGAACCAGGTTGCAAACTCCGACGCGTGGTTGTTGTACCACAAAATGGCTACGCCCGCTAGGTAGAACACCAAGTTCGTAAACCCACCGTCCTCGTCCTATTTGTTGGGGAGGCTGAGCCGCTCGTTAATGGCGAGCCAGTCCTCCACGTCAGTGTCATCGGCGCCTGTGAAGATGCGTGGATTACAGATCCTGGGAACACTAGGACAAGGGGGTGGCATGAGAGAAGACGTTAGCTGAGAGGCGCCATGGGGCATGTTTGATGGTAGGGTATCGAAGCTCCAAGGGCATCGAAAAAAACGCAGCACTCTCCAACAATTTGTTCAGGTGTCTATCAGCCGGTAACCAGCGATAATACGGTATGGAGATGGTTCCGGTCAAGCACGGACTCCCAGCGCGAGGCGGCGTCCTATTGGCGCACAAGTATCCACAGTGCGAATGCAAAACTGAAGTATAGTACGTTAAAATGAGCTTCACAACGTTTTTATCGATAAAATTACCGGAGGCGTAATCTTTGTCCCTACTTTGAACCATATGATCTAAAGCATTGCCTCCGAGATGCGGCGCACAGCAATTCATTTGTAGAGCAGAGGACGGATGACAACTTACCCTAAAGCGTGTTCTTCAGTCTAATGCGGCCGTCTTCGTTCCCCAAATGACAAAAATTTGTTATGAATCGTTTATGAACTCATTCAACATTCAATTCTCTTACCCAACTTGTTGCAAACACATGGCCGTCACAGCAACTCCATCTGTGTGTCAGTAATGGAGAGGCACCACATATTAGAAGTCTCAGTGCTCTACGTATAAGAGCGAATTCAGATACTGTAAAATACCGGGTTCAAAATAGTTACTCCAATTCGCTAAAACGGTCTTTCATCACCAAATGCGGTCACGTTTATTCGTGTTTGAAGCTTATTGCTGCTTTTCCATTCCAATTTCTAGATTCCTCATTTTATCAGCGCTTGCTCGAAAAGCTCTGATTTGTACCACGAATATTGTCGCTAAAAACGAAATAATGCAACAAGTTTTTCTATATTATTGTATGATGGCCTTCGGTTGTCGACGATATTTTAAGAAAAATCGAAGATCTGGTTTTTTCATTATTCAAATTTCAGTGGAGTACACTTTTGCCAATATGAGAATTTGAGGTTATATATAAAAGTTTACATTTGCCCTGCGACAGCAATAATCTATGTACCTAGTGAACACACTATATCCTTAAAACGTGTCAGGTTTGAAAACGCTGCTTGCATTACTTTCAGAGAAAAAAATGGGGAATACGTAATTTATTTTAAACTGTCGCAAAATAAACATCTTTAAAAGCTATTTTCTTAAGGTCTACAAACTTGAAACCGTATGATTTCATTCTTCATTAAACATGCATTTCAGGTAAAAAATATCTTCATTGAAACAAAAATATTTGTTTGTTTATAGCATCTGCAATTTTTGAAAATGACAAGTAACGAAATTGGTGCCTCCGTGTTGGTGAAGTTTGATATTTTTTCTCGTAAGGTATGCCGTTATTCATAAAACGAAGTTGACTTTCGGGCTACCTGGGGAGAGGTGCACGAAATATAAAATACTCAATGAAATATAAAATATCAACTTTTAGACCCGTGTAGATCTCTCGTGGAATCAATCATATATACATATTTATACTGCTTTAATCTCACTGCCGTTATTTTCCTCCTATTTTCCTTTACTTCCTTCATACTGCTACGTTTGAGTGTCGTAGCGATTCACACGATGATGACGAGGACGATGGCGGACAGACTGGCAGGAGCTAATCTTTGTGGCAGGCACTGCTCGCTTAACCGGCTGTAAATATATCTGTGTCTACTCTTCTGAGTCGGTCTCCTTCTCGTAACTTATTTCTTGGAAATGCGGGGGTCCGAAATGATGATGCTCTTCATTGTTTCTGATTGATTGATATGTGGGGTTTAACGTCCCAAATCCACCATATGATTATGAGAGACGCCGTAGTGGAGGGCTCCTGAAATTCCGACCACGTGGGGTTCTTTAGCGTGAGCCCAAATCTGAGTACATTGGCCTACAACGATTTCGCCGCCATCGGAAATGCAGCCGCCACAGCCGGCATTTGATCCCGTGACCAGAGGGTCAGCAGCCGACTACCTTAGCTACTAGACCACCGCGATGGGGCTCCATTGCCTCTACGGTGCCCACTATTTTTCCTCTATAGACCTACGTTCTGGATACTGGCCGATTCGGGTGGATGCTGAAGACAATGGGAAAAGGCGGCGTTTATTACACGTGACGACCTATACAAGTTCAGGCTTAGGCCATTCGGCCTAAGCCTGTACCTCTCCAGCCCAGTGTGAACGGATGATGAACTACAGGTTTTCCCGCTCAATTTAATCCAAGTGCCAGCCTAATTAATCTAGGCGCAAGTCAATTTAATCCAGCCACCACTCAAATTATTCCAGGTGCCATTCATTTTAATTCAAGTGCAACTGAAATTATTCCAACCGCCAGCCGATTTAATCTCGACGCCAGTGAATTTAATCCTGCTGACATTGTGACTTCAACACGACTCATAATTTTTGGGAATGCGTGGGGTGAATAGCTTTGGAGTGAAGTTAACAGGGAAAATCCATGAATGAGTAAATATTGACAAAATGTGACTCGTGCGACTTTATCACGCCTATCACCCACGTAAGCACTATTCACACCTTCGAAATGCATATCAAAGGAAACGCTATCCGCATAGTAATAACTTGATACTTATTAACCAGGCCAATGATCTCATCACAAGTGACTTATGTGACGTCCTCACGCATATCACCCACGCACGCACTGTCTTAACCTTCCGTCATGCATATAAAATGAAACGTCTTTAAAGGGCAGGAGCTTGATACCAAAAACTCAGCCAAGCCACCGGATCACCAGTGACTCAGGGGACGTCATCACACATATCACCCGCGCACGTAATTTACTCGCCTGCCGACATGCATACAAAAAGAAACGTCTTTGAGAGAGCAGTAACGTGTTACCTATCACTCGGCCAACTGATTTGATCACTTGTGACTTAGGTGACGTCATCATGCCTATCACCCACGCACGCATTGTCTAACCTGCCCTCATGTATACCAAACGAAATGTCTTTGAGTGTCTAACAAATTGAACGCTGTCAATCGGCCTAGTGACGTGATTACTAGTGACTCGTGTGACGTCATCGCGCCTGACACCCACGCACGCAGTGTTTAACCTGAGTTAATATATATCAAACGAAACGTCTTTAGGAGAATAATAACTTGAACGCTGTCACCAGGCATAGTGACGTCATCACTAGTGACTGGTGTGACATCATCTTGCCAAAGACTCAGGCAGGCACTCTCTAATGTGCCTTCATGCACATCAAACAAAACGTCTTTGCACAGGTAATAACTTGAACGGTGTTACTAGGTTTAGTGACATCATCACTAGTGACACACATGACGTCATCATGCCTATCACACACACACGCAGTGTCCTGACCTGCCTTCATGCATATCAAACGAATCGTCTTTGAGAGTGTAATAACTCGAACGCTGTCACTCGGCCTAGTGACATGATCACAAGTGACTCGTGTGGCGCCATCACGCCTGGCACCCACGCAATCACTCTGTAACCTACCTTCATGCTTATCAAACGAAACGTCGTTGAGAGAGCTCTCACTAGGCCTGGCGACGTGATTACTAGTGACTCATGTGACGTCATCACGTCCATCTCACACGCACGCGCTGTCCTAACCTGTCTTCATGCATATCAAACAAACGTCTGTGAGAGAGCAGTAATGTCATACTTATCACTCGACCAACCGACTTGATCACTAGTGACTTACGTGACGTCATCACGACTAACACTCATACAAGCACTCTCTAACGTGCCTTCATGAATATTAAACGAAACGTCATTGAGAGAACATTACCTTGAAGACCATTGCAGGCAGCGTCTGCTAGTAAAAAACTGACTTCTCGCGCTGCACACCCGTTCACCGGCTTACCGGTATATGTAGGCACCAGATCGCGCGTTTTGATTTCAGTCGAAGGCATCTGTACATGGCTTTTGTTTGACTAGACGCTTTTCTTGACACGAGTAGTTGCGATGGAAGCAACAGTACCTTTAAGCAGCAGTAGGGCACAACCCAACATCAGCGTCCCACCACTCGTTGAGGGCAATGCTTCTCCTTCATTCAATAAATATGAATAATAAAGGCGAATCGACAATTAAGCAGCTTGCAAACTATACTCAATCACAAAACATTCAACTGATACCCTGACCTCTCTGCGACGCATTTAATCCAGCTCATCGTGTGGAAAGATGTAGGCGGCTTGTTTGTTGTTTCTCGTGTTTCGAAGTATGCCTTGAAAATGCGGGCAACCAGGCCCTACTAGTGTGAACGGACAGGCGTTCTACACTGAACAGGCACGCTTATTCCAAGCACACTACCCTATGAGAAATGGCGTGGCAGTGGCGTAGAATGTAGAGAGGAAGGCACGAGTCAGGCACAGCATTCAATGGCGCATCAGCAAATGGTCACTTGCAAATGGCAAGAGTGTGTATCTCAAGTATGGGGACTGCCCTCTAATACAACGGATTTGTTTCACAGGATAACCTGAAGAAATATTAGTTGGGCCGAAGGAGTGGTAGAGAAATTTTTTGTAGCAAGCTTTGTAGCAGGCAGACCATGCGTCTTATGCTTGATTACGCATATACAGTGTTATGACTAGAGGCCGGAATATATGCAAATGTATGTTTCGTTTCTTGCGTTCCTATCGTGTCATTTTGACACATGAGCACAAATTACAGGGCAAGAAGAGCTTTTATAGTGCTTTTATAGTGCCTATATATGGCTATTTCAGACGTTGTAGCCTCAATTCGTACAGGTGCCTGCAAATGCCTGTTTTCAAAATCGTTGCCTATGTATACGTATTTAACCTGAAATTTTGCTTTCAAGTACCGCTGGAGCCCGGTATTCATGTTAACCGGCAAAGTATAGATTTCGGGACACTTTGGGGTGCAAACTATACTTTATTTCACTAGGTACTTTTAGAACTGTCAAGCCCAGAAGGCATTTTAGCCAAAAGAAAGGTCGATTAGCCTCTACACAGGTATACCATCCATGTCGCGTCGTCTGCTCAGCCTCATTCCAGCGTTCGCTCGGATGCGTAGGGAGCTGAAAGTGCTTCTGTGCAGCGGCAGGAAGATGAAGAATGAATGCGAAACTGTGGGGAGTCATTGGGGGAAGTAAAGTGCAGATAAAAAAAGCAATATCTATGTAGTTTTTGTTTTATTTGTCATTTACATGTGGTGCTTCGCTAGGTCACATGAAACGTTTTACTTAGGGACTGGAAAATGTTGCGTGCCCAATGAAAAGCTCTGTATCACTATATTTTCTTAGTTTGATCATTATAAGCTGCGAAAGAATGATCTGAGGAAGTGAGCTCAAAACTTTCGCCACTAACTCTATGTAGACCTCGCAAGTCGATTTCCTTCCCCGCTATTGGTATCAGAGTCACCCGAAGCTGGAGCATCACACAACGTGCATGAGCACGTCATGCGCGCGTAAACTACACTCGCATGAGATGCCCATGTCAGCCCGTGCGCGCAAGTGGTTTCTGCCGTCTCGATGTTCTTTAGTATTGTGCTGCAAGTTTTTGTGGGAAGGATCCCTATCTGCGTGCACGATTGGAGAGGCTGGCTTGGATAACGTATCCTTACCCCGATACATCGCGTCACACCGCTGCAACTTTTGTAAGGGACGATATACCAGAACCACGCCCAGCGTTGTCAGTGGTGGCACCAACACGATGCGAGAACTGCGAGAACACCAACGCAAACAAAAAGGAGGCACCTTAGTCTCGCATCTCTCTCGATATTAAATAAATAAATAAGGCGAATAGATTTCGTCTGTGTGTTCTAACATTTTTGTCAACTTTCATGCTTCTATTTAGGCAACCGTTTGTACAAATTACACACCTTGTCTAAAATAGTTCTCACAGTGTCACGTGCTACTTTGACATATGCAGGACCATTCCATCACCTTCAGTATGTTGGGGTGCACGCCAATGAGATCAAGGTCAAGCCTTGTTCAGTTTGGCATATCACCTCTTTATGACGCGCGTAGTACTGCAAATCTTGGTAAACGAGATCTTGAGCGCCCAGTGCATGCATTCTTTTTCGCTTCTCAAAACATTTAAATTTGTGTAACGACCCTTAAGGTGTTCACAGACAGAAGAAAAATTGAGCCTGTGTAGTTAGGCCAAGTTATAATACGCCGCAAAAAAATCCTTCTGGTGCTAGCACTCTGGATATGCCGCATGTGTAGCATTTGTCAGCTATTTCCCACAGAAAGAGACCCAGAAGCATGCTTATTCGACGGTGGACACTTAACTCACCATGCTTAACTAGAAATGTAGAGACCGTTTTCTGCGAACCCCGCGGAAAAACGTATGTTTATGCTAAACCTTTACGCGTTTGTACCATTATAAAATAAAGAATTTTTGCTTGCTTTCATGTCGTACACAGACATCCCGCACCTGTTTATTGAAAAATTAGAGTGTTGTTAAAGTTTATTCAGCCTATATTCACAATTTAGGGAGCCTAAAACCGTGTTTTGGCCGGCTATTTTCGCTGCCTAAATACCGGTTTTTTAGTGCCTATAAAGCTGGCCTCTATAGTTACGACCTACCCGACATGTTTTC
This sequence comes from Rhipicephalus microplus, assembly GCF_043290135.1. NCBI lineage: Eukaryota > Metazoa > Arthropoda > Arachnida > Ixodida > Ixodidae > Rhipicephalus > Rhipicephalus microplus. Next base: position 1,414,165 of record NW_027464593.1, read on the forward strand.
GCAATGCCAAAACAAAGATGATGCCTGGTTAAAACATCCACCGTACCTCAAGAAAAAATTGTTGTTCTAATAACGTCGAGCTTGTTAAATCGGTTGTAAAATGGGTGATGAAAGAGAACCGGGGCAGGTCCGTGAAAAAAAAAATTTATTATTATACAGGCAAAGCTGCTTTCGTCAACACGCACCCGTAGTTGTGCTGCTGAGCAGTGTTCTACATATCAAGGCTGTCGAGGGCAGATCGTACAAAAGTGTAATTGTGCCTATCATAAGCGGCCCATTCCACACGCTGTATGTGCTGCATAGAGCACCCCGCGGCCTCAACCAGCAGCGCACGGCGATTTTTTTTCTTGGAGATCCCTCCCGATGTCGTGAGGAGATCATCACTCTGCTCGCTTAGGAAGCCCTTTACACATGCCTTGAACTCTGAGAAGAGCTCCTCACTCGGATTGAAGAAAGGGCTGTATGGCGGTAGCCACTTGACTTTGTGGTCGCTTGCCGGGAGGACAGCCTGTTCGCCGCGGCGGTTCGCTGGTGCATCGTCAAACAGGAACACTGCCTGTATTCCTGGTTCCTGCTAAGAAAATTTACTCGACACTTCTGCGAGAAAGTCGTTGAAGACAACCCAGTGGACCTTGTCCGCAATTGTCCAATGGAGAAGGCCATTCGCTGACATGCAGGCTATAACATTTACATTCACCCCCTTCGCACTAGTTGAGAAACGGCATGCTGGAGCACCTCGTTTCGCCCTTCTGAAACTGCGCGAGCACCCTACGTTGAAGTTGGTCTCGTTGATGTAGTATAGCGTTAGAGTAGTTCCCTCGTTCTGAAGCCACTGGGCATATAAACGCCGCAGCTGTTTCACGTCGGCGCGATTTCTATCTACTGGGCTCGGGGTCAGCAGCTTCACCGAATAACCATGGCCATCGAGAAGCCAATTATTTGTAGACGTTCTCACTTCAATATTAGGCATTTCATCTTTGAGAGCCCTCTTTATTTGTTCCAGCGTTAATGATGGATTTTTCTGTGCAATTTGTTGCAGGGCGTCCACCACGTCCGGAGCGAATTTCCTCGACGAACCACCACGTGTTTTAGCTGTGTCACGGTCACTAGCGGCAATAGAACGCACGGTCTTTATACTGATTTCGAGTGTTTCAGAGAGCACTTTTAAATCACCTCCGCGCCTGTGAACATCTGTTATACGGCAACGCTCTACAAGGGAAACGCGAGCGTACTTTTTCTTCGGTTCATCAGGTGCCTTCCGTGGCCTTCCGGGACGCCGAGAGTGTCGGTCTTCCATAGCACCAGTGGTCGAAGCGCAAACTTTCACTTATTTTAAGGTCTGCAAAAGCACTCACCTAACGATGACATGGGCGGAAACTTGAAACTACGCCGGCTTGTCGCTCGCGCCCCACCACGTCGTCCCGTCGCCTGCGCAAAACAGACTCGCCGAAAACAGCTGCGACACTGTCATCTGCTTCAGCTTTACTTCAAGAAATTGCTTCAGATCATAAATAACCAGCATTAGAGTATTCTAGCACGAATTAAAACGTATCGTCTACTCTTCAATTCATTATTTCGTGGGATTGTTGTCTGCACCGTCGTCTGCATGACTGCCCGTAGTGATGCAGACGATAGGCAGACGTTCTACAATGCAGTCGACAATCCAACATGGTGAAGTTGATGGAATAGTCCTGCATATGTCAAAATAGTAGGTGACACTACGAGAACTATTTGAGACAACGTGTGTAATCTGTGCAAACGGTTGCCTGAATAGAAGCATGAAAGTTGACAAAAATGTTAGAACACACAGACGAAATCTATTCGCCTTATTTATTTATTTTCATATCTAGAGAGATGCGAGACTAAGGTGCCTCTTTTTTGTTTGCGTTGGTGTTCTCGCAGTTCTCGCATTGTGTCGGCGCCAGCATTCACAACGCTGGGCGTGGTTTTGGTGCATCTTCCCTAACAGAATTTGAAGCGGTGTGACGCTGTGTATCGCGGTAAGGATACATTATCCAAGCCAGCCTCTCAAAACGTGCGCGCAGATAGAGATCATCCGACAAAAACTCGCAGTACAATACTTAAGAACATTGACACGGCAGAAACCGCTTGCGCGCACGGGCTGACATGGGCATCTCATGCGAGTGTAGTTTACGCGCGCTTGACGTGCTCATGCACGTCATGTGATGCTCCAGCTCCGAGTGACACTGATACCAATAGCGAGGAAGGAATTGGACTTGAGAATCTACATAGAACTAGTGGTGAAAGTTCCAAGCTCACCTCCTCAGATCATGCTTTCACAGCTTCTAATGATTAAATTGAAAACTTCTAGTGATACAAAGCTTTTCATTAGGCACGCAACATTTTCCACAGCCTAAGTAAAACTTTTCAGGTGACCTAGCGAAGCACCACATGCAAACGACAAATAAAACAAAAACTACATAGATATTGGTTTTTTTATCTGCACTTTACTTCCCCCGATGACTCTCCACATTTTCGCATTCATTCTTCATCTTCCTGCCGCTGCACAGAAGCACCTCCTGCTCCCTACGCATCCGAGCGGACGCTGGAAGGAGGCTGAGCAGACGACGCGACATGAACGGTATACCTTTGTGGAGGCTAATCGACCTTCCTTTTAGCTAAAATGCCTTCTGGGCTTGACAGTTCTAAAAGTACTTTGTAAAATAAAGTGTAGTTTGCACCCCAGGGTGTCCCGAAATCTATACTTTGCCGGTTAACATGAATACCGGGTTCCAGCGGTACTTGAAAGCAAAATTTCAGGTTAAATACGTATACATAGGCAACGATTTTGAAAACAGGCGTTTGCAGGCACCTGTACGAATTGAGACTACAACTTCTGAAATAGGCATATATAGGCACTATAAAAGCACTATAAAAGCTCTTCTTGCCCTGTAATTTGTGCTCATGTGTTAAAATGACACGATAGGAACGCAAGAAACGAAACATACATTTGCATATAATCCGGCCTCTAGTCAGAACACTGTATATGCAAAATCAAGCATAAGACGCATGGTCTGCCTGCTCCAAAACTTGCTACAAAAAGATTTCTCTACCACTCCTTCGGCCCAACTAATATTTCATCAGGTTATACTGTGAAACAAATCCGTTGTAATAGAGGGCAGTCCCTGTACTTGAGATACATACTATTGCCGTGTGCAAGTGACCATTTGCTGATGCGCCATTGAATGCTGTGCCTGACTCGTGCCTTCCTCTCTACATTTTACGCCCCGCCGTTTCTCATAGGTTAGTGTGCTTGGAATAAGCGTCCCTGTTCAGTGTAGAACGCCTGTCCGTTCACAGTAGTGTGGCCTGGATGCCCACATTTTCAAGGCACACTTCGAAATACGAGAAACAACAAAAAAGCCGCCTACATCTTCCCACACGACGAGCTGGAGTGAACGCGTCGCAGAAAGATCAGGGTATAAGTTGAATGTTGCGTGATTGAGTATAGTTTGGAAGATGCCTAATTGTCATTTAGCCTTTATTATTCATATTTATTGAATGAAGGAGAAGCATTGCCCTCAACGAGTGGTGAGACGCTGATGTTGGGGGTTACCCCACTGCTGCTTGATAGTACTGTTGCTTCTATCGCATCTAATCGAGTCAAGATGAGCGTCCAGTGAAACAAAAGCCTTGTAAAGACGCTTTTGACTGAATTCAAAACGCGCGATCTGGTGCTTTCATATACCGGTTAGCCGGTGAACGGCTGTGCAGCGCGAGAAGTCAGTCTTTTACTAGAAGACGATGCCTGCAACGGTCTTCAAGTTAATGTTCTCTCAATGACGTTTTGTTTGAATTCTTGAAGGCGCGTTTGAGAGTGCTTGCATGAGTGTTAGTCTTGATGACGTCACGTAAGTCACTAGTGATCAAGTTGGTTTGCCGAGTTATAAGTGTGAGGTGATTGCCCTCTCACAGACGTTTCGTTTGATATGCGTGAAAACAGGTTAGGACAGCGCGTGCGTGTGTGATAGACGTTATGACCTCACATGAGTCGCCAGTAACCATGTCGCTCGGCCTAGTGAGAGCATTCGAGTTATTACTCTTTCAAAGACGTTTCGTTTGATATGCATGAAGGCAGGTTACAGAGTGCTTGCTTGGGTGTCAGGTGTGATGGCATCATACGAGTCACTTGTGATCATGTCACTAGGCCGAGTGACAGCGTTAGAGTTATTACACTCTCAAAGACGTTTCGTTTGATATGAATGAAGACAGGTTAGGACGCCGCGTGTGTGTGGGGTAGGCGTATCGACGTCACGTGAGTAACTAGTGAAGACGTCACTAGGCCTAGTGACATCGTTCAAGTTATCACCCTCTCAAAGACGTTTTGTTTGATATGCATGGAGGCACAATAGAGAGTCCTTGCGTGAGTTCTAGGCGATATGACGTCACGTAGTCACTAGTTATGACGTCACTTTATCCTTTGACAGCGTTCAAGTTCTTACTCTCTCAAAGACGTTTCGTTTGATATATATGAACTCAGGATAGACACTGCGTGCGTTGGTTTCCTTCGCGATGACGTCACACGAGTCACTAGTGATCACGTCACTAGGCCGATTGACAGCGTTCAAATTAATAGCCTCTCAAAGACGTTTCGTTTGGTATACATGATGGCAGGTTAGACATTGCGTGCGTGGGTAATAGGCGTCATGACGTCACCTAAGCCACAAGTGATCAAATCAGTTGGCCGAGTCATAGGTAACAGGTTACTGCTCTCTCGAAAACGTTTCGTTTGGTAGGCATGTCGGCAGGGGAGTAAAGTACGTGCGCGGGTGATATGGGTGATGACGTCGCCTGAGTCACTGGTGATCCGGTGGCTTGGCCGAGTTTTAGGTATCAAGCTCCTGCCCTTTCAAAGACGTTTCATTTGATATTGTCACGGGGTCGTGACGTGGCCGAAGACAGGAGACTTCGTGTTGGGATTGAACTGTTTATTTGGGCGAACCTGTGCCCGGCAAACGGAAAATCCAATTACAGCAGCAGTCTTGCACAGATAGCAGTCTCGGACTGATAGCGGCGAACGGAGCGTCGGCTTTCGATCAACAACTGACAAGCGGCGAAGCGCGTCGGCATTTATACCCTTGCCGTCGAATGTTCTAGCGTAATCGCTGGCGATGGCGTAGGTTCCAGAACAATCTGTACCGTTCGCACAGTGGGCGTGATCTTATCGAAATGATCTACTACAGTCTGGAACCTTCTAGAAAACTTCAGGCGCGGTTTGCGCTGAGAATCGTGCGGTGTTTTGGGACGATAACAAAAACTTGGGAAATGGAACGTGGCATTGCCCCCCTCTGAAAAAAAGGCGTCGTCCCGATGCTTTAACTAAAGATGAAAGTACAACAATACTGCAAGAAAGTACAATGAATAAATTACGATACAGCAATAATACAAAAAAACACTAGTTCAGTTTGTTAATGCGCATGAAACGGCTTGAGGCGCGCGACATGGATGACTTCAGGTCGCGATCGGCGTCGTTGAGAGTTCGTTATGCCGTCGGGGACAACCTCGTAATCAAGTGGGCCGAGCCGTCGAACCACCCTGTATGGTCCGAAGTACCGTCGCAGAAGCTTTTCACTTAGTCCACGTCGGCGTATCGGCGTCCACACCCAAACACGTTCACCGGGCTGGTATTCCACGAAGCGTCGTCGAAGGTTGTAACGGCGGCTGTCGGTCGTCTGTTGATTCTTGATACGGAGACGCGCAAGTTGTCGGGCTTCTTCGGCGCGTTGAAGGTACTCGCTCACATCGAGGTTTTCTTCGTCGGTGACTTGGGTAACATGACATCGAGTGTCGTTGCCGGGCTCCTTCCGTAGACCAATTTGTATGGAGATAACTGCGTCGTCTCCTGCACCGCCGTGTTGTATGCGAACGTCACATACGGAAAAATGGCGTCCCACGTCTTGTGTTCGACATCGACGTACATTGACAGCATGTCGGCGAACGTCTTGTTAAGCCGCTCGGTGAGGCCGTTGGTCTGTGGGTGGTACGCTGTCGTCCGGCGGTGGTTTGTTTGGCTGTATGCCAAGATTGCTTGAGTTAAGTCGGCAGTGAATGCCGTTCCTCTGTCGGTGATAAGGACCTCCGGGGCGCCATGACGTAGGACGATATTTTCGACGAAGAATTTAGCTCCCTCGGATGCACTGCCTTTTGGCAGGGCTTTTGTCTCGGCGTAGCGGGTGAGGTAGTCGGTAGCTACCACGATCCACTTGTTTCCGAAAGCCGACGTCGGAAACGGCCCCAGTAGGTCCATACCAATCTCCTGGAAAGGTCGGCAAGAAGGGATCAATTGGCTGCAGAAGTCCCGTTGGCCTTGTCGGCGGTGTCTTGCGTCTCTGACAGTCCCGGCATGTTCTCACATAACGAGTGACGTCGGTGGTAAGACGTGGCCAGTAGTACCTTTCTTGTATCCTCGCGAGCGTGCGAGAAACACCGAGGTGCCCTGCCGTCGGATCGTCGTGAAGGGCCTGCAGGAGTTCTGGTCGCAGAGCTGAAGGCACCACAAGGAGGTACTTAGCTCGAAGCGGTGAAAAGTTTTTCTTTTGTAGAAGACCGTTTCGTAGAAAGAACGACGCAAGTGCGCGCTTGAATACCTTCGGGACTTCGGCGGTCCTGCCTTCGAGGTATTCTATTAGGGCCTTAAGTTCCGGGTCGGCCCTCTGTCGTTCAGCGAAGTCGTCGGTAGTTATCGTTCCTAAGAAGTAGTCGTCATCCGGGTCGTCGGGTAGCGGTTGGTCGACAGGCGCACGAGAGAGACAGTCGGCGTCGGAGTGTTTTTTGCCGGACTTGTAAATGACAGTAATGTCATATTCTTGAAGTCTCAGGCTCCATCGTGCGAGGCGACCTGAGGGGTCCTTCAAGGTGGCTAGCCAACACAATGCGTGGTGGTCGCTCACAACTTTGAAGGGCCTGCCGTAGAGGTAGGGGCGAAATTTCGACGTAGCCCAGATGATGGCGAGGCACTCCTTTTCTGTTGTGGAATAATTTGCTTCTGCTTTGGATAGCGATCGGCTGGCGTAACTAATAACCCTTTCAAGTCCGTCAGCCCTCTGCACAAGAACGGCGCCAAGACCTACGCTGCTTGCGTCAGTATGTATTTCTGTCTCGGCGAATTCGTCGAAATGGGCAAGTAACGGAGGCGTCTGGAGGCGATGTTTAAGCTCCTGGAAAGCGTGTTCCTGCGGCGTTTCCCACTTAAACTCCACGTCGGCCTTGGTAAGGTTAGTGAGCGGATCGGCGATGCGGGCGAAGTTTTTCACTAACCGCCTATAATAGGCACACATGCCCAGAAATCGGCGCACGGCTTTCTTGTCAGTGGGCGGCGGGAAGTCGGCGATGGCGGATGTTTTCCGTGGATCGGGACGGACTCCAGACTTGCTGATAACGTGCCCCAGAAACAAGAGCTCCCCATACGCAAATCTGCACTTTTCTGGCTTCAGTGTGAGTCCGGAAGTCTTGATGGCTTGAAGTACAGCTTCAAGGCGCCGAAGATGCTCGTCGAAACTCGAGGAAAACACGACGACGTCGTCCAAGTACACAAGGCAAGTCTGCCACTTCAATCCTGCCAGTACTGTGTCCATAACGCGTTGAAACGTTGCAGGCGCTGAGCAAAGGTCGAAGGGCATCACCTTAAACTCGAAGAGGCCGTCCGGTGTTATAAACGCCGTCTTTTCTCGGTCTCTTTCGCCGACTTCGATTTGCCAATAGCCAGTCTTGAGGTCCATTGACGAAAAGTACTTGGCGTTATGGAGCCGATCAAGTGCGTCGTCTATTCGTGGGAGGGGATACACGTCCTTTCTTGTGATTTTGTTCAGGCGGCGATAATCGACGCAGAAACGTAGGGTCCCATCCTTTTTCTTCACTAACACCACGGGGGATGCCCATGGACTCTTGGACGGCTGGATAATGTCATCCCGCAGCATTTCATCAACTTGTCTCTTCATGGCCTCACGTTCTCGCGTCGAAACCCTGTACGGACTCTGACGGAGTGGTCTGGCATTTTCTTCGGTTATGATGCGATGTTTCGTGATTGGGGTCTGCCGAATTTTCGATGACGACGAAAAGCAATCATCGTATTGCAGGAGCAGGGCCTTGAGCTGTTCTTGCTTATAGTTCGGAAGTCTGGGATTGACGTCGAAGGCTATGGGAGGGGCTTGGTTCCTCTGAGCAGGTTCCGCAGAATCGGCGAGGGCGAAAGTACTGGTGGCTTCGACAATTTCTTCGATGTATGCGACCGTTGTTCCTTTGTTCACATGTTTATACTCATTGCTGAAATTCGTGAGCATAACCGTTGCTTTGCCTCCCCGCAGCTCTGCAATTCCTCTTGCGACGCAAATATTTCGGGTGACGAACAGATGCTGACTGCCTTCAACGACGCCTTCCAAGTCAGGTGATTTAGGAGCACCGACTGAAATAATGACGCTTGAGCGAGGCGGAATGGTGACTTGTTCTTCCAGCACATTCAAGGCATGGTGTCCTGACGGCGTGCGCGGCGGTAGTGCTTCTTCTGTGGATAATGTTATCGACTTTGTTTTAGGTTGATTACAGCACCATGGAGGCATAAGAAGTTCATGCCAAGGATGACATCTCTCGAGCAACGCTGTAGGACTACGAAGTCTGTAGGGTAAATACGGCCATTAATGGTGACTCTCGCTGTGCAGATTCCTGCAGGTGTTACGAGATGACCTCCGGCTGTGCGGATTTCAGGGCCTTTCCAAGCTGTCCTAACTTTCTTTAACTTCGCGGCGAACGACCCACTGATGACAGAATAGTCGGCTCCAGTATCGACGAGAGCGGTCACACTGTGGCCGTCAATAAGAACGTCGAGGTCGCTAGTTCGCCGTCTCGCATTACAGTTAGGGCGTGGCGTCGGGTCACGGCTGCGTCGGCTTGTTCCGCTGCTTCCATGTTGCGTCGTCAGGCCACCTTCGGTAAATGAGCTTTCGCCATCAGGGCTTTGCCTGGTTGGCGTTGTGTTCGGAAAGCTCCGTCGCGGTGTGGTCGTCGTCGGAGGATCTTCGGTAGTTCGTCGCACAGCAACCGCACCTCCACCGGTTGCTGCCCGTAGTTCCCCGGATACGGGCTAGGAGACCGGCCCCGCGTTGGGCCAGAGTACTGACGGTGGTGCGGTGACGTGCGGTGGCTGGGCGACGGCAAACGCGAAGGGCTTCGTGGTGTCCACCGAGTTGCTGTCAGGTAGTCGGCAATGTCACGTGGTCGTTCTCCTGGCTGTGGACGCGGTGCATTGACGGCGAAGCCACGCAGTCCCATCTGTCGGTACTGGCAACGGCGGTATGTGTGTCCAGCCTCGCCGCAGTGGTAGCACAGCGGGCGATGGTCAGGGGTGCGCCAGACGTCAGTCTTCCTTGGTGCACTGCGTTGGGCCGCTGGCGAACGGTATGACTTTGGTGGGGTGGAGGCGGTGGTGATGTCTGTCGACGGAAGTGCGACGGGGCGGCGTTTTGGCGTGGACGGGGAAAAGCGTTGTGGCGCAGTGCAGCGGCGTAGCTCATAGCTTCCGGCTCGGGCAGCGGTGCGTGAGGAAGTTGAAGCGATTGCCGAACTTCTTCTCGCACAATGTCGGCGATTGAATCCACTTGAGGCTGCGCTGAAGGCAACAGCTTGCGCAGCTCTTCCCGCACAATCGCTCGGATCGTTTCACGCAGGTCTCCGGAGTTACTAGCTTGAGCAGCAGCGCAGTCTGCAGTCAGGCGACGATTATACTGTCAAGTGCGCATGTCCAGTGTCTTTTCAATAGTGGTCGCTTCGGCTACAAATTCTTGGACGGTTTTCGGTGGGTTTCTCATCAGTCCCGCAAAGAGCTCCTGTTTGACCCCTCGCATAAGGAAACGAACTTTTTTCTCCTCAGGCATGTCTGGGTCAGCGTGACGGAATAGTCGGGTCATTTCTTCTGTGAAATTGGTGACATTTTCATTTGGTAGCTGAACCCAAGTCTCTAATAAAGCAGCGGCCCTCTCTTTACGAGCGACGCTCGCGAACGTTTGCAGGAATGCGCCGCAGAAAACATCCCACGTTCGGAGCGTGGACTCCCGATTTTCAAGCCAAGTCCTTGCGGTGTCTTCCAAATAGAAGAACACACGACGCAGCTTTTCGTCATGGTCCCAGTGGTTGAGGGCGGCCACACGGTCGTATGTTTCTAGCCAGGACTCCGGGTCTTCGAACGATGACCCATGGAAAATTGGTGGTTCCCTGGATTGATGCATGACCATCGTGGGCTGGGACGCTGCGGTTGTCATTGTTGCTGCAGTCGCGGTCATGGCCTTCGTCTTCCGCGCCTTGTCTGGTAGAAGCCCGTACTCCGGTGGTAGCCCTTGCTGTCAGCGGCTTGTTCGCTGCTCCTGGTTGACGTCGGTGTCTTCTTCGCGACGTGGGCTGGGTTCACGGCTTGACGGGGGCGTCCGGTACATGAACGAAGCAGCACCTCCACCAGATGTCACGGGGTCGTGACGTGGCCGAAGACAGGAGACTTCGTGTTGAGATTGAACTGTTTATTTGGGCGAACCTGTGCCCGGCAAACGAAAAATCCAATTACAGCAGCAGTCTTGCACAGATAGCAGTCTCGGACTGATAGCGGTGAACGGAGCGTCGGCCTTCGATCAACAACTGACAAGCGGCGAAGCGCGTCGGCATTTATACCCTTGCCGTCGAATGTTCTAGCGTTATCGCTGGCGGTGGCGTAGGTTCCAGAACAATCTGTACAGTTCGCACAGTGGGCTTGATCTTATCGAAATGATCTACTACAGTCCGGAACCTTCTAGAAAACTGCAGGCGCGGTTTGCGCTGAGAATCGTGCGGTGTTTTGGCACGATAACAAAAACTTGGGAAATGGAACGTGGCAATATGCATGACGGAAGGTTAGCACAGTGCGTGCGTAGGTGATATGCGTGTGGACGTCACCTAAGTCACTTGTGATGAGATCATTGGCCTGGGTAATAAGTATCGAGTTATTACTGTGTAGACGGCGTTTCTTTTATATGCATGTCGAAGGTGTGAATAGTGCTTACGCAGGTGATAGGCGTGATAACGTCGCGCGAGTCACATTTTGTCACTAGTGACTCATTCATGGTTTTTCCGTGTTAAATTCACTCCAAAGCTATTCACGCCACGCATTCCCGAAAATGCTGGGTTGTTTTGAATTCACAATGCAATCAGGATTGAATTCGTTGGCGTCCGGATTAAATCGTCTGGCTGTTGGATTAATTTCAGTGGCACTTGGATTAAAATGAATGGCACCTGGATTAATTTGAGTGGCAGCTGGATTAAATTGACTGACGCCGAGATTCATTTGGTGGGCGCTTGGTATAAATTGAGTGGGAAAACCTGTAGGTGCAGTGAGGCTTTAATTGGTCAACCTGTTTTAGACGATTTCGTTGTTTTTTCACCTACACTTGATAGTCATATAAAGCGCCTATCTGTCATCTTAGATGTCTTTTGTCGTTCCGACCTCCAACTAATTTCATGCAAGTGTCACTTTATGCGCCGTGAAATTAAGGCTGGTGCACACCGGCGACAAGGAGCGGTTGCGCGACCATTTGCGACTGGTCGCAAGTAGTCGTGAACGGTCGCAAACGGTCGCAAAGTGACTGCTTTGGGTAGTCGCTTCGTGGCCGATGTTTGGTCGCGCGATTGCAGTCGCAAAACAGTTGGAACCAATCATCTAAGAACAGAACTGACGTCAGCCTTTGTTTACAGCTGGGGTCCCCGTATATATATATTTTTTTCTCATTGCGCTGACTCACCGCCGCGAGGTACGAAGGGCACGTGCGTTCCTCCATGGATGTTTTCTCGCGTCAGGCGAACGCCACCATGGCCAGCATTGAGTACTCGGCCGAGCTCCTCATCGACGCGATAAAATTGTACAAATATCTGTACGACAAGTGGCACCCTTCTTTTAAAGATTGGACGAACAAGAACCGGGCTTGAGCAGAGATGGGAAACATGTTTGGCTTGCCGAGTAAGTACCGAGATTTTCTGTTTGAATAGCTATATAGTCAATAACAGTTGGGTACGGCATGACTGGCGTTGCCAATGAATGAACAATGAAAATATTCGTATATGTACTGCAAGGTGATATGGTCAGTTTGCATTCGATGTATTGACTGTGATGTATGCGAACGCCGTTGCGCGCATGTTTATTCCCGTCACTTCCCGAGTGTAACATCAAAATCTACGTGATGGAAAATTGCATAGCTGATATTAAAGCTCAGACGTTCGAAATACCGCTCGCGGTTCCCGACTAACCTCGCGCACGCTCTTTGCTTTGTACGTCAACGTCTGGCCAAGGGAATGCGTGCTTTTGTGAACGTGCGGCCTTTGCAATGCATATAATTGAGTGCGCGGTGAGGGAGCGGGTATGTAAGCGGATACCTGCCTTTGTAATGCAGTTGTACTGTTTTAAAAAAGAATGCGAAATAGCTTTTGCTTTAAGTGCCTTTTGTGCGCTCCATAGAGGAGCGTGTTATTAAGACATACAAAACATGTTTTGAAGCACTCTCAAATGTTCGAATTTGGATGTCAGACAGGCTGTTGATGCCAAATGACATGCAACTGTGAAAAAGAAAAGATATGGTAGTGTCCGAGTGGCTGGGCGAAGACTGAAGGGAAGCACAGATGGGGGAATTCATTCATCTGTAATGTGGCCCACATATAATCCTCATTTCTTCACTATTGTTCCTTTCCTCTCCTGTGTTTGTCTATTGGTGTATTTATCTCTCAATTAATCCTCTTTTTACCCGGAGGTTATATCTCTCCGCTTCCAGCTGTAGCTCGTTTTTGTTTCTGTTTATTTGTTGCTCTATTTTAAAGTAAGATTTTCATGTCTTCTTCTATGTGTTGGCGTGTTTTTATGTTTTGCTCCCTTTATTTTCTTCCTATATTTCCTTTCCTCTTGCTCTCCCTATGCTACACTTTGAGTGATATACTATGTTTGTTGCATTTCTTGCGCTCAAAAATTGGCATCGTGGTCTAGTTAGTTTCTTCCTTTCTTCAAGTGATTTAACATGTTTGCTTTTGTTTGACAACACTCGCTCCCGCTGTACAGGTCAGTGGTGTTTGGTCGATACGAATGGCTTATACTCAGATGGGGAGTTTTGCACAATTCAGTAATGCCTAAAAAGCTTCACTGTGAAGGACTTGGAGCCATCATGTGCTGGTTTATGAAATAGACTTTTTTACAAGTGAACTTCAGTTGCCGAGAGGATGAACAGCATCTGTTACAATAGCTTGGCAGACAATCTTACCTTCAAGAAACAGAGTACATATCTCTTTGCACAATTATTAATTGCGTCAGCTGTGATGTCGTTCACATGTAGGTGGACGGTCCAAAACTCTAGGTAGGTGGCATTTCTGGAACCCTTGACTGCAGGTTCCTTTAATCACGTCGTGGTTTCGCAATGTTAAGCCCCTACCAATACTTTAGTTTAGATGGCATGCGATTCGTTTTGATGCCAAATATTCAGATTTACAGGGTGCTGCAACCAAAACGTTTTGGGCAATGAAAATAAAGAGAGCTAACAATTGTGCAGAAGTTGTGCAGAAAGTATAAAATTTCTCACAAATACAGTATGCACAAGACATTGCTACAGCAAGGGTTTCGTTTTCAGGTGTCCTTGTTGAGTAACTATTCAAGAACCTTCGGGATATCTTCAAAAGGTCAACAAGACATACGTAACAAACAAAGAAGTGGAGCCGGTCCAGCCGACATTCCCACAATAAAATGGCCCCATTTTGAGGCCATGCTTCAAATAATGGAAGGAGAGTCTGAGCCTGTGGCGTAAGTTCAATATTAGCTGACTATTTAGTACTAAACAGGGAAAGTTGATTTAATTCACATGACTTTTATAGATACTCATAAATACACACCTAAGTACATTGCACATAAACATAGAAGTCCCAAGAGGTAATTCACAGTGGGCATGCATGTGATCATGAACATGGTGGCAATGGGCTGTTTTGATGTCGAATAATTGTGGCTACAGCTACGAAGAATAACTCTGTGCATCATTCTTTCAGGGTACTGTGCAACATGAGTGCCATTGACCAAAGGCAATGAATAATGCTTACCTTTCATTGCACAGAAAATGAAATGTTTTGGCTTGCATGGCACAATGCATCAACACAACGCAAAAAATATAGCATACCGTACAAGTGACACGTGGACAGCTTCACAAAACAGAACTTCGAAGCCAGAACACTTGAAATGAGAGAATTGAGTGTACTTCTTTGTTATTCACTGCTCTTACTTACCAATTGAAAGAAGGCCTAATACCAAATCTAAAAATCTTGAGAGATCGCTTATTGCGTGTGTCATGAGGCTGTTCATAGGCAATCATTGCACATATTCATTACAAGAATGCAGCATAAGTACTTATGTTGTAGCAAAACAGAAAAAATGCTCTAAAGATGTACACAATAGCAATGACAGAATCACATATTGCATGTTCTCTTGCAGGAGCCACTTCCTAGCAGAGGAGGCTCACGAGAAGTGAGCATGCACAAAAATGTTCGGTACTATGCGCATGCACTTGAAGTTCTACACGAATGGACTTGAATCTAGAAACATTGCTCTTTATTGCTAGGTGATTGTACTTTGCAAAATTATGAAGAATACAAGCATGATTGAAACATGGTGTTCAATTCGATAGCTTGCCCTAACCACTGCATTCTTTAGAATACACTCAGCACTCAACACTGAACAGAAGGAATTCATGAGGGCACAGGCATTGTTTCTGTGTGAATGTGGTTATTTTGCTACGTTAAATATTTCTGAAAAAGTAAAGTATTCATCAGTGGCAGGCCACAATTAGGCAAACTAAGGGATTATCTGCACACACTAGAAACACATTGATGTCATTTCGTTATGAACAAGTGCCCAGCGCTGATTGCAATACAAGTGAGCTGAATAATGTGAAGCATTCCCTCATTCATAGCAGGAAAATGATGCTGCAAAAGTCGTAAGCAGCATGTGTTCAACAAACATATTGACAGCACGCACAGTTTCATCAGACACATTGTTTTTGCAGCCATTTAGGATTGACTGTATAAATTATATTCACATAGCCAGTGACGTATCTCTTGTTCTCATTTAGTTGCGCAGCCTATATAGCATTTTAATATTATAATAGGCACATTAAACTTTTGTATAAGTGACATGTAAGACAATGTCGACCCCTTTCCCGCGCTGTGCGCCCGGAGCGCAGCAGTACCAGGCAGCTAAGGTTGTCAGGCGACGAGACTTGATGGTGCCTGGTGGCGCTCTCAGACCGGCTAGATGCGGTTTAACGCTATCTCCGGCCCTCTGCTGATAGCACGGGCGCTGCTTTTTTGTTTTTTTGTGGCAGCAATTTGTTGTGGTATACTCGTTCTTTACGAATGCATCTGAATCGCAGTGAACTTTGTAACGGTGCAGTGCGGCCAGCACGAGCTACTAGTCAGAACGCGCATTTGTAAGATTCAGGAGCAATGTTTAGCGCACCCTCACCGACCAAATACATTGAATTTTGTCAAAAAAAGCTAAGCTGATGCTTTTTGCTTAGCCTCATGGGGACTGCACATTCATGGTCACGAAGGCGATATTTTATCAGCATTTTCATTTCGGTAAAGACATTGCAACATTGCATGCATCGGCCGTCACACTATTCGATGAGAACATATTGCCACGAGCGTACTGCTAGGAAGACGAAGACGAGAGCGCATACGCGCATCTGCACGCTTTTATGAAGCTAGCAATAACAAGAAAGAAGAGGAACGCCCTAGCAAGCAGTAAATAAAAGTACTGACCTGCTGCTACTTTTTTAACCTGTTAATTACTACTTCTGTCTTCACGTTGCGGCAATACATTTGTACTTAGCCTGCAGTCCTTGGAGCAAGACCACGGCTGCAAGTATTTCATGATTGTTGTTTTCTCAGTACCTAGAAAGTCAAGGCTTTGACCGAAGCACGTCTGCTAGGGAAGTTACATAAATTAAAAGAAGGTGATCCACAAAAAAATGGAGAGAGAGATATAGAGAAATAGAGAATGCATTTCGGCTCCCCTGAGGAGAGCTTTGTTCGCAATTTAGTCCACAAGGCTCCCGTCATTGTGAGCAAGGCTGCGTCAAGGTCACCGAAATGTCCTTATTCTGCATTTTTCTTTATGGTTGGTGTCCTCTTCCTAATTTCCATGACGCACTCTTAAGGACACATGGAGAGGAACATTCACTACAGTAATTAAATGACACGTGCCTGCTAAAAATACATGACGTCAATGATCGTTTCTAAGCGACCTGATGGCCTGCTGACGTGGTGGTTATGGCTAAACAACTGTGCTCTCGTTTTTTTCGCAAGTTGTGGACGTGTTATCTCCAGCTTTAAAAGCTTCGATCTTATGGGGGAGGGGAGAGTGTTCTATGCATGGCTACACCAATGTGCGCAACATTACCTTGTACAGGCAAATCAGTGTACTTTTTAAGTGTTGACTAATCCCGCAAATGACACAGATGAAAGAAACCGGCACAGGAGAATTGGCCCTTACACTATTGAACAAGCATCGCACCTATTGTATCTTCCGTCTTATAGTAGTTTGCGTGCTTTATCAATGAAAACTGCGTTTCGGTCACTATAATTTCTGCTTCGATTCATTACTAGACTCGCAAGCAGCTGGTAATGGGAGCCTTGCTGGTATCAAGATGGTTAACGTATACAAACACTTTAAGCAAAACGGCCCGAAAATGTCGTGCGTTTGTAGCCTTGTAGGCACGTGTGCTCAGATTTGGGTGCATGTTAAAGAACCCCAAGTTGTTGAAATTTTCGGCGCCCATCTTTTACAGCATCTTTCATAATCGCATGGTGGTTTTGGGTCGTTGAACCCCACATATCAATAAATTATTTGTCACCTTGTTCATTACACCCCAAATATAAGGATGTAAAGGGGGTGTTTTGAGGGTGTTTTAATTACAAACACCTAAAATGTTTAAAATGGGGCGTAAAAGGGTGTTCATTTGGGTGATTTTAATGCGTACACCCGATTTACACCTTTTAGGCTGTAAACTTTTTATAGAGTGTACGAGTCTTTGACGCAATACAAATACAACAATGCGGCTAGCGACGATCAATAATTGGGTGCTGAGTATATTTTTGGCCCTCTTTAACGATTTCAAACGACAATACATCGCGTTCGACAAAGAAAAGTACGCCAAGAGGCTAGCCAGTTTGGCAAACAATGATCACTTCAAGAACGAAGTTCCCGCCGTATTTTACGACCTATGTGGATATAATGACACCACAAAGGTACTGTTACCACCGTCCGACAACGACTACTCTCATCCCAAGACATTCAATCCGTGGACTATAGAGTTGGGTATGAGTCAATATACGTTCACGCAGTTCCTAGTTCGCGAATTTACGGAATTTGCAAAGTACAAGACGCTAAAGCTACGACCTAGCGATATCGAAGGCAAATACAAAAACACGTCAATCAATTTAGACGACGTAAAAGGACGCGTGAGTGATTTTTTGACAATCAGTCACCTGGACCACGAGGACAAGACGATTCAATTAAATCCGTTTTACTACATGAAGATCTCGCCGTTAATCATGAACTATCTTCGCATAGCCTTAAAGTACTACCGTAATCCGGGCGCGATTTTTAATCTGAACTTGACGCCAAAAATATCGTACGAATTCTTAAAAAAATCATCTGTTAACCGAAATTTGTCCGAAAGAGCTGAACACGATTTCTTGGAAAGGTGCATTATGGCTCACCACGCACTGCCATTCATTACTGCGCAATAACAATGTGCACGCTCCCATAGAAAAAAAGACGTTGGAAAATACTGAAAAGTTGGAAGACTACATTCGCGCGAGATTCATAGTCCCACGAGTAACACTGATAAAGTATCTATACGAGAACGCCTTCTTTCTCGACAGTGTTCGAAAATCAAACGAGGCCGTAAAACACGTGTTGTTAAATTTCTTAGAATTTTTGTTCAACGGCATTCCTCGAGTCTATTCCAGTAGGCAATTCCGGACCAGTAAAATACGTACTCGGCATGGGCGTCGTGTTGTCATTATGTAAACCGTAATTTGACCAGAAAACCCAATGGAAAGAAGACGTGTTCAACCTATCTTCCATAACCAATTCTATAATAAAACTATCGCTGGGTGTCGAAGTGCACTAACAAAATAAAAAATAAAAAACAATCAGAAGTGTACAAAGAAGACAAACGACGTGACAACAGACCATTTTCATCACCAAAAGGATCCAGATTACCTAGGCCTAACGTGCCACCACCCCCCCCCCCCTTCCTCTCCTCTTTCATCTACAATTAAAAAAAATTGTGCATCGACAAGAGGAGACCATCCCCTTCCTTTGTCCATGAGCTCGCAAGGCAAAAAATATGTCAAAAAGTTATTAAATCAATTTTCCACAAGAAATTTTTTGTAGTTTGTCTCTTTTTTTTCTTTTCGACCATTTCTTTTCTGAAAAGAGAGAAGTAGGAATAGAAAAAAGAAGCATTTTTAGTTTTTTTTAATAATTTTTATAGATTATTTTTTTAAACTTTTTATCCAGTAAATTCAAACTCTTCCAGTCCGGAAAGATTGCTCGTCACCGACTTAGTGTATTCTTCGTCATTGTCGTTGTTATAAGATGAAGAAGAATGAGTACCAGCACTAGAAGGACGATAGGTGCCCTTGCCAATGGCCACCACGTCGTCCTCGGTGAACTCTTCGGACAAGTCCACGACACCGATGCCCTCGCTCGACGGCTGAAGCATTTTCACGCGCACCATTAGGCTAGTGCCGAGCACGATGCGAGAGTACAGTTCCTTGGACTCGATGAACGAAAAGTTGGTTAACGCCGCACCTAGAAAATTGGGGTTCTCGTAGAGCCAGGCCATCTCGTCGTGAGGGTCCCACGCATTACGGTGCATTACGCGAGATCGCCTCTACGTACTTGCTGCGGTTGATGGCACGCACGTCCTTGAGTTTCACTTCGCTGGTCTCAATCCGGGCCTTGTAGTCAGCCCACTCGCTCTTGTCCACGTACTGCTGGAGAACCTTGCCGCTGCCGTGCACGAACCGCTCGGGAGATTCTGTGAGTAATTCCATTTGCGGTAATAGGTTGGCGCGAACCACAACTTGTCCACCTTACTGCGGACCTCCTTGATGTCATTGGGTGTGCGGTACAATTTCCCAATGCGACCCGTAGAAGCGGACTTGATCAGCACCTTAACGAACACGATCGCAGAGTTGACGGCTGCGCCGTCCCAACCTAGGGAACCGACGGAAACGACCAATGCTTTCATCTCGGCCTTGTTGATTAGCGTATCGCAATTGTCGTCCACGCGCTCGTACTTCTTGGTGTCTTCCTTGTATTGCAAGTATTGTAAGTTTCCGTAAAATGACATGGGGGTGAGGTGGGGCACCAGAGACCCGTTAAAGTCGTAGCCGCTGTTGGGAATGTAAAACGTTTACGCATCCTCCGGCACCACCTCTACGGCCGTAGCTTGCAATTTAGTGGGCACACACGGCTTAACTTTTGAAACAACGACGTTCTTAATGTCCTTGGCCGGCTGGTTACCAGATTGCTTGATGGTAATCACGTTCGTCGACACGCTAGTGTTCGCCAGCTCGCAAATGTAATCATACATGAGCCGCTTGACTCTGTCGGAAATATCAAGGTCGTGCTGCGCCTTGTGTATGTTGGGACATATGGTCTTTCCAAAAATATTAATGGTGCTGCCATTCCTATTGAATTGTTTCATTAGGTGTTGATAGAAAACGTCCTGGAGTCTCACCTCGTCCATTACTGCTTCGTAGTCGAGCACCTAGCGGAACGTCACCAGAGGCATTGGAGACGGCTTCGCATTCTCTTCCCCGCTCTTTTTTTGTTGCTGTTGTTGCGGCGGTGGCATGTACGTTCCGCGGAAGACGTTCCTCCACCAGTTAGAAGAGGCCCACGCCTTGGGCAACAAGGCACTCATGTCCTTGTTGCTGTTGAACGGGAGGGCTTCCCTCTGGCACAGCTTGACCCGACCCAGACGCCTGACGAGGATGCTAATCTTGTTGTCATTGCCGTAGCGCGTAACCACCTTCTCCATGTTGTCCCAATCCCACGAGTTGGACGCGGGGAACGCCACGAAAGAGCCCTCGTTGATGCAATAGGTGATGAACTCACCGTTTGGGTTCCGCACTCCGAAAAAGCGGGTGTTCAGGGGGTATTTCAAGTTTTCGGATATTCAGCACGGCTCGTCAGTGCCTCCTTTTTCTTTCTGTAAGAGCGCCGAACTCTTGCTTTGCATCGTGCGAGCGATGGCCTCGATCTTGGGCGTGACGTCGTCATCGTCGACCGGGTATAGTACAGGTATCCCAGCGGCGATGTCTGAATTGCGGCGGCGAACGACGGCCCCATCTTCATCCTCTTGGCGGTCGCATGAGCAGTCTCGGTGTAGTTTGCGGTGTCCGTTGTAAAAACCAGCTAGTCTCGCACTGCTTCTTCGAGCAACCACCTTTTTACACAGCATACAGCTCAAAAATAAATGCCTCTTTCCGCCGTAATCACTCCCGTCGAGTGGATAAGGATAAAGAGACAATATGATCTAAAGTGCAAGCCCGGAGAAACCGAGCTATCATCCCTGAACAAAGGCCCTTTCGAAAGTACTAAGGTTATTTTCAACGGGCGGTCGTTATCATTTCCGCGTAATAATTTTAACTGCATAAGCGCTTCTCGGAATATGGAGGAGACATACGAGATTTATCAGCGCCATGCCTACGGTGTGGAAAATCAAGTGGATGATAGGGACGTGCACTCCCAAGTGGCTAAAACACCGACTTGGGCCTCGTTGAGATTGCCTGCGATAACATCGTGGGTGCGGCCCTCAGTCTCCGCAAGTACGTCTATCTCAAGACTAACCCTCTGTTTCCCGTTCCGGACATGATAGAGAGGATACGATTCGGTGGGGGCGTAAACATCAGTTACGTCGTGGACTCGCTATCGTACCCTTACGACCTGATACGGTCCCTAAACGCCGCGTGCCCGAACAGAGAGCCCACTTTGACGTACGTCTCTAGGTTGTGTTGCCATCTAGCGGCAGGTGTGGACACCAAGATGTTAGTGACCGCGTTCGACGGCCGCTGTCGTCAACAGAAGGCACTGGTGTTTCCCAAACTTGAGCTAATTTGGTACGATTTCAAGTGCAACCTGTTTTCCTCTGCCATTATGGAGAGCAGGAGGAGTGTTCTCTTGTGCGGACCGTGCTACAACAAGCCTAGTACATCCAAATGTCTCCATCACCTGACTTTTTTGTCGTTTACCGTGAGCGAACTGGGCATGGACCAGCAGATTTTGTTGAGTGGCAAGAAGAGCTGTTGAAAGGTGTCCGTGAAGCAGAGGTAGCGGAATGAATTCATATATGAGATTAGCAACAAGGTGTTCGTGTTGCCGATTCAGCAACTATTTTCCAATAAATATTTTACGCCACCCTGTGAATATGAAGAAGAAGAGGAAGGAAGGGAGGGATTGAGGATAATAAAATTTAAAAAAATATCACTATTTTTATTACTTTTTGTTGTTATACACAATGTATTTTTTCCAAACGCTTTCGGGATAAAGCATGATAATTCGGTACACCATGTTGGTGTCACGATCTTCGGCGGTATAAAGATATAGGCAGGGCATAACGATTTTTTCGTATATTCTGTCATTCTCACCGTTATCCATACATACCGTCGATAAACGATATTGCATTATTTTTAACGCAGACGCTCTATAATCGATCGACATAATTTTAATGTTGTAATAATACTACTTTTTTCTGTTTTTTACATGGAATCACGAGGTCGGCTTTCCTCAGCACGATCACATCTCTGTCGCCGCCATCGTTGGTTTCTCGTATTTTGACGAAGCGGTCCCACTCGGTATACGCGTAGATGGTCAGAAATCTGTACGCGATTTCCAAATCGCGGCCCTCTCTCGTTACGTTGGTGATTAGGCTAGGATCGATGCATCTTTCGACGGCTGTGGCGGCTGCATTTTCGATGGGGGCGGAAATGTTGTAGGCCCGTGTGCTCAGATTTGGGTGCAGGTTAAAGAACCCCAGGTGGTCGAAATCTCCGGAGCCCTCCACTATACGGCGTCTCTCATAATCATATAGTGGTTTTGGGACGTTATACCCCACAAATCAATCAGTCAATCAGATGCATCTTTCGAAGATTAAAACGTCCCTGGTTTCGAGTAAGGCCAATGCCGTGGTTCTGACGTTGAAGAGAGATTCGACTACTGCGGTGTTGAGGTCTTTGTTGTTTCTGATCGATTGTATCGCGAGAGTTCGACCTTCTTCGTCTCCCACCACCGTCTCAGTTGCGGTGCCAGATACTGATCCCTGGCGTATTTCCCTCGCACCACGTCGATGAATTCCTTGAAATTTGCGCTGAACAAGTCGTTGGTGGTAATTATTGGCGGAATGTTACTCCAATCCATTTTCGAAAAGGCCGATATGATCTCGGTATGTCCGTAGTCGTTACCGTCAGTCGCAAGGAGCCTAAGGTCTCGCTTCAGATAGGGTGAGTGGATATCACACATTCTGAAGGGTGAATGGGTGGTTGTAGCTTCATCCATTATTAATATTCTCAACTTAGTCGCATGCAATTCAAGCATCTATGCGCATCCGAACGTGCTAAATTTCAACTCTCCATTGGGATAGAACATGTTGTATAGCGCGGCGAATATCCGCAGAATGTGTACACGATTATTCTCTTGCCCTTGAAATTGAAAATTGCACGTCCGAATATTTTTAAATATGTTGACGATTTTATTGAGGTTCTCTGTCGTAGTTGGGGGGTACAGATACCACGAATTATCCGTCGAATTCGATTGTAATAATAGATCACTACTTTGATAGTTGGCATTATTTTGTAGTACCGTCGGTTGGCTTACGATGCCTAAATATTTATACATTAAACGAGACGCCATTAACATTTCAATTCAATTTTTCAAATCATCGCACGTTTTTCCCTTTTCCGATTTGATAAGCACCTTCAGTAGTAATTGAAAATAATCTCGGCGCGGATGGTTGTACCGTCTCTTCAAAGGAAGTAATTTGGAATCTTTCTTACGCTCATATAACAGAGTTCTCTAACTGTTGGGAACGTCAATATAGTAATGCTCTGATGAGGGTTTCTTCGTTTTCTAAAATAACGGTGAAGTTTGTTTTACCAATGCATTTTTCGTACTATAAGTAAATTTGTTTTTGTTATCGACTGTCAAATTGAGCACGGAAGACCCCTTTGTCAAAGTATCAGTCTTGAATCTTTCAAACGTAACCGCAGTATTATTATCGAGTATTGCAAGAATGTGCTCGAAAAAATGATCCGTTAGCAACGCATTTGCGACCAGACACGGTCTATATTTGTATTCATGGTTATTGTTGGTCCAGTCGTAAGTGGCCAGGGTTACTAGGTCGTCAAACGCCATTTCGATCAATTCGTTATGTTCGGTTGCACTAGCGAAAGGGTGTGAAGATGCTGATGATGCCGCCAACTTTAATCCTCCAGAAGGCTCCAATACGTATACCATGATGTTCATTGCGGCAACATCCAGTGCCCTAGAAACGTCGAATCAGGGCTCCAATAGTGGAGCCGTGAAATCCACGCCGAACGTGTATTGTCTGTTGCGGCCATACAGGGCAAGGCAATTGTCTAGATAGCTTGTATCGTTATTGGCAAAAAATGGAACTCCCGCTTCGAAAACGTGTCCCGATGATGGAACTTTAGCGAAGGGGTAGAATGCTAACGGCAGTTCCGCGTCTTGTTCGAGTTTGTAAAATGGAGGCATACTGTCGTAGCCTATCGTGAGTATCGAATTGCCGCACGATCGACGCAGGGCTTCGTCTTTCTTCGGATCGCCAAACGTAATGACGGTAACGTAGGACGCGTACTTGGGGTTATCAACCGATTTCGTACGTCTCATGTCTTCGGTGTGGAGCCATTTCGCCGTGCCCCACTCCTAATGGCCACACATGTTGGGTATCACTAGCGTCAATTCCAACGGCAGATGGAAAAACGATGCGTTTGATCGTTATTGTACTTGAATCCAATTACGAGTACGAGGCCTTCTTTTTCCATATTTATTTTCTGTGGATGTGTGGACTTTTTAGCTATAATTGCTGTACCGTCTACGCTAAACGTTAGAATTGCATTTTTTGGACTGTATATCGTCATACGGGTCTACTGTATAGAAACGTCCATCCGATGTTAATTTGCATTCAACACAACTAGGATAATACATGCTGTTGTAAGGCAGAATAATTATGAACGTTTTAAATTCGGTAGATTCCGATGATGATAACATAGAATATAATTGATGAGCAAAAATATCCCCCACTAGAGTGTATTGCAGCAGCACCTTTTTCGTCTGATGCAAGGCTTCCGTTTTAGAATTATCATTACTATTTGTATATATCGCCTTTAAAACCGCTTCTAATTTAGTAGGAACTTGCCTACCCGTATAGAAATCATAAAGTAAACGACGCCATAAATCATTAGTGTCGTTTTCAGGTCCAGCTGCCATTTTTTATTTAATTTTTTTTTACTAGATTGGCGAGCTTTTGCTCGAACAGGTTACTCCTAAACGTAAGGTCTCGCTTGTAGCACGATACGAAATGTCTCTTCCTGTTTCTACATCGCTTGGTGTATTTTTCGTATCTGTCTATGTAGCCGACGTCCGTAATCAGGTTGGTCGATCCGTTTCTCCAATCTGTGGTTATTATGGGGAATGCGAATTTCGGGGTCGATAGTTCACTGTCGTATTTTTCGTGCTCGTCCGTCCTTCGTCGACCACCTGCAGGAAAGGCGGTCTTGAGCTTGTAGCCTATCAGGGAAGGAATCGAATTCGGAGGGGCGTATCTGACGTAATCGTCCAGTCTAAGTTGTCCTGGTGCTAACACGGGATGTTTGAACACCAATTCACTGCTGTGTGTCGCTAAAGGACACGTCACGTAAATTTCGTTGTTAACTTGACACGTGCATAACACTCTATCTTTTTTGCCACCAGATTTCGGAACGGACACCGCTGCAAACCATGAGAGTGCCGCTTACTTGGAGTGGCCCCATATACATGGCACGTCAGTTTTCTCGCTCAATAAAGCTTCGCGTAGTAACGCCCAAGTTGCCGACTTTATATTCACGCTCCTAATATTAGTAGTAGCCGTGGGCATTGTAATTGCATTCAAAAAGTTTTCGTTATTGTTTTTGGGTTTTCGCATCATTAGATTATTCAAAGCTTTTAATATTGATAAGTAAATATCTTGAGGCGCATAGAGGCGTCTTAGCAGGGCATTTTTCTGTGCTGCATGTAGGTGAATTAAAGTGTGATCGCACGTTGGCCTTTCCGCGGGCTTGGTATGTTCCAGCCAGTCGCAGAACGTCATGTATTTCAATTCTTCGTTACTATCGTGTGGCGTACGCCTAGCTAAATACCCCGTCACATACTGATTATTTCTTAACGAATGAGATGTTAAGTGTGTTTATTTTTTCGGATCGGTGGGTACGTTAATACCCAACAATGTTAACGGAGACATCTTGCGCGCTGCTTTATTATCGTCTTTATTGGTACCGTAATGAGCGTCGGCGATTTCCCTATTGAGCCAGTTCTCGGCGGTGCAGATCAATCCTCGTTTGCGCAGATCTACGTAAGCGGCGAGGGAAAGGGTTGGGAATGGCATCTTCGCGTGAACCGCAATCACCGATCCGCCGCTGTCAATATGTGACGAGCAGAGCTTGTAATGACCGAAAGCTTCCATCTTTAACGCATGCGCTATGCTATCGCTATTAAAGCCCTCGCTATATTCATGATTTTTTGTATTTTTTTAAATCTACCTGTACTTATTGCGTCTCTGGCGATTGTACATTTCGTTCATGGCGATGTAGTACGCGTTGCTGCTTACCGGAGCACTGCTGTTGTGCCAACCCAACGTGCTGGCGACGGAGATGGACCCCAAGAGGCCCGCACCTGCTATCGAAATGGCCGTAGCACTCCCAGACAGTTTGTCGGGAAGGTTACCGGCGGCGGGCGGTGGCATTACGAGAGGAGGAGGCGTTGCGCTGGGAAGCCATGCCGATTTGTCAAATGGAGGGATCACGGCGTTGGACTGCTGCTGCTGTCGAATCTGCTGGCTAGGGTCGGGCAAGAAGCCCATGTTGCCACCCACCTGAGGTACGCCGGCACCCATAGTTGGTGTTCTATTATATATGTTGTCCATTTCCGATATCTGTTGAGTAAATATAGGTCTGGCGCACACTGGCTCTATAATTTGGCTGGGGTTGTTTGATTTTGTAATGGCATCGTGCATGTGTCGGCTGAGCGCGTTATTCATGATATTTGGTATGGGTATTGCGCTCTTGTGCCTACTGTATAAATATGAAAGATTTGACTTGACGTACTGTACGTCGAGCTTGCTGTTTACGGAAGCGATCGTCTGCGTAGATTTGTTAAACACCACTGAGGTCGCCGCATACAATTGCAGCTTGTTCGCTTTCCCCGCCACGTCCATGAATTCCTCAGCAGGGGACGACGGGAATACGTTCAAATTCTGAAGAAGATACTTGAATTGAGACTCGGAACTAACAGGCGTAGCGATAATTCTGCTCATTTGTTCTGCGGAACTGTACGAGCCGAACAAGCGACCAGAAGCAAGCGCCCGAACCTCAGGCGAGTTAGCACGGCCGATCTCGCCTCTGCCTCTTCTGCAGACAACACCGCCGTTTGGTGCAGAGTGTAACTTATGGAAACGTACTGGGACGAATGTACGTACACGATGCAACGCATCACGAGGATTGGAGCGAAGTAGCGTACCCATACGTTAGCAGCAAATGCGATGGCCTCGGCGCTCGGCGAGCCACTCGGCGGCGCGGTAGCTGAGACCGCAACAGCGGGAGGTTGTGATGGTGGTAGCTGACTGGTCGACTGACGGAGCGTTTCGCCCAGAATACTCTCCACTATCGAGCACGCGGGACCGTCGTTTTCCCTCGAGTGGGACACGCAAAACAGTAACTTGTGTCGTTTCAGTTTCTCAGAGAGAACGTCGCCCGCCGCAATGGGAAATAGGTATTGGAAGCAGACCATGAACGCATCGACCATAATCTTGGTATCCCTCGTGGTATCGTAAATGAGAGCCTGCGTGCCGAGGGGCATACCTTTCAAGTTTGTCTCTGTAGATATGCTGCTGTATCGCTTGTTTATCAGTTGCACGACGGATAGGACGTTATCCTCGGTGTCGGGTGTGACCATGGTTTCCGCGAATGTAGCCAGGAGTGCCGAGTTTCTATTCGGATTGACCGGATCCGGAATCTCGGAAAGACATAACGGTTTGCTTCCGATCACCGCAGCGTCTTCGAGAAGGTGTTGGGACGCCATGATGAGGTGTGAATATGCAGGTAGATAGGCCGCCTGTTCTCTAGCAGCGGTAACATTGGCAATTAGATCGTATTTGTTGCTGGAAATGTCGTGTTTCGAAAATACGTGTTTCAATAACAAATAATCGAGAGAGACCGTTCTATTAATATCGGTTGTTGTCTTTGTAAATAAAATCTCTCCCCGCGTGAAATCGAACAATATCGTAACATCCATAATCTCCTAAAATTTTAATGACAATAACGACTTTGTAAAAAACTAATCAGCACTCGGACTTTTCACAGCGCCCGTGTGTGCATCGAAAAAAGGAAACAATTGTGCGGGATGTAAATCATCATTTCTAATCCAGTAAAACGCAAGAAGGTCCCAGTAAAATAAATTTCGCCTCGGATAGCGAATCTGTTATGTCATTACCTCTCGGTGGTGCATGTTCCGCTTCTTTAGCAATCGTTTTCCGCCGAGATTGGAAAAAGACAAATTCTCGTGATAATGGGATTGTGTTCCAGGATGATCGTGAGGAATTAATCTAGTTCGGTCTCGATATACCATATGCTGTAAAGGGACGGCATGATGATTACTATTGGGACATGGACCTGCTGCTGCTGCTGCTGCTGCTCCGGCCATTATTTTTTTTAAATATTTCAAAAAAAACTAAGGATGTATATTCAAGATACGTAACATTATACCAATCCTTTTATTTTTCCCTCGACATCATGGACACCCAACCCACAGTCGTCACGAAAAAATGCACCTCTACGGAAGCCTTCGAACTCCGGGAAGAAGAAGTACAGCAGCATGTGTCACAACAGTAGCAAGTGCCGACTCATTCGACAGCTGTGATAGTGTCTGACTCGTAATCCGTGTGTTCATTCTTATCATCGTCGTCGACATCAGCAGTACTAGAGACTTTTAAATCATTAATCCCAGCAAACATTCGTCTAGTGCGAATGATATAGGTGCCAGGCCATCGTAGTATATTTATAAACGAGATGGCTGACACACTTGCGCGAAGATCTCTTGATCTTCCGATTGTGCCAATCATGCCTCCTACAGCTTATGTAACAGCAGCGAGGTTTAGAAAACTTTCCTTTCTTGAAGACTCATCAAAAATTATGATACCGAATCCAGATTTCTCGCACCTGCACTTCACAAGGAATGATAAATGGTGTCCCACGCGTAAATTGGAAGTCTTGATAACAAAATTACGTTGCCGTGTACTACCTCTTAATTTCTACTTAAACAGGTCTGGTCTGGTGCCATCCCCTCTGTGCTCAAGCTGTAACGAACCTGAACATATCGACCATTTTCTTATCACATGTCACCGATTCAAAAATCAAAGAAAAAAACTGCTTCGAAATTTTATTCAGAAAATTAGGAATATCACCTAATATTCCCAATATTTTGTCTTTTGGGGCCACTTCGTTGGGACACAGCGACAGGAACATCTGCGGGGCTCTCTGCGAATTCATATGATGCTGATGCTGATGACCTTTGATGGATGGCGCTTACCCACAAAGGGGGATGGGCCAAGAACCGGGCGGCAGGATACTTAAATGAAACTAAACTGAAAATGAAGCCAATCTGAAAAAGTAGCTTAAAGTAATACTACCAAAAAACAAAAATGTGTACTGAGCAAGTGGTCAAACCATCTTTTGTTTTTGAAAGACATAACTACGAATCATAAACTAAAGATCTGAAAAGGTAGTGGTTCACTAGCATGGTAATCTTTTAGTTGCGTTGATGTAATCAAACACAGCGGAGCATACATCCCTGTGGCAGTAACCAAATGAAGTTCCGCCAAGTGATAAAATTACTGGTAAATTTACTTGTATTCCGAGCTTTTGTAGTGGGTTTACTAAAAATATTTTTCTCTGATAAGAATAACGATGACAGAATAAAAAGAAATGTTCAATTGTTTCAATTCATATATAACACAAGAAGATTACCTTGCTGAGTCAGCGATCAGCTCTCGAATTTTACTAGCCACACTACCACTTATTATTTAGCTGATACACTGCAATGATTCAACTTTCAGGAGAATTTCATATAACAATTCCACCTCAGATATTCAACAAATTCTATTATTTCTCCCCCCCCCCTTTTTTTCTCTTTTTTTGACATTGCGCCAAATTAATTTCACAGTCAAAACACAGTAATCATATTCCCCTAATCTAGAAAATCTACAGGTATTGACTTGCATTACCCACCGGCTTCTTTGCCAATCCCCCTTAGTGGGTGAGAGCCACAAAAGAAAGGAACAAGCAAGCAAGTGCCGCAAGACCATGTGCCGCAAGACCAGGGGCCAAATGACCAGCCGGAAGAGTAATAATAAACTGGCGATATTGTAAAGACATATATTGTTGTTACTTTTTTACCACACACCATGGAGATGCTAAATGTGGCGGACTGCTACCTATCTAGCATTTTACGTGTATGTAAAACTATGATAATGCCGCGCATTGAATACTTGTATTATCTCTCCGAGGAAATCTGGCCTCACTACTGTAAAAAGAGCGATTTTTCATCGGGAGCAAAGTTATACGAGATACTGGATACAACGATACAGGAATGTATAAAGTTCGAAAACAGCAGTACTTTTTTTGCCTCGTCGGCGAGAAAAACGAAAACCCCAAAACGCTTCAAGACGTATCATCACCAATATAGCTCTCACGACGACAGCGATGCTGATGCCGACATTGAGTCGCAGCAGCAGCAGCAACAACAGTTGCAGTGTTGCATTGCCACGATAGACGACCTAGATGCGGTCGTAAAAGTAATGTTTGCACGAACACGTCCCAACGACGACGACACTCACACCACAGAATTACTGCGATATAACGAGCGCCTGATAACTTCTGTACAGGAGTTCGTAAGTGACAAGCTTTCCAAATATTCGGTAACTTGCGAAAGCATTAGCGAAACGGCCATAATAGTCAACGTGTGTCTCAAAGATTTACGCGAGTTGCTTAAGAATGTCGAAAATTCCACCACCACCACCACTTCTCGTAAACGTAAATTCGACTACACTGAACACTATTAAGTATACGATCCTCTCGCCAGTCGAATGCAAAATTTCATAACTTTACTCAAATATTCCCGTTTCGCAAAAAACGTAAAGTAAAATACCTTTTTAATTTATTTTGAATTATATAACTTCATTGTTTCATACTTAAAAATAAATATATAATACTATGGTGAAATCTTCGACTGCAGCAATACTGAAGCGTATTGCCTCAATTACGAAGGGTGGCAAAAAAGTCGCTGCGATACACGTGGACGATATGGAAGCGATCAAGAACGATTTGTTCATTATTGGTAACTTTGGACTTAAATCTGCCGACACAGTTAAAATCCCTCATAAGATGATCACTTCCGTCGGCAAAAAGGCCGCCAAATCAATAAAAAAGCGCAGAATGATTAAAAAAAACAACGGAGACGAAAAAAAACGGTGTCAGTGCATCTAATTCAAAGAAGACGAATAATAATAATAATAATAATAATAATAATAATAATAATAATAATAATAATAATAAAATAAAAGTAAGAAGAAGAAGAAGAAGAAGAAGAAGAAGAAGAAGAAGAAGAAGAAGAAGAAGAAAAAAAAAAACCAAGAGTTCCCTCAGCAAGTCATCGGTGAAGAAGAAGAGGAAAAACTCGGGTAGTAAGGATGATAGCAAATCGCGTTAATCATTGCCTGTTTCCCACTGTTCTGTCTCGAAAAAATGCAACATTGAGTTTTAAATATGAAAAACAATAAACCTAGCAACAGCAACGCATAGCCCATAATTGCTAGAGCATTTACATGTTCCTTTTCGGGAGGCAGCTGTAGCGTGTCGTTCAATATTCGAATAAAATATTCATCCGAGGCCGAGGCCTAGCCGCCGTAGCAGCACAACATCAGAATAAAAAAAAGAAGCATCGTAGGAAAAAAAAAGATGTGTTCGTCCTCAGATAACAAGATCACTAGAGGGAAGTTTAATGAGCTAAAAAAGTTGTCCAGGCAGACCGCACTGTCGAAGATCATCAGCGACGACAGCATCCGAAAAGTTGCTATGCGTAACTTTAAACATTTTGTAGACGAACTTCCCGTGTATATCAGTATGCCTGCAGAAAATACGCTCAAGGTGTCAAGTAATAACAACTACAGGACCGTGGCGCTAAATCTGCCGAATCTCAAGGGCAAATACGAGTATCTGGGAGGCAACACGGAAGCGGTCCACATGGTCTACAATGTTGAAAACAATTTCATCGAGACGCACAGAATTTTCGAAGTGATGCTATCCGAACCCAGGAAGCAGGAGAAAGAGGTGACAGGAAAAGGAGAAACAGTAAAAACTTTATTTGAACAAGAAGAAGTCGATGACGGCAAAGAAGAAGAGAATCAGTGTCAAGTGGGAGAAGAATACGACGACGAGGGGGAAGAGGAAGAAGACGATGGAGACGCATACAATGAATGAGAAGGAAACAAATAAAATTGTGCATTTTTAAACACGTGGATCTTTATTACTCGCGGTAGCAATCAATTTTACGAAAGGCGTCTCCACGACTGCCCTAATTACGTCTACGTATTCGTCGTCGTATTCGTCTTCGTAACAGACAGCATATTGGCTGATACTGTTCAGTAGGGACAGGGCCAGGGCAAACTCGGTACTATCCGTGAGTTGTTCTTTAAGTGGTATCACAATACGCAGTTGGTCTTTGCTCAGGGACGGATTATGATCGACGTTATAGGGCAATGCGGTCATGACTTGATGCACGTACTGGTGGTACGCAAACATCTTTATGTTGCAAAAGCCTGCTTGCGCTACCCCGCGCTCATTACAGGTTTTCATTGCCGCTCGTAGACGGCGCTTCTCGTTCAAGTCGGTCTCGTTGTAGCTCGTATCCAGTTCGTCCCGGGATTGACACGTCGATACTGCGCAATTGTATTCCAGTAGGTCTCGCGTAGGGGTAATCGACGCCTTGTATGATAGCCCATTTCACAACTCGCTAACGTCTGTGGGAAGGAAAATGCGTACGTTCGCAGAAATCGCTCCAATTCCTCATGTGGGGGACTCAGCAGCGACGCAAAATCGAGCGGTTGCACACCTATGAGTTTGGCAACAGAGTCACGGGCGTAATTGAGCAGGTGGTCTTTGTCCTCGAATGTGGCCATCGGGGAATTTCGGAACGGCACGCTCAGGGCCACTCTCGCGGCGCCGTTGAGGGCCTAGCACGTGTTCACGGTCCTCTACTCCGCGTTGTCCATGAACGCGAAGCACCAACGTCCCTGCGAGTCTAACCACGTCGTCTTTTCGACGGGCTGCGGCGCGCGGAAAATTTCTGAAATACGGGAAACATTCTTCCCCGCACCCAAAGTTTGAAAGATTTGTCATAGATATCGCTCGACGACTCGGCTTTCGCAGTATGCACGGGCTGTTCCCCGCTATCGATAATTCCGTAGTGTATCAACAGGTCGCGCTCCAATCTAGGATTGGCGTCCGGCGTGCCTCCTTTCGCAAAAGCTAAATCCGACGCCAGAGTGGCATGCATCTTCATATCCTCTAAGGTCTGAATGATTTGCACGTATTACAATGTAGTCTTGTACGTGCCGTAACCGGCTACGTGTCCGATAAACGTCGGCGTCAATCGAAGACAGGCGAGATCGGCGCTTCCAATTCGATAGAACACCCCCTTCTTTTTCCGTTCCCACCAAGGTAGCACGGAGATGGCTATCGCATTCTTGCCTATTCCGAGAGCGTCGTCGTCGCTAGAGACGTCTGTGAACATCGATGTGGGTACACCTTCGAGGATTTTGAACGTCATCTTCTCGTACGAAGGATGAAGTTTATGCATTAGTAGCGACGCAGATTCTTTGACAAAATCCGACACCATATGTCGCTCCAATTCGGCGGGATTTGTTTGATCTAAAAGTTTCATCTCGGTGTAACCGGTACTGTCCATGCGAGTTCATGTAAACGCTATCCTTTCTCGATTTTCTTCGTCTAGCGTCATACCGTTTTCTACACACAGCAGTCGCCCGACACAGCAGACTAGAAAGGGCCGCGGCCCATTTTCAATAACGACAAAGAAAATATTTTGCGCAAACAATATGTCCTATGGTAATATTATTGCGTCACTAATTGCGAACAAATAAAACTTCGTTCAGTATTAAGCTAAGGAATATTTGGCTCCAGTGAAAAGCGCATAAGTCATTGATCATAGAGGTAATGTAGGTTACACCCTCAAGCCTGCAGTGTATCATTCCATGCCATTGTTCCTTCCTCTTGCTCTTATGTAATGTTCAACTACTGCTTCAATTTACACGAGATAATAAGCAGCTCTCGGGAATCTAGTTCACTGTTAGTGGTGCCACTGTGGACGGACGTGGAAGTGCTTTTTTGCGCGTGTGTAGGCCGATGAATTGAGATCAATATTGCCTGGTTTGTACGCGACTGTGTATATTTGCTCGCCCACCCTGTATGAGCCTGAGAAAGACTTACAGTAATAAATGAATAAAAAAAATTTCCTTTTTGAGCATAGTAACATAGTTGCATACATAGTTACAAAAAATATTTTGATGTCACGTTTTAATCCGTGAGTACTGTACATGCGTTTCACGCAATGAGACAAGTAAATTCGTCTCATGCATTATTTGATTGATTGATATTTGGAATTTAACGTTCCAAAACCACCTTATGACTACGCGAGACGCCCTATTGGAGGGCTCCCGAAATTTCAACTACCTAGGGTTCTTTAACGTGCCCCCAAATCTGAGCACACGGGCCTACAACGTTTCCGCCTCCATCGGAAATACAGCCGCCGCAGCCGGGATGCGAAACTGCGGCCTGCGGGTCAGCAGCCGAGTACCTTAGCCACTAGACCACCGCTGCGGGGCGTTTCATGCATTAGGGCTTGCTACTGTTAAAAAAGGAGACTATTAAGCTCTGTTTTTCAGAGATGAACGTGATAGCGTTATTCCGTCCCTTGTGCACAGTTCAACCACTCACTGTGTACTTTTTATTGTATGATGCGACTTGAACAATTTTATTGCGGAGTAGTACTGTGTAATTGAGAAATTGATGGTGATGTTTGATGTTTTGTGGCGCAAGGGCCATTTCACGGCCAAAGAGCGTCAGTTCATATTACTAAAAATATGGACAATGATTGTGATAAGCGGCTGTATAAAGGCCATAAAATTTCTCGCGTTAAGGCGGGTAAAAACATACAAGTAATAAAATCATGACCATGCCATGAAAGGTGTGTGTGGTGTGAATAGGTGAAAAAAGTTAATAATAACGAAAAACGATGGTGGACATGTATGGCATTAGCACAAGTACCTCACTTGTTCATACCCTTACGTCCAAGGGCCGTGAGGCAAATGCTTTCTTGTGTAGCCACCGCAGCAAAAACCTCTCGAGAGAGATCGTGCTACGGAATGCCAGGGTATATGATATGGAAATAATGAATATCTTTCAAAAGTGCTAACAAGGATTTATGACTAAAAAGCGGTTTCCTACCAAAGAACAATGCAGGGTGTAAAGATATATGTTGTCGGTAGGGTAATGGAAAATGTTGTTTTCTTAGAGTTTCTAATTGTTTACATTGGATTAAAACGTGAAGGACTGTTGATGCCTCACCACATTTGTCACACAATGGTGGATCGCCACCGGACAAAAGATGTCTGTGTGTCGTGTATGTGTGCCCTATCCTGCGTGTCGTTAGTATTACCTCTGTATGACGCGATTTTGATACTGGCAGCCAATGACCAAGGTGTGGCTTAATAACGTGTAGTTTGTTTTGTGTGTGTGTATCCCACTTACTTGGCCAGTAGTCCCTCAGGTTTCGTTTAAAAGACGGCTTAAGATCAAGGGCCGGGATTAATATTGGTGTAGGGGCAGTGCTTTTGTGGACGGATGCAGCGAGCTGATCCGCCCTCACGTTGCCTTGGATCTCACGGTGCCCTGGAACCCAGCACACTACAACATGTTGTTTGAGTATGTAGTGTGTGCACAAAATGGAGTGAAGTGAGACAAGGACAGGGTTTTTTTTGTTTTTTAAGACAGTGCAGAGCCGTTAGCACACTGAGGGAGTCTGTATAAGTTACTGCTTTTTGTATTTGTAATTGTTTGATGTGTTTAGCTGCCACAAGTATCGCGTAAGCTTCCGCTGTGAAGATACTTGTGCCTGGATGTAGAGGGCCAGCATCCGAAAAGGTTGGGCCGACAGCAGCGTAGGACACAGAGGAGTTAGACTTGGAGACATCTGTAAAGAACTCAGGACGCGTGTATTTGTGTTGAAGTTCCAGGAAGTATGTTCGAATATGGGCAATAGGTGCATGTTTTGTAACTTCTAGGAAAGACACATCGCAGTCTATAGTCTGCCACTGCCACGGTGGCAAGTATGCTACAGGAGCCATTAAACTGTGTTCAATTGACACTACAGTTTCTTCAGCTAGACCCTTCAGGCGAACTGAGAGGGGCTGCCTCATCGAAGGCCTGTTTTAAAACAGAATGGAGCTCGACAGATCAATAATATTAGAGTATGAGAGGTGCTTCTTGTCTGCTTTCACCTTAAGAAAATATACAAAGGACATGTAAGTTCTTTGTAGATGAAGCGACCATTCATTTGACTCAATGTAAAGGCTTTCTACAGGGCTGGTGCGAAAAGCACCCGTAGAAAGGCGGATGCCCAAATGGTGCACGGGGTCCAGCAATTTCAAAGCACTTCGAGTTGCAGACTGATAAACAACGGCCCCATAATCTAAGCGGGTGCGAATGAGGCTTCGATACAGACTCATGAGGCATTGCCTATCACTACCCCAAGTAGTACGGGACAACACTTTTATACCATTCATGGCTTTTAAACATGTTGTTTATAAATACTTGATGTGCGGTACGAAGGTGAACTTGTTGTCCAAGATTAAGCCTAAGAATTTAAGCTCGGCTTTGACAGACAGACGTTGCCCGTTCAGACGAATGTCAGGTTCCGAAAGCATGCCTCTCTTTCGAGAGAACAAGACGCATGTGCTTTTTTGGGGGTTAAGTCGAAATCCGTTTTCATCTGCCCATTTGGAGACCTTGTTTAAACCCAGCTGAACCGGCCGCTCACACATTGCCAAGTTGCATGACTTGAAGCCAAGCTGAACGTCGTCGACATATGTACAAAAGAACATATTGTGGGGGATGGACAGGTTCCATTTTGATAATAGAAAGTGTACAACTAAGTACACCACCTTGTGGCACGCCTGTTTCCTGGACAAATGTTTGGGAGAGAACACTGCCCACACAGACACGGAATGTCCGGTTTGACAGGTAACTTTCGATTATGTTAAACATTCTTTCGCGAACACCAAGATGGGACAGGTCTCTTAGAATTCCAAAACTCCATGTTGTATCATAAGCCTTTTAGATATCTAGGAACACAGAGAGAAAATATTGTTCATGGACGAAGGCGTCTCTGATCTGTGCCTCAATACGAACAAGGTGGTCTGATGTGGATCTACTCTCTCGAAACCCGCACTGAAATGAGTCGAGCAAATTGTTTGTTTCAAGGATATGTACAAGTCGGCAGTTTATCATCTTTTCGAAGACTTTGCACAAGCAGCTTGTTAGTGCAATAGGCCTATAGCTTGAAGCTAATGAAGGGTCCTTGCCCTCTTTCAAAATGGGAATAATAATAGCCCCTTTCCAGGAGGTAGGGATAGTGCCAGAAAACCAGATAACATTGTACAAACAAAGTAAGGTTTTTCTGTGTTTCGACTGGTAGGTTCCTTAACATTTCATACACCACACGGTCAGAACCTGGGGAGACACACTGCAGGAGTTTAGAGATGTTCGGAGCTCAGCTAGACTGAAAGCTTTGTTATATGCCTCGTATCTATTGGATTTGTGTTCGAGTTTCTGCTTTTATATCCTTGTTCTGTAATTTTGGAAAGTGTCAGTATAGTGGGATGAGCTGGATACCCGTTCGAATTGTGCACCGAGGAAGTTTGCCTGATATACCTAAGTATCACCCTGAGTGTTTACGAGTGCAAGTGTGTGTACTTGTTTTCCTGCTATCCTACCGACCATGTTGCAGACTTTAGCCGCCTGTGTGTATGAATTGATCCCTGACAAAAACTTCTGCCAGCTTTCTCTTCTGGCCTGCCGACGCGTTCTCCTGCCTTGAGATTTTATTTTCTTGAAGGTGTCAAGATTTTCGGCTGTTGGCGAGTTCCGAAGCAACCTCCATGCCCTGTTCTGTTCCGACACTCTGTGTTACACCATGGGACGTGTCGTTTGCCGGGCATTCCAGATGTTTGCGGTATGCACTTGGCTGCTGCGTCAGTTAGAAAAGCTGTGAAGTACTGCACAGCTTCATGTATGTTTAACCCACATATGTCTGTCCAACTTAAACGTGTAGTGTTATGGAACTGTTCCCAGTCTGCTTTGTTTATCAGCCATTTGGAAACATGTAGAGGACATTCATTTGTTGTTTGTGAACTCAACACTACAGGAAAATGGTCCCTTCTATATAGATTATTTATGGTTTTCCATTTCAGTAAGGGTAGGAGTGAAGGGGATACGATGATGAGGTCTATAGACGAGTAAGTTTTGTTGGCAACGTTATAGTATGTTGGCTCTTTCCTATTCAACAAACAGGCACCGGAAGAGAAGAGAAATTGTTCAATGAGACGACCTCGTGCATCACAGCGAGAATCGCCCCACAGTCCTCTATGAGCATTTAGGTCCCCAAGAAGCAAATAAGGTTCAGGCAGCTCGTCTATTAAAGACTGGAATTCACGTCTTTCAAGACGGTGGTGGGGAGGTACGTAGGAAGAGCAGATTGTGACGAGTTTGTTTAAAAGTACCGCTCGAACAGCCACCGCCTAAAGGGATGTCTGGAGTGGTAAATGTGTACACGCTAATCCTTGGTAATGATACTGGCTACGCCACCGGATGACGCCACAGCATCATCTCGGTCTTTTCGGTATATGACGTAAGCACGTAAAAAAATTGTATTGGAAAATATTAGGTGTGTTTCCTGTACACACAGCACTTGAGGTGAGTGTTTGTATAAAAGCTCTTGGACGTCGTCTAGGTTTTTAAGCAGTCATCTGACATTACAATGTATAATTTGTGTTTCCATATTGGAAGTTATGTAGTGCTGTGCGTACGTTAAGAGAGTGACTTGTTTAAGCTGAAAGGTTGAGCTCAAGTAACAGGGCTATTATCAGGCTCTGTTATGAGCTTTTTAGTTTTCTTCGCGTGGTTCAGAGTGCCGCGTCGCTCTTTTGGCACCAGGGGTGCCGCCATATTCATTGCCTCTTCGGAGGCACTGGATGCCCGCTCATGCGAGCTGGTTTTTCGAAGCTTGGGCCTCGCCTGGCGAGGTGAGGCCTTGAGACCAGAGGACCCTGAAGTCTCTGGTCTCTGTTCAATAGTAGGCGGAGTAGACTCAACTACTGCCGCCTTGGGGGCAGGCGCCACAGCCAATGGCTCGCTCTGCGCAGGCCGAAGGAGTGGCGAGGGCTGGTGCGACGCTTCCCCATGGCAAGCCGCATCAGCATATGTGGGGCCACAAAATGGCGAGACTCTCCTTCTTGCTTCTTTAAAATCTAATCTTTTCTTTTATCTTTCAAATGATGATCTCTTTTTCTTTTTTCCAGAAAGAACAGGAACGTGAGTACGCAGCATGATTACCGCCACAGTTCACACAGTGTGCAGGTTCTTCGCAGTTGTCGGACGCTTGACCCACGACTCCACAGAGAGCACAAGTTTTCCGGCCACGACAGCTTTTCGAGCCGTGGCCCTATCTCTGACTTTGGAAGCAACGACGGGGGTGGGGAATATATGGCCTCATGGATGTCTTTGTATACCCAGTCCGAATGGTTTCTGGCAAATCGCTCAAAGCAAAGGTCAGTACTAAGTGTTTGGTTGGTATTTCCTTTTGATCTCTTCTTATATTAATACGCTGTACGTTTGTCACGTTCTGGCTCTTCCATCCTTCCAGAAGTTCAGCTTCGGTCAGGTCAAGCAAATCTGCGTCCGATACTACCCCGCGAGAGGAGTTCATGGACCTTGGCGGCATAATACTGATGGGTGTGTCTCCAAATGATGTGTGGGTGTTCAGTTTATCGAATTGGTCTGCGTCACGTATCTCAAGGAGTAGATCTCCACTGGCAATTTCGGTAACCTTGTACCCGGCACCAAGAGTTTCGGTTGAGCACCTAGCCCCTACGAAGGGGGATACAGTTCTGGCTTGCTTGCTAGTTTTCTCGCAGTGTATAACGTGGAAATGAGGAAAGATTTGTCTTGGCCAGATGAAAAAAATGATATCTTCGGTGCGTACCCGCTTTGAGGAGGCACTATCATTAAGTAAAGGGAATGCTTTATGCATGCTAATGGTATGTTGTTCAGCAGCGTTGGCGGCCACCCACCACGGAGCCCAACGAGGGGACGCTGCAAGTTTGCGGATGCTGAAAGCTTGCAGACGTCAGCCGTACAACTCTGCTATAACCCAATGCCTTTAGGCCAAGGTGGGGGGGGGGGGCGCTGCGAGCGCGCGGAGCGAGCGGTCACGCTTCACATCGGCTCCGTAGGAAATGCTAATTTTCGGCGGACCATCGACCCCTACAGGACTAATTTTGGTACGTGAGTGATCAACTCGGTGAGTGGACCACGTCAATACAAAATTTGGGCCATTTCACCCTACTTTGGGAGTTTTAGAGCGATTTCATGTGCGAAGCGGGCGAGGCCCCGCTATGCCTAACGACGGCTACTTTCGCTCCGACCATGTGCTCGGTCGGCGCGGCCCTTGGGGCGGCCTTAGAGACCTCCGCAGAGCTCGCCAGGCTTCGGAATGACGAGAACGACCAACACTACGAAGAATTTAAAGCTATGGACACCTCGGCTGCGGATATAAGTGCAGATTCTGCTCGCAAGAGGCGGCATGGTCAGCTAGGCCTAACCGCCGCGAAGAAGAAAGCCGCCGAACAACCGACCGGATCGCGACTCGACGCCAGCGGGGACTGCTCGACGACGATCGGCGACGGTTTTCCGACCGCCACCGGCATCGGACAGTGTGTTACCGCGGTGAACAGTGACTGTGACCCGCCGAACTCGTGTGCGGGTTGGACTGTAGTGGCCTCTCGGCGCGAGAACAAACGGCAAAAAACGGGCAGCCCATCGCAGCGGGATACCCTAACCGCAGGTGAGCCGAGCAAGTCTCTCTCGGCTTCGAACGCTAAGTTGAAGGAGGAGCGTAGGCGCGAACAGAAAGCGCAGTACGTTGCCAAAGTGAACGCTAATATGGCAAAATCAGCCCGCATACCTACTTTCGCCAAGAAAGACGAGCACCGCGTGGATGTTAGGCCTCGCGGGGGACTCGAAGTGAGTGCCATCAAAATGACCACGCTGCGCACAGCCATCATAACAGCGGCTAACATTAAGATCGAAGAAGCGGAGGACGATTCGTTTGCGCCGAACGCCGCCCAGAACATTATAGTGCTGAGCACTCCTAGTGAAGCAAGATCTTTTCGCTACGGATCGATCCGTAATATCACGGTGGAGGAACGCACGTATGAAACTTTTGCGTATAAGAGCACCCCAGACAATACCTCACGGGGTGTAATAAGTGGAGTGGGCAGAGAGGAACCCGAGGAACAGATCACTTGGTTCCTAGTGAACAAGCATAACCCCACTGTTATGGCCGCACACCGGCTCGGAAATTCTGAGTCGGTGGTAATTCTATTTGAAGGAAACAAAGTACCGCACTACGTAAAGTATGGCAGCTTTGTCTCGAAGTGTACGCTGTACAGGCAGCACCGTGAGGTCTGCACTACATGCGGCAAGATAGGGCACAGGAAAGACGTGTGTCCAACTCCGAACGCTAGGGTGTGCTTCGCTTGCGGTACAAACAACCCAGGAGAAGACCATGCAGAATACTGCAAACCAAGATGCAAGTTCTGCGGCGGCTCCCACGTCACGGGCGTGGGCAAATGCAAGAACAAATTCAAAACGCCACTACAAATCAAGCAGCGGCAGAGGATAAAACAGAACACCGAAACTATAACCGAGATGGCGCCCGCGAAAGCGCCCGGGGAGGCTGCGCTTTCTAGAAGATTCGACTTCCCGGAGCCGGGAGCCAGCGGCACACGTCACGAACAGAACGGCGTGGCGAGCCGTGATAGGAGCAGAGCGGAACCGGAGGACGTGAAGTGGGCTGACGTCACCTCCGAAAGACCGAAAGAAGCGCGTCCGCCAAGACCGGCGCCGAAGGTGCAAGCGCACCTGAGCATGACAAACAAGTCTGACGTCAATCACGCGGCGATGACGCAAACGAGCGGGGCCCTGAGCAGAGCAGCAGCTGCAACGCTGAAGAAGCCTGGCAAGATGCCAAGCGACGGCGGTGGCGGCTGCAGCGAACAATGCAAGAAAGAGACGCGGGAGTTGAACGATACCGTTAAGAAAATGGAGAAGGCGATGGAGGAACTCCAGACGGCGATGGCGGCGACGCAGCTCACCATCAAACAACAACGAGGCGTCATCGACGAACAACGAGACGCCATTAGAAGGCTTCAAGAGGGGGGATCAAGGAACGAAGCCAACAACAAGATGGCGACAGACGCCGATGAGGATGACAACGGAACCCCAACGAACATCGCGGGCAACCGCTTTGTCAACACTACAACCCCTAAGACCTACCAATTCACCGCCAAAGCGAAGACTCCGACAAGGGCATCCATGGTTGCAGTGGCAAGAGGGTTGGAAGCACATCCCGATGAGGAACTAGAAAGCGAAAGCAACGAGGAAGAAGATGATAGCGCCTCGGTCATCTCGGTGGCAACTACAAACAACGGAGACAGGACCAAACCTCTCGGCTACGGGAGCTTCAGTAAGAAGATCGGTCGGAACGCGAGAGCTATAAAGAAATGGGGCAAGAGCTTTCAGGGCCTCGAGCAGAGAATCCTCACGAAATGCACCCAAGTCATCCAACAACAACTTGCGCGAACAATTCAGCTCCACATCAAGCAAGCGCTAGAGAGGGCCCTGAGCCCTGAGAAGCTGCAGCCGCTAATTGGTGAAGCGGTGCATCAATATTGCCAAACACAAAAGGCTCTCCCTCATAATGGACAGCAACAATAAGATCAAGATCTGGCACTGGAACGCCAATGGGTTCCGGTGCCAAAATACAATCCTACAACAGTACTTGAGATCGCTGGCATGGACGGCTCGCCCGGACGAGATAGCGGTCTAAGAAACCCACACCGAAGACACGCCGACGCTGCC
The DNA here is from genome assembly GCF_043290135.1 of Rhipicephalus microplus. Lineage (NCBI taxonomy): Eukaryota > Metazoa > Arthropoda > Arachnida > Ixodida > Ixodidae > Rhipicephalus > Rhipicephalus microplus. The sequence continues at coordinate 1,456,837 of NW_027464593.1, forward strand.
AGGGTATCGGACACACGCCTGCCCCCCGTCCGCTCGCACATGCGGGAAGGGTGCGGCGCAGGGCGTGTGCACGTTCATCCGGAAAGGCATCGCCCACGTGAAACACCAACAGTTCCTGTGCAGCAGGGACACCGCCATCGAGCTGTGCTTCACTGAGCTAGCAATTAGCGGCAAAGGACGAGGAACCCGGAGTGGAAGAAAGAAGAAGACGTCAACCACCGTCTTCATTGCTAACATCTATAGCAATCCAAGACATGGAAAGCAGAAATTCAAAATTTTTTTCCATAAGATCAAGAGCGCCGCATCTCAAGCACAGAAAGACCTGGCCAAAAGAGGAGACGCTGCCGCGGTAATATTGTCACGATGAGTCACAAGTACGGGGGGATTTATTGAACGACAGGGTAGCTAGCTCTAGGACGATGCGTCAGTCGTGGCTGGCTCTCGAGCAGAGAAGAAAGCACGCGATCATCTTTTTCCTCCAGATTGAGAGGCGCTCTTGCTGTCGACCCACTACGTGCTGGTGGCATTATCCCCCCTTCCAAAAAGAAAAAAAACAAGTCCCAAAAAGAGGAAAGAAAAGTACATAGCATCACCGCGATGCTACTACATAGGCACGTGAAAAAGAAATTGCAAATTCGGATAATGTGAAAGTAAAAATTGAAGAGCGTGCCAATATAAGAAACGTCAATGAACGAGAAAGCAAGTTCACACAAATAAACAAAAAACACAAAGAATGCTGTACGGTAAAGGAAAAGTTACGAGCAACGCGCAATAAATGGTTTCATGCGCAACACATGAACGACGTCGGGCCTCAGCCGTGTCCTGCTCTGTGCATGGGGTGTTGAGTCCGGAACCACTTCGTAGTTCACGTCACTGACGCGGCGTAACACTTTATATGGGCCAAAGTACCGGCTCAGCAACTTTTCGCTAAGGCCACGGCGGCGGACGGGCGTCCACACCGAAACTTGATCTCCGGGGCTGTAAAACACTTCTCTGTGGCGGGTATTATAGCGTCGTGCGTCTGCCTGCTGTTGCTGGCCGATGTGCAGTCGCGCGAGCTGCCGGGCTTCCTCAGCACGCTCTGCGAATTCTTCGGTGTCAGTTGCCAACTCGTTTTCGTCTTGACACGGTAGCATAGAGTCTAGCATGGTCTGCACTTCGCGGCCGTAGAGAAGCCAAAATGGCGTGAATCGCGTGGTCTCTTGCACGGCGGTATTATACGCGAAGGTCACGTAAGGTAAGATCCGGTCCCATGTTTTGTGCTGTACGTCGATGTACATTGAGATCATGTCTGCGAGGGTCTTATTCAGTCGCTCGGTAAGTCCGTTGGTTTGCGGGTGGTACGCAGTTGTTCTTCGGTGTCTGGTGTTGCTCAGTTTGAAAACTTCGTCCGTAAGCTGCGCCGTGAATGCCGTCCCTCTGTCCGTTATTACACTGGAAGGAGCACCGTGTCGTAACACGATGTGGCGCATGAAAAATTGTGCTACCTCAGAAGCCGTGGATCGTGGGATCGCCTGGGTTTCAGCGTAGCGTGTCAAATAGTCGGTCGCGACGATCACCCATTTGTTGCTGTCCGCAGACAGGGGAAATGGCCCGAGAATGTCCATGCCGACTTGGTCGAATGGCGTGCAAGGTGCTTCAATGGGCTGAAGCAAACCAGCTGGCTTAACAGATGGTTGCTTTCGGCGCTGACATTCCCGACAGCTCTTCACGTACTTCTTGACGCTTGCCGAAAGTCCTGGCCAATAGTACCTCTCACTCACTCTGGCAAGTGTTCGTGAGTAGCCCAGATGACCGGATGTGGGTTCGTCATGGCGAGCGAAGAGGACGTCGTCTCGCATGTCTCGAGGAACCACCAGGAGGTAGGCACGGTTGTTCGAACGAGCGTTCTTCTTGTACAGCACACCATCTCGAAGGCAGAACGACGGCAACGAGCGGAATAAATGACGTGGTATGATTGTGTCCTGGCCCTCTAAATGATCGATGATCGGACGAATCTCTGCGTCATCCCGCTGCCGTTTACTCAAGTCTGATGAGCTAATGGCGCCCAGGAAGCCTTCGTCTTCCTCTGCTTCCTGACTGACGACATGAAGGGGCGCGCGTGACAGTGTGTCAGCGTCTTCATGCTTACGGCCGGACTTATGGACGATGGTGACATCAAATTCCTGCAGCCGCAAGCTCCACCGTGCTAGCCGTCCTGAAGGGTCGCGCAGGCTTGCCAACCAGCAGAGGGCGTGGTGGTCCGTCACTATCTTGAAGGGACGACCATAAAGGTACGGGCGGAACTTGGTGATTGCCCACACGGCTGCGAGGCACTCTTTCTCCGTAGTGAAATAATTCGCCTCAGCACGCGATAGAGAGCGGCTGGCGTAGGCTATCACTCTTTCGATGTCTTCTTGACGCTGAACGAGCATTTCACCGAGCCCAATGTTACTAGCGTCGTATGGACCTCCATGTCAGCATCATCGTCGAAATGAGCGAGAACGGGCGCTGATTGCATGCGCTGTCGCAGCTCATCAAAAGCTGCTTGTTGCTCGTTTTCCCAGACAAACGGTGTGTCGTCCCTTGTGAGACGAGTCAGAGGTTCTGCTATCTGTGAAAAGCCATGAATGAATCGGCGATAGTAGGCGCACAAACCAAGAAAGCGCCGGACGGCTTTCTTATCGACAGGAGCTGGTAATTCGGCAACAGCGGCAAGCTTGTCCGGATCGGGACGGATTCCTTCGGCGCTAACTACATGTCCAAGAAACTTTAGTTCTTTATAGCCGAAGTGGCACTTCTGTGGCTTTAGTGTGAGGTCCACCGACCGGATAGCCTCCAGCACGCTGCGCAGGCGCTGAAGGTGCTGCTCGAACGTGGCAGAGAAGACCACCACATCGTCAAGGTAGACAAGACAAGTCTGCCACTTCAGCCCTGTGAGGACAGTGTCCATCATTCGCTGGAAAGTCGCTGGCGCTGAACACAAGCCGAAAAGGAGTACTCGAAATTGGTATAGGCCGTCTGGAGTCATGAAGGCTGTCTTTTCGCGGTCTCGCTGATCTACCTCGATTTGCCAGTACCCGCTTTTGAGATCGAGAGAAGTGAAATAATGGGCACGATGAAGTCTATCTAGCGAATCGTCGATACGCGGTAGTGGGTACACATCCTTTTTGGTCACGTTGTTAAGCTTTCGGTAATCGACGCAGAAGCGTAGCGACCCGTCCTTCTTTTTGACAAGCACGACTGGAGATGACCACGGGCTGTTGGATGGTTCGATAACGCCATCGTCAAGCATCTCGCGAACTTGCTTACGTATCGCTTCACGTTCTTTAGCCGACACGCGGTAGGGGTGCTGGTGTATTGGGCGTGCGTCCTCGTACGTGATGTTCTAGTGTTGAGGGATGGACGTCTGGCGGATCTTCGAGCAACTTCCGAAGCAAGACCGGTACTCGAACAAAAGCGCTCGCAGCGCAGTCTGGTTATCGGTGGACAGATCAGGATTGATGTCAATGTTGCTCATTGATGTGTCTGCGTTATCCACTACTTCTGACGTGAGACAGTTGGTTACGTTTGCTACTTCGTGGGCAAACGCTATCAAAGTGCCACGGAAAAGGTGTCGATGCTCGTTGCTAAAGTTGGTAACGAGCAATTCAGATCGGCCGTCACGAACGTGTATTACACTTCTCGCTACACATATGCCTTGCTGCAGGAGGTGTTCTAAATTTGTCTCGGCCACCACATCGCCATCGCTCAAACCACAGCATGTTACGTCGACTAGAACACTGGCTCGGGGAGGAAGCGTCACGCTCTGTTCAGAAATACGGAGTACGTCGACACGCATTCCGTCATCCTGCACGTTGATTGCTCGCTGGGCTGAGAACGTGACGCGGCGCTCTTGCAAATCAATGATAGCTCCATTTTCCTGTAGAAAATCAACTCCCAGAATGACGTCACGGGAGCATTCACGTAGAACCAGGCAGCTTGCTACGAATGTGTACCCTTGAATCTGTACTCTAGTTGTGCAGGCACCCAGTGGAGTAACGACATGGCCACCAGCTGTCTGAATCTGCGAGTTATGCCATGGTGTGATTACTTTCTTCAGCTGCGTTGTCAGTTTCCCGCTCAGTATGGAATAGTCTGCGCCGGTGTCCACTAACGCATTAACTACACAACCATCAATTGTTACTGCTATGTCGAGTCAAAGCCGGCTATCCTTTGCAGCAGCAGGTGATGTCGGACCAGTTTCTGTACAGTTCTGCGTCAATAGGAGGTCTTCAGCGCTTCGACGTTCAGCGACCCCGCCCCCAGAGGTCGCTTCGGCTAGTTTTCCCGGTGGGGGCTGGGAGATCGTGCGGTAGAATACCGCTGGGGCGTTGATGAAAATCGCCTCGGTGATGGCGAGCGCGACTGGCGCCCGGCAGACGGTGGTGCATGCTGCTGGGAGAAGTAGTTTTGGATGTCGCGTGGTCTCTGACCGTAACGGGGTGGCGGCGAGTACGCAGAGAAGCCGCGAAGCCCAAGACGGCGATATGGGCACTGGCGGTACAAGTGATCAGCTTCTCCGCAGTGAAAGCACAGAGGCCGGCGATCAGGTGTGCGCCAAACATCAGACTTTCGAGGAGACGTGTGCCGATCGTCGATGTACTGAACTGGTTGCACTGAACGATGGGCGATAGAAGCACCAGAGACAAAGGGCAGGGGCGGTGGCGTGTACGTGCCTTCGTAGTACGGTATGTGCTGCGCTGACTGTAGTGAAACAGCAGGAACAGGATGGACGAATAATGGCGGCGTTGCAGCAGGGCGTTTCAAGGCTTCCGCGTAGGTTGTCTCGCGGCGGTATTCAGCTGGAGCTGGCACAGCTGTATCATGAGGCAAGGTGTCCCGGAGGGCCTGGTGCAGCTCATCCTTGATCACAGTTGCAATAGAGTTGACTTTAGGATGAGGTGTTACACCAGCCTTTTGTAACTTTTCACGTACTATATCACGGATGAGTTCACGTAGACAGTCGTTGTTGGTTCTAGTGGCGGTGAAAATGTCGGCAGTAGACATGCCACTGACTTGCCTGTCGCATTGGTTGGATCGCTGCTGCAGCATTTTTTCCATTGTCACGGCCTCGGACAAGAACTCCGCGACCATCTTCGGAGGACTTCGCACGAGGCCGGCAAAAAGCTGGTCCTTGACACCGCGCATCAAGTGACGCAACTTCTTGTCCTCTGTCATTCTTGAATCGGCCCGTCGGAAGAGGCGCGTCATGTCTTCGACGTACGCGGTCACAGTTTCGTTTGGCGACTGGACGCGGGCAAGAATAGCTTGTTCAGCTCTTTCTTGGCGGTCAGTGCTGGCATATGTCTGCAGAAGTCTACGAGAGAATTCGGGCCACGTCGTCAGCTGCTCCTCCCGATTTTGATACCACGTGCGAGCCCCGTCTTCGAGATAGAAGTAGACACGACCCAGTTTCGCCGCGTCGTCCCACTGATTCAAGTTGGCTACGCACTCGAAGTCCGCCAACCAGTCCTCAACGTCTTCGCGCTCCGTACCATGGAACGTCGGCGGTGCCCGTGGGCTTTCCAACGTATAGCGGTTCGGCGACGTGCTTCCCGTGCCGGTTGCCAAGGTTTGTACCGAAGCGCTGGTCATGTTTGTTGACGTGGTGGGAGCAGTATCGTTGACTTCCGGAGGCAATCCCCTGATTCGGCGGCTGGTCCGATGCACGGGAGTGTTGACTGGCACTGGACTCGTATTACGGCTTCCTGGGGGGGGGGGGGGTCTGCAGCATCCGTGAGGCTACCCAGCACCTTCCACCAGTTTGTCACGATGAGTCACAAGTACTGGGAGATTTATTGAACGACCGGGTAGCTAGCTCTAGGACGATGCGTCAGTCGTGGCTGGCTCTCGAGCAGAGAAGAAAGCACGCGATCATCTTTTTCCTCCAGATTGAGAGCCGCTCTTGCTGTCGACCCACTACGTGCTGGTGGCAATATGCGGTGATTTCAACGCCCAACATCGAAAGCTCGGCTACACGACCACCACGTCCAAGGAAAGGAACCTTCTCGAAGATGCCGGCGAAGCCGAGTTCACGTTACTGATCAATCCAGCCCATCCATCAAGGATCAGAACATTGGTTGCCCGGGATACAAATCCGGACCTAACCTTTGCGATGCTGCCCGAAGGTGGCACCGCGAAGTGGAGGAATACGGGAATCAACCTGGGCAGCGATCACTTCATCATCGAAATTGAATTACCGCTGGCTCATCTCAACGGGAACCCGAACAGCGGCAAAACATCAAAGCACAAACTCGTCGACTGGAGCAAATTCCGTAACACAGAACTCGGCGAAGTCGACAATATCGACGAGTGGTCAGCGAAGCTGCTGGCGGCAACAGAAGGGGCCACCGAAGAGATCGATGCACCCGAAGAAATCGAAACCATGGACCCGTGACTAGCCCACCTCCTCGAAGCCAGGCGCTCGCTCCAAAAGCGTTGGCGGCGGCAACGTTACAACAGAAAGCTACGAAAGAAGATCGCAGAACTCGGCCAAGAGATCGAGCGACACAGCAGGCAGCTCTGGTCACAGTAGTGGTTTGCACTCTGCAGCCACGCTGACGGACAGCTTCACCGCGGCGGCACTTGGAAACTGCTCAGGCAACTGATGGATGAGACCAAGAGCTGCGAATACCAACGTACACGCATGGCCCAAATCCTACACACCACCACTCGTCAACTGGGCGAAGAAGAGATGTTCAAGCGACTCAACGAGCGCTACCTCCCCATCATTAGTCACGAAGACCACCCAGACTACGCCGGCCAGCCAAACCTCCACCTCGACCGAGATCTAGAGGAATGGGAAGTGAGGCAGGCGGCGCAGGGCCTGAACTGTCGTTCGGCCGCCGGACCCGACAGAGTTACTAACAAAGCTCTACGCAACCTGAGCGACTCAGCCATCACATCACTGACACGCTACTACAACGAATGCTGGCGTAAAGGCAAGCTGCCCAAGGCCTGGAAGACAGCAAAGACGATCCTGCTGCCAAAACCAAACAAGCCACCGGGTATAGAGGGCCTGCGTCCCATCTCGCTCACGTCCTGCGTGGGCAAGGTCCTGGAGCACGTTCTTAACACCCGGTGGAACTGTTACATGGAAGCCCACCATGTCTACCCGGACTAAATGCTTGGCTTTCGGGCCAAGTTGGGAACGCAAGACGCCATGCTCCTGATCCAACGAGAAGTCCTTGACCCACCGGGCGGGACTCCAAAGAATGACAACCGAGCGATCTTGGGCCTGGACCTGCAGAGTGCTTTCGACAACGTTAGACACTCGTCGGTCCTGGCTCAGGTGTCCCGCCTAGGGCTGGGCGCAAGATCGTACAACTACATCAGAGCCTTCCTCTCTCGCCGCACGGCCAGGCTGGAGGTGGGAGGAACGAAGCTTGAAGAACGAGAGCTGGGCAGTGTCGGGACACCACAGGGCTCGGTCATCTCCCTGTTCCTGTTTAACATTGTCATGATCGAGGTGGCCAGGCGTCTGGAGGCTCTGGGCCCGGGGATACGACACTGCCTCTACGCCGATGACGTAACCATCTGGGCCACGGGTGGAAGCGACGGAGACATCGAGGCGGGTCTGCAGGCGGCGGTGGACGCCGTGGAGTCTGCACTCTCGGGCACGGGCTTGCGGTGTTCGCCACAAAAATCACGGCTACTCATCATGCCACCACCTGGGAGGCACAGAAAGAAGGCAAGTCGAGAGGCGGCCGAGAACATCATCGTGCGCACCAGTGACGGTATGGAGATCCCACACGTCCCGGGGCTTCGAGTCCTGGGGATGTTCGTGGACGGCACCCAAACTAACGCCACGGCGGTCAAGAACATCACAACCAAGATGGGCATCGCAGCGCGCCTGGTCAAGCGAATGTCGTCCCGCTACCGGGGCATGAAAGAGAGGGGGCTCCTGCATCTGCTGCAGGCTTTCGTTATAAGCCACGCGGCATATGCGGGGGTCTTTCACCGCTGGACCGGCGCGGAACGAGCCAAGATCGACGCTGCCATCCGGAAGGCTTACGCAGGGGCTCTTGGGCTTCTACAAGGCACAAAGACAACGGCCTTGCTGTCTCTGGGAACACACAACACGCTCTCGGAGATCAGCGAGGCCCAGAGAACTTCGCAGCTGAGCCGCCTGAGCGACACAGCCGCCGGCAGATTACTCGATCGGGTGGGATTATTACCCCCTGGAGAACGCCCGGGAGCAGGACCGGACGGGGAGCTAGAAGAACAAGTCCCTCTGAGCGATGAGGCAGCGAGGAAAATCATTGTCTACCCGCTGCCAAAGAACATGTACTCAGAAATGGATGCGGGCAGGCGAGCGGCGAGAGCAGCGGTGCTGGCCCGTCAACATCAGAGAGACGAGGGCGCAGTCTACGTGGACGCCGCAAGATATGCGGGAAGACGCAACGCCTTCGCAGCAGTAGTGGTCAGCGCTACTACCGGTAAACAACTAACAGCAAGCACCGTGCGCGCCCGAACAGCCGGCCAGGCAGAGGAGGCGGCGATAGCCCTGGCCACAGGTAGGCCGGGCATGCGCACGGTGCTAAGCGACTCAAATCAGGCAATCAGGAATTTTGCCCGAGGCATGGTCTCCCGGGGCACTGAGCAGCTAGTGACGTCCATCGCGGCTTTGCGGGCTGCTCGCGGTGCCGCTACAGGGCCAACCATCGCCCTCAAATGGTTCCCAGCCCACATGGGACAACTGGCTCTCGACATTGAGAACCGCAACGAGGAGGCAGACGCTGTGGCCCGTGATCTCATCACGCGCCGGACCGCGGCAGGCCGTCTCCCCGAAACCAGCGGTGAAGAACGAGAAGACCTCGATCCCCTCACCGACTACGGAGGGATCCTGGCGGCCTACAGAGAGGCCAGGAGAGCCTTTCCACCCCCGCATCGTGAACTGTCACGTGAGGAAGCAGTGAAGCTCCGACAACTGCAAGCGGAATGCGTGCTAACACCAGCATTGGCCCGGCACGTATGCCCCGACATGTTTGTGGACGCTAAGTGTAGCGTGTGCGAACGTGAACTAGCCACCCTCCGCCACATCATGTGGGGCGGGTGTAACAGTGGTGTGAACAATGGGAATGGGCAGTGCCAGGACGCCACGTATCCCGAAGAGGTAGGAGCATGGATACGCTCCCAAGACTCAAACACACAACGAAGGGCCATCCAGCGGCTTGAGGAGGCCCTGGCAAAGCAGACGAGAAAGAGAACTGACGCCCCGGACAACGGGAGCGGACGAGCCCGAGTATCCAACAGCTAGCCAGAGCACAACGCCCTCAAGATCTAGGGCCTGGGACTATAGGACTATTAGCCATAGTTTTTAGATAGGGAATACCCGCGCCCTGCACGGCCGGTGACCTCCCGCACGCCGGATGCGCGAAAAATGTTGTTTCTCTCTCTCTTTAGGCCAAGGTAGGTTATTTGCACAGGGTTAACCCTTGCCGCCGAGAAAATTGGAAGCAAGCAGAAGAGAGAAGTAGACAGGAAAGCTAAAAAAGTAAGAAAGACGAAGATGTTGGGAGAGAGAGATAGGAAAAGGCGACTGCCAATTTCCCCTGGGTGGTTTAGCCCAGGGGTGCCGTCTACGTGAAGCCGGGGCCAAAGGGGTGCGTTGCCTCTGCCGGGGGGCCTTAACGGTCCAATCACCCAGCGTCGGCTCAACCCCCAGGATCCCCTTTTCACCGGACACGGCAAAGCCACGCACGGCTAGGCGTGGGAGGGAGTAGAAACTGCCCCGTTAGCTCGGGTCCGTGGTGTCGCTATACACCAAACGCCTACTTTCGCAGGCGCCCCTGCGGGGTATTTGAGAAATTTGAAAGTGTCTTGCCTCAATGGAGGTTTAGCACACGACTGCATTCTAAGTAAAGAAAGATAGCATAGTTTAAACTCCGAGCCATACTCTGTTATCTTTGCCGAGCAGCGCGAAAAAATAAAGTACAAAAAATTGGCCCCGTATGTGCATGTAATCTGCCGATGTCGTCGAAAGATGATAGTCCTGCGTGTGGAGAGAGTGAACAGTTCATTTGGTGTTCTGCGCAAAAAAAGGTAACTGGTATTTTCGAGGCGCTGCGCTAGAGTGCCTCGAGCGTTCAGTGGAGGCAAACGAGCGCATCAGGTCAGGTCACACGTGAGACATGAGCGCCACCTGGCAGTCTTCTTGTAAAACAAAGCGCGTGGTTCTGAGACGGGTGTGCGCGCCCGTCTCAGAGGTGATAAGGAGAGGAACGCAAGGTGACGGGTAGGTGCCACCACCATTGCGTCTTAGGAAAGCGTTGGAAACACTCACCTTTTCGTGCAAGCATTGCATGGGCAGCGCAGCGTGATAAGTGCTACGGTCCTTAAAGTTACTTATGTATGTATTTTTGAGTGAATGGTGCACAAGCAGAATATATACGTGTTGTTATGGTGCCCCAGACAAGCGCAATAATTGCTTTATAATTGACAATTTCACAAATGTGAACGCTATATTTTGAGCAACATTGGTGGGCGCTGCGGAAGGGGTCGGCTGTTTCAAGAATCCGGTGCCGTTGAGAGTGAACAAACAGACAAATGTACAGATAGACAGACAGATTAAAATTTTTGCGCCGAAGGTTCCAAGAAAGACTATAGTCTTAAAAAAAAACACCTGGACACAGCGCACACTAACAGCTTAAACATTATTGGAAAAACAGACATATATATGCGGTTGGCGAAAAAACATGATTGTTTTTTCGCCAACCGCATATATATACCGCAAAAACACGTGCGGCGAAAAAAAATGATTAGATGAGCAGACAGAAGGTAATAATGATGCGCTTTCAAAAAGCTATCTCAGCGGCAGACCAACATAACCGAGAGCTGCGCGACGCATGAATTACCAGCATTGCTGATGAGATACGCCTCTTCAATTTCCTGTGCTACCCTGTCCCTGAATCTAGCTTCAACTACCGTATCATCAAACAAGGGCGCGCAGCCACACTTTCTACAATGCGATGACAGGTTAGAACATGGTTGTCCCTTTAGAGAAGCTTTGTGATCCATAATTAAAACATTAAATTCAAATGCTACTTATTACTATATTGGATTCTATTATTATGCCCACACCGTGAAAGACAATGATTAGTAGTCTGATTATTTAATAATTTTTTTCACTTCACGTGTTCTCGTGACCACACACACACACACACATATATATATGCATATATATATATATATATATATATATATATATATATATGTGTGTGTGTGTGTGTGTGTATATATTTCTGTTTTCTCTAATAAAGTTTCAGTTGTTAGTGTGCACTGTGTTCAGGTGTCGTCCTTTTGTACTTCAGTTTTTTTCGCGCAACTCAGTTAAGATGTATTACTTCGTCCAGCACACTGTGCTTCTAAATATTGTGCACTGAATTGATTTAGAACTTGCTATGCACCCATTACGCAGTCTTGAGGGAATACGCGCAGTAACGTGTGTGCCTTTTGTAATGATTGGTTGTCTTTAAACCGCAAAATTGCGTTGGTAATAACATGTTGTGATTCCCGATGGCAATGTACGCTTGTATCAAGCAACATTGCGGCACTGTTACATGTTGTGCTGAGAAACCTGTATGTACGATGTGTGGGTTTGTTAAACATGAGTTATTTTTTTTTGCGTTTCCAATCAGAGGAAGTTATTCATACTTTATTTCTAAGCAGATACATAGCTTTGTGGTAGATCACTTGCTTGCCATGCAAATGGCCTGAATGATTTCGATCATCACTCAGACCTAAAAATTTTTTATTATTTGTTTTATTTGCAGTTTTCTCAATTTGCGGTCACGAACAAGATAATTTTTCACTCAGAAGCACCAATGTCTACGCCGGCGTTTTTGCGGAACCAGCTCTTTACCGCTGTTGTGTTAGTGGTGCATTATTGGTAGAACGGAAAGTGGGTTACGTGTACAAAAGACAATCTTGGTGACCCATTGGATAGTAATATGGCTGATAGCCTCCATTTCTACGCGCACAGAGACCTATGGACACCAGGTATTGCAGTCACGCTATAGGCCATTCCTAGTCACAATAATTGTTCATCACAAGCTTGCATGCATACCAATCGCTTTTGAGCGAACTTCATAAAGGTCGATTATCAAGTCTTTCAAGTTATTTAATGCAAATGGAGTTCATATGGTCAAGAGCAACACAATATTTCTTTTTCTCACTATGAATGCTCAATCGAAACGCTAGAAAATTTTTAAATAAAAACACTAAAATCTTTTTACAAAACTCAAATAGAGATTGAAGTTTTTTTATGCTAATTAGAATGGTCAAGTCGGAATCGATAAAGCGAAATATTTCTTTGCACCGACCTATGTCTCAAATCATGTCGACAGTAGGTTCAAGCTAAGAGATATCGCATGCAAAACAGACGTATTTGAAAATAATTTTTTAACCAGAAGAATCAGAGAATGAAACAAGCCTGCCTTGCCTCTACTTTCTCAAATGATTTTTCTTATTCTGCATTAGAATGAGTGTGTTGTATTTTTCATTGATGTGTGTATTTGTGTTGCGGGCTGCAATTGAGGCGACTTTGATTATTTGTTCAGTTGACTATGTGTCTGTTTTGTATTATACTGTTTGTAAACGCTGCCTCATTGTAATGCCTATTGACGCTGTAAATAATGAAATAAATTAGGTTCAGTGGATAAGCAATCAACTTGCACACAATCAATGTATCTCTTTGGGAGAAGTGGACTAACTGTGACATGCAACAAGAATTCCTGGCTTCTAAACAGCACAGTCACACATGCCGGCAAAAAGACCCAGAAACTGCAGCATCCACGTTTTTGTCGTGCGTGCTGTGGAGACGGCTCGTCATAGCGTCATCTAATAAAGGACCTATAGAATTGCAAGATAACTAATCCTTGTTCTAACATTATCTAGACGTGCTGCGATTCGGTTTTTCAACGTATGGTGGGGAGAGTCTCAGCACCTGTCTATGATTAATCTTATACCATGGCTTTTCAATACCCGTCCAGAGAATTGATTATGTTTTCTTCAACGCAATGCACTTCTGCCCTATGGAAAAGCATAAAATTCGAATAGGACTGTTAGCACCATTGACGGAACACTGTGCCATTTGTTTTTGCTACTCAAGTGTGTATACATCCCACAAATGTTAGTACTAGGAAACTATTGTTCACTGTTCTCTTAGTAGACGTGCCAATTTAGGTCTACAGTGATTGGATGAAGCTCGGCGAACAGCAAATGCCTACTTCCAGTATTTTTTCAGCTATAGAGTTTTATAAAATATTACCTAGAGGGTAATGTGGCGCTTTTGTGTACGTGGGCTCTTTCAGCGGTGCGTGTACCCAAACGAAAATGATAGATATCACCGGCTTCGAATATGCTTCGGATGAATCACGCTCTTGAGATTCGCGACGCTTGTTAGCCCAGTATAAAACAGTGATAAGAAATAATATCTAATCGAAGCTTGCCTCAATTTAGTGTACGTAAAATTCATCGCAAAAGGCTTCTGTGATCATGAGGTAGAAGTGAAACCTGGAGAAACTTAACCACCACGCTGTGCATTGCTCTGACATTGCTTTGTAGACTTGGCATCGAAATAAAGCAAACAACATTTACAGCACTTGACAATGAACATGCTCGTTTTTGACTTGAAAGAACCCGTTATCAATTCATTTACCAAATAGTGCAGTATCAAGTGAATGCACTTTACTTTTCGTCTGCTGCGATTCCAGGTGTGTCTGTCTGAGTGATCTGCTCCCAGCGCATCCCATCTCATTTAGAAACGTCGAGACGGGGGAGCATGGCGGCGCGTTTGCTTGGCTTCGCTGTCGTATTGCAGTTGATTTAAACGAGTGTAGGCAAGATGCGTATGTTCAAAAAACATGAACCCGATGCGATATTTGGCACTGGCATGAGACCTATACGCAGCGGTGAGGGGACGGCGCTTTCTTTAAAATGACAATTACGACTCGTAAAGCTGTAACGTCAGAGCGATTCAGGAGATATAGTGGTCTTCAGCCTCTTCGAACAACAAATGCACTGTTTCAGCCTTGTTCGCCACATGCCATTTCCAGCGCTGCTCGTAGAACGAAACTGAAGCTGTCAAAAAAGGCCTGCACACAGCTCGCTGGCTAATGCTATCCAATCCGAAGCCTGTACTTCCGTAATTCTCATAGGGGATCACAATCGCAGCGCCAGATTCCTGTCTAGGTGTTATTTTATAAAACTCTATGTCGATGGAACAGGTAGTCTTACAATTACCCACAACAGTCACTGTACAGGCAAGACATGAATAATTGTTATTATAATGTCGCGATCTTCCAATGAATTGTCAATAGTGTTCGCCCTAAGTTTGCAGACTTCTTAAAAATTTGTGGCTCAGAGCTCTTTTCCAGTGTTATGTATTACAAAGGCCGGGGTAGACACTACTTTTCGGTTATTGAACTACGTTGTGTATATGTCCTCCAGATCTACAGACTGAGCAGATCGATGGTATGTTTGAGGAAAGATCTGCCATCAGTGCAGTTAAATGCTACATCATCATATTATCAAAAATATGCTGCATGTGAGATCAGATTTGGTCGAGTAAATATAACCGTAGTCAGCGTTTATCTCCAGCCTTCCAGATATATCTCACTTTCTGCATACAGCACTTTTCCAGACGTACACAAAAGCTGTGATATATTGCAGAGATTTTATTAGTCACAATGTCTTGTGGGGAAGTGCCTACTGCGATCATCACGGAAAGGACCTACAAAAAGCAATTCAGGATAGTTCACTGTCCTTGTTGAATGATGGTTCAGTGACCTTCCTGTGTGATTTCATTTACTCGAGTTGCCTAGACCTCACGCTCTGCTCACATGATATTGCAACTGGGGCTTCATGGCGAAGAGATATTAAAATAAGGGGTAGTGATCATTTACCTTTCCTAATACAGCATCCAAAATTACAATTTTCCAAATATAGGCCCTCAGAAAAGATGACAGGCAAGCATTTTGTTATCATCTATAACACAAAGCTGATACTGGTACTGACCCTGACAGCTTAGTATCACTCGTAGAAAACAAATTAAATCAGTGTTCGAAGTTCATAAAAATTCCTGAACGTTACGCTGAGTAAACGCTGAATACGAAAGACTTAGGGCCATTCGCCGCAGAGCTGAAAAAAATACAAACGCACGGGTATACTTGATTACCACGACTGTCAAAAAACGCGTGACCGCAAGTGACGACAACTGGATAAACTAGGCAAAAAGCACTGGCGGGAATTCTGCACTTCGCTAGTGCTACTTACACCCGAGTCAGAATTTTGGAATGTTATACTCTCTTTGTGTGGGACAGTAAGACATCAACTATTTAGAGCCTTAGCTTAAGTGAATATACCGGAAACAACCATTGCGGATGAATTTTTTCATCATATTACACGACCAAGTGCAGCCGGGTACACGCCTGAATACACTAAGTCTGTTGGGGATATTAAAACATTGATTACTTTTTCTCTCAATAGACATTTTAATGACCTAGATAATTCGTTTTCGTTGCAAGAATTAAGTAAAGCACTTGCAGCGTGCCAACAGAGGACAGCAGCTGGTCCTGATGGGATAGCATATGCAGCATTAAGAAACCTGGGTCCTGTGGCCACATATACTTTTTAAAGGTATTTATTGATGCAAGGACAACAGACTGCCTTCAACCGGAACAACGCTTTTATCCATGAATTATTTCCTTCCTGTCCGCCTGACCAGCTATCTTAGTAAACTTATGAAAAGATTATATATGCTAGGCTTCGGTGGTGAGTGGAATGTACGAACGTGCTTCCAGAAAACATGGCAGGCTTTCGTAAACGCCACTCTACCATGGATGCCAGTCTAGACATTGTACCTTATGTAGATCATGAGAGGAGCGGTGGAAAAATTGCCTGTCAGTGTGTCTAGATATAAAGCGAGCATTTGACACAACCAGCCACGCTCGTGTACTACAAGGTTTAATTAGGTTGTGAATAGTTGGCAGAACACTAAGATGGATTGCAGAATTCATAGGACACAAGAAAATCTTCATAGAAACAGCTGACGGTGAATGCAAAGAGCATGAGGTTAGTCAAAGAGTTCCACGGAGTAGCATACTAAGCCTATTTTTGATTAATTGCGTTATGGCTTAAATATTCCTTATTTTACATACTAGTTTGAAATATTTCATATATGCAAATGATCTGTGAATTTCGGCATCAGACTCGAGAATTCAAGCAGTTCAGCAAAAGTAGTGTTTCTAGTTTCGGTTTGCATTTAGTTTATGTGGTTTTTACTTGCCACCAGGTGACTTCTGTATATATATGCCTACCTCTGAATACAACTAGAGTTCTGGTTGGTGATTGTCGACGACGGTGGTCGCTTCGTTGTTCTGCCGCAGCTTCCACCGCGATACAACAATGGCGACGAGGGCGTATCTTTTTCAGGGGGCGTAACCACGCCTGCACCTTTCTGACGCCATGAGCTGCATCGAGCTTACTCCGCCACACCTGTTCCTGCCTGAAGCCGGCCTCTCTACCATTCCGTACGCCAAATGCCACCAAACTATCGAAAACTACCTACTGGCATCTGGAGCGTCTGGCTTTTCACCGGAACGTCGCAAGGCCCTGCTGTTACAAGCCTCGCCGTTAAGGGTCAACGTGTCTTTTCCAGTCTACCGCTTCCAACGGATGCCTCTCAGATTGGTGAGTCAAGCGCCGACGACAAACTTACTGAAGCTAGCAACGCCGCCACTGTTCAGCCTTCTGTTAACGACGAAGCTGTAGTGACTTTAACGCAACAATTCACAAGCTCAAGCAATGTCGTCGTAGAAAGGCACCACTTTCGCCGTCGCATTCAGCACCTAGGAGAGTCTGGGCTGCAGTACGTTGCCGCACTACGTGCGCTCAGCGCTGCATGTTCGTTTGCTTCCCCTGAAAACTCGCTTCGTGCCAAATTCATCAAAATGGTCTCATTCCGGCACATTCACGAACGCCCTCTTCTTGAGGGTTCCACGTTTTGGTTATTCCGAGCAATACAATTAGCGTCACAAATCGAACAGGCTAGTGAGGACCTTCGAGAAATTGCTTCAAGCACCGTGCAGCGTATATCAAGAAGCTCTCAATCAATGCCGCACGACCACAGTTGAAATCGACACTGCCACCGTCCTTTGCGTAGCGACACGCCTCTGCCTGCACCTCATTCTCAAAAAGCACCTGCATCCTGACACCAACAAAGCTGCTTCTTGTGTTCGCCCACTCACTTCATCTTCTTACTGCTACCGTTGTGGTTCCCGTCAGCACTGTGCCACTCTATCCCGCTGCCCAGCGAAAGGCCAGCGTTGCTATAACTGTGGGCTCATTGGGAACTTTAGTTCGGCGTGCAGAAAGAAACAACAGGGTGTTCGTGTTCACGAGCTTAGCGACCAGAATTTGCCCGACGAAACTATGAGCATTTTGTTGGCGACTGCATCCAGCCGTGCCGGAATTCATGTCGAGGTAACAGTTGGGCAAGCGCTGTTACCATTTCTCATTGACTCGGGCTCGTCGGTTTCCATTCTGGCGGGTGATCTTTTTGATAGAAATTTTGCCGGCCATACGCTGCTGCTTGCGCCCCGTGTGAAGCTGCTAGATCACTCGAAACAGCTCATCCCTGTGCGAGGATGCTTTCTATCGACGGTCGTATACAAGGAACACGAAATGCCATTCTGTTCTACGTAGTCTCACAAGGCACATCGCTGCTAGCTGTTGACGCCATTAAGGCCCTTCAGCTCCAGATTGACGGCTCGTCCCTCCGCTGCCTGGACACTACCGTGTCAACTACCAGTGCTACCAACGTACAGGCCCGAGGCCAAGAAATAGTTTCAACTGCGTGCCTTCCAGCAGAGTTCGGCAATGAGTTTGCGGGCCTTTTCTACTCCAGCCTCGGCCTAGCAAAGGGTTTTGTGCATCGTGTCAAAGTTCGGCTCTCAGTTCCATCTAGTGCAGCAAAACTGCATCACCTTCCCCTTTCACTCCAAGCTCCGATACCGGATGAACTTCGTCGGCTTGAGCAGTTGGATCTGATAGAGCGCATCGTTGCGTCAGAATGTGTCTCCCCGATTGTTGTTGTTCAAAAAAAGGATGGAGGCATTCGTGTTTGTATCGACTTACGGGAGCCTAATAAGGCCATAGTTACTGATAGCTTCCCCATTCCACACACCGAAGAACCCCTCCACAGTCTCCTTGGGGCAACTCATTTTTCAAAGCTTGACTTTGCATCAGCCCGCTACCAGGTGTTGCTCGATCCTGAAAGCCGTGATTTCACCGCTTTCATTACTCACGTTGGCCTCTTTCATTTTAAATGAGTGTGCTTCGGCTTGGCGTCAGCCCCGGTGCACTTAAGCCAATGCTGTCCAAAATACTTCAAGGATGCTCTGGTGTCCTCTTCTATATAGATGACATCATTGTGTTTGGGAAAAATGAAAAGGAACACTTCACCAACCAGATCGCTGTACTGCGGCGCATTAAGAAATCCGACCTCAAGTTAAACGACAAGTGCGTATTTGGCTTACAGGAACTTTCCTTCTTGGGACACAAGATCACAGCACAAGGCATTTCTTCACTGCCGGAAGAAATTACTTCCAGTGTAAATACTCCTGTGCCAACTGATCCTACTAGTCTCTATTCCTTTCTTCGTCTGGTCAAGTATTACGCTCAGTTTGTTCCCAGTCTTGGTAATGTGGTAGAACCTATGCGAGTTCTTCTCTAAAAGAACCAACCATTCACTTGGACAAATGCTGTAGACGCCAGTTTTGCCGAAATAAAGTTTCTGCTCTCGTCCAGCAAAGTTCTGCAGATGTACGATGCGTCCCTTCTGGTCGTAGTGTCCGCTGATGTGTAAGACTGCGGACTAGGTGCTGTTCTCCAACAGGTAGATGGTCATAGGTTGCGAACTGTTTCCTTCGCTTCGCGAACGCTTTCACCTGCGGAGAGGAAATACGGAGTGGGACAGCGTGAAGCGCTTGCGTGCGTTTCGGCATGCGAGCGCTGGCATACGTACTTGTGGCGACGGCATTTCACCTTGCGCACAGACCACCAAGCCTTGGTCTCTCACTTGTCTTCGCAAGGCACTGGCCGCGGCCCCCTTCCCATCGCATGCTGGTCGGAACAGCTGTTTCGGTACAACTATACTGTAGAGTACCGGAAAGGGTCCGAAAACCAGGTGGCAGATGCCCTTTCCCGCCTTCCAGTTCCGTGTTTGTCAGAAGACGCTTCATCTGAGGAGGTTGTGTCTTGTTGAAATACCTTGCCTCACAAAGGAGCAGTTTTAACAGGCCTAGCGTGAAGACTTCAAGTTGAAGCAAGTCGCGACTTATGTCGCCACGTCTTGGCCTGCACATTAGACGCTACAAGTGAACTTTAGCCTTTTTTCTTCTGTGCGTGAAGAATTGTCGGCCGTTGAAAACTTGCTCCTGCGCGGAGAACGAATGGTCGTTTCGTTGTTTCTCACGCCGCAAGTAATTGCTGCTGCCCACGAAGCTCACCCGGGTTATGGGTGAGCTTTGACTAAGAGAAAGGTTATGGTGACCTGGCATGGATAGACAGGTGGAACGTTCCATCCAGAACTGCAGAATATGTCAGATGGCTGACAAACGTGCGAAAACTGCTGCTACTCCTTTGCAGCCAGTACCTTTGCAAGAGCACCCTTGGGGAAGCTGGCTATTGACATCGTCGGCCTGCCTGCAGAGAGCGCCGCACGATTCCAGGTATGCCATAACACTCATCGACTACTTTTAGAAATGGCCAGAAGTTCAATTGTGCAGTGAAGTGTCATCCCACATTATTATAAACTTTTTGCTTTCGGTGTTCTCCTGTGAGGGTTACCCGGACGTAAGAGTATGCGACAATGGGCCCCAGTTCACCTCTGCGGAGTACACATAGTTCCCTAATGATGGCGCCATTCGCCTCGTGCACTATTCCATTTACTATCCTCAAGCCAACAAACTTGTAGAGCGGTTCAACCGTGTCTTCAAGAATTTCGTACAGGTTGCAATGTTTGAGCAGCGTCCACTTCGTCCAGCGGTAACAGACTATTTGGCTATATATCGCTGCACACATGCCACTACGGGTGTTGCACCAACCGTTCTCTTACATAGGCGGTTACCGAGAACACGTCTGGAAGTTGTGGGCCGTCCATCATCAACCTTCTTCACCGATCCTGCTTGCGAACTCTGTCGTCCACGCCAAAGCCCGAAGAGCAAACAAGGGTACAGAAAAGAGTACACAGACCGTTGCACGACCACGAAGAAGACAACAGTGTCAGTTGGTGATTTCGGGCCAGTTAAGAAATCCGGAATATCCACTAAATGCGACCTCCTGTTTAGCTACCCATAGAAAGTTATCCACCAACATGTCCATCCACGTTCCGGCTTGACGATTGACGAACTTGGAACGCTTCGAAGTTATCGAAGGTACCTGCGCCATCAGCCGCCTGGAATCCGTATCAAACCGCTGCCTCCGAACCTGCAAGCTCGCCTTCGGCGCCTGAGCGACGCAAGGATCGACGCAAGGAACTGCTCAATAGAGCAGTTCGAAGCTTCACCAGATACGCCTAGGCTACATCGAAGTACCCGGTAGCAAAACTTCGGGTCCATCCACCGAGGAACAGAACTCCGGATCGATACGGGCACAGTGTGTAGCTGGTTCTTACGTGTAGGCTGATGCAGTGACAACTTGAGTGCTCCGCGGACTTTGTGCAGACATTTCAGTTGTTCTGCAAGCGTTTCTGTTTTTGGTTCCTGAATTGGTTTGTTATGTAGCAGTCGACGAATGTATGCTGCACCGTTATAAATCAGACATTCTTGTGAAGCGCACATTCATATGTGGTATTTTGTACTAATAGTAATATTCTGTATTTTCGTACTAATAGTAATCAACTTACAAATGATAAAACTGTTATTCCTAAAGAAGGGGAATATGTAGTGTTTGTAGTTTAATTGTCCATTTAGTTTATGGTGCTTTAACCTGCCACCAGGTGAGGTCTTTATATATATGCATACCTATGAATAAAACTAGAGTTCTGGTTAGTGATCGTCGAGGATAGTGGTCGCTTCGTCGTTCTTCCGCGGTATCCGCCGCGATATAACAGGCATCAAACACGAGCAATAAAGTAGTTCAGCAAAAATGTCAAGATCAGCTGACAACAATCAAGCACTTTTTTAAGAGCGGAGGCATGATTCTTTCTCATGAGAAAACATCTGTACTTCCATTCACAAGGAAATGTCTTAAAAAATTCAAACTTCAGATAGACTCTCAGTGCTTACAACTTCTGCGACAGCACAGATTTTTGGGGGTTATTTTAGACAGACGTCTGTCTCGGACACCAAAGATAAAATCATTAGAGGACAAAGTCAACTCCCTAATCAATATATTACGTCAACTGACCAGAGTGAGATGGGGTAGTTCATATTCTTGTTTATTGCGTGTACATTTAGCAATCATTCGACCAGAAATAGCGTACTCTGCCCCGGTTTTACATGGGGTATCACGTTGCTTATAGGAGCGGATTCAATGATTGTTGGCCAGAAACCTTCGTATATGTCTTTGTGTACCGCGAGCGCCTGCCAGTGCTTAATTAGTTGAGGAGTCTCGTCAACTGACTTTCCATGCTATGAGATTTACCGGCAGGAAACTTGCCGGCATTCTCTTCAGTTGGCTACTCAACACGCTAATCATCCCCTATACTGAGCTATCCAGGTGAGATCAGCTGCAAGAATACATAAAACTATAGTAGAAATTAAGAGTTTACTGCCTACGCACGAATACTGGTCTCCGTGTGCGTTCCTACCCACCATGGCGACTCTCCATCCAAGATATTACAACTTCGATTCCGGGATTAAATTGTAAGAATAATATGCCCTCAATTCTAATAAAGCAAATAACTTTAATGCACATTTATACCAATTATGACGACTACAATCATGTGTACACCTGTACACCGACGGATCATGTCTGAATCAAAGCTCTACGTTGGCTTTCTTTGTACCTGCATACCAAGCGAGAAAAGCTTTTAAACTCAGCCATTTCACAACATCCACAATGGCAGAACTCTATGCAATGCTCTGTGCTTTACGCTTCACATGTTTACAGCCAGGTCCACTTCGATGGGCAGTTATCGGTGAATCACAGTCCTCATTAGTTTGTTTAAAAGGAATCAGCTTGGGCAACAGAGCTAGCTAGCTCGCATATGAAATAAAGAGGACGTACGCTCTAGCAAAAGACTTAAACCACACTATAATGTTTCAGTGGGTGCCAATCCACTGTGTAATCACAGAAAATGACATAGCTGATCACAATGCACATGCAGCACTTCAAGAAATTATATCACTGCAACTTCTATCGATGAGCGATGCATGGTGTCTAATAAAAAAGCAGAGCTGCGAGCTGTCTAAGGAAACCGAGTTCGTAAATGGTGCACAAACTCTCTGTCGTATAATATTAATCCCGCTATCGAATTTATTATTCCGTTAAAGGTTACCCGATCGGTAGAAGCAGTCATTCATTCGCTTTGACTTGGTACAGCCTACACGAAGGCTTTCCTGTATAGAATAAGGAAAGCTGGCAGTCCTACCTGCTCATGTGGGGAAGCTCAAGAAAACGCGGAGCGCATTCTTCTGCATTGTGAAAATCATGAAGTGCCTTGAAAGAACCTTTTTAAAAACTCAATTTTTTGGATAAGCTGCATTCATCAACTGCAAAAATCTTGGGTCCATGGCCAAAAGGAAAGCTACAAGCCACTGCAGCGCGTGCAGTCGTTCACTTTCTGGAGGAATTAGAAATAGCTCAAAAGTTCTACACGAAAAAAAACACAAATGTACTTCACTGTTAACTGGTATGTTTCGAAACAGTGTAAAACAGTGTTTTTGTGCTTCAGTACGATATTTTCGGGAAAACTTTTCTGAAAACAGTTCAGTATTTAAGCGACAAGGTTACATTAGACATTTTATTGAACTTTCACGCTTTTTGTGAACGCTTAAATTGGCGTAATTTCTTGTGTTTTTTCAAACTCTGTGTGTTGCGGACACATTTCTATGTAGTGTGGACACACTTCTGTGTGGTGTGGGCCCTCAGTGCTTAAAAACGTGACCTCGTTGTGTAAGTGTTGTGCTACGTACATGGGAATACCCTTGTGTTTGCTACAAAATGTGGTTTCTTTACTTTTCTACAAGAGAAGAGGACTAGCCGGCGCCACGCATTCGCCCCAACCTCTCCTTATATACATTTATTTAAAAAACTGTATGCTCTTTAGCACAGCCGACTTGGACGCCACGCTGCTTTCACAACTCTCAGCACTATTGAGATAGACCGATGCGTCTCGTCGTAACAAATGCTGCCCCGAGATATCTACCCGGAGGCCATGCTTGGCCTCCAATTGAGTTAGCTCTTGAATTAGCTTTATTGCCGCCACCTGCCTAACGCACATTCAAAGTCGACACACATTCCCTGCATGTTTCGTTAAATTACTCAACACTTTCATACGCAAGCAGAGACTTGTTAAATTTGTTTAGGAGTCCTGCCACAGCACCTTCCGTACTTTCTTTCTCATTAGACTGGTATTGTGCTGGCGAGTTTCGTGCATCGACATGTTCAAAACCATCATGACGTCACAACTCACAGCACTTGAGCGCTACTGAATGCACTCGAGTGAAGTGGATACATCCACGAAGTGCATACCACAAGAAACGCGCTTCTAGTGTGACTGCAGACGTATAAAAAAGTTACTGGTACTCATTTGGAGCCATGTTTGATATTACTGCAACCTCGCCCCCAAAAAAGAAGCAAATACCTTGGGGCAGTTTTTTTGGCACCGCTCCTTTTCAGCTAACGAATCTCTCATTTTTCAAAGTCGCCAGCTTGGCAGATTCACATTTAAACGAGTCTGTAAATGAATTTGCCAGGCATTCCTATTGAAAATTCTTAGTTGGTGGATGCTGGAATCGTTAGTGAATATGGTAGAAGCAATTGTGGATATGGTGGAATAGTTAGTGGATATGGTGGAAACTGTAGTGGGCATAATGGCTGATGACGGCTAGTGTGCACAAAAGGATGGCAGTTGGTGGTGGTGGTGGCGAGCCAAAGTTCGTGACGACAGAAAATGCTGGCTAATGATGGCTAGTGTTGAAAAATTGGTGGCAGATGGCGGTGGTGGTGGTGAACCAACAGTTCTGACGGTGGAAAATGCCGGCTGATGATGGCGAGGCAAAACGTGTTTGGTGGAAGGCTTGGTGAAAAAGGTGTATGACGGTGGCGTGATGAAAGCATGGGGGATGACGATGGCATGATAAAAAACACATGACAGAATGTGAAATCACCTAATTGTAGAGTTTCAATCTTGTGTGCGCAGAAATATATGTTTAAGGTCAAAAGAAATTAAACTAACGCTGCTCAATACGCTTTAGAGCACGTTTAGTTTCATTATTCTTGTTGTGTCAATAACGCTCCTGTTTTTGTGGGGCGTGAATATGCGACCATGAATATGTTTACGTTTCGCACAAGTACTTACATCTGCTTGACATCCGTGATGTGTTTCTATATTCTGATGTATCGAGGACTAAAGGTGCACATGTCAACAGTGACAATAAATGTTTTATATTGGCACTTGGTCGTTAAAAAATAAGCGATTTCCAGTTGGCAATTGCCCCTTTCAATGTTCGAGCAGAACACAGTGGTCACTTGATGTCGCCACGCTAGAAACGCAACTCTGGCAATTCTTGCAAACTCTATTCCGTGAGCCGTACTTTTAAATTGACGAAGCGCATGTGAATATGCATAAACATTCACTTTGGACGTGCGTGGAGAAGAACCCCAGCAACTTCGACTTTCACCCTTCTGTTCGTCTAACGTGATTTCCCCCAAAAGTTAGTCCCACCAACCGAGCCCCTAAAAGTGTTATCAGTGCTTTTGGGCTTTAGAATAAACAATTTCGGCGAGTAAAAATTGCAGTACAGCACAGCTGTGGCAACATTTACCCTACATAGAGCCTTTCTTATTGTGTACGTTGTCCGTGCAAGAAGTGAAACACATCAATGCGACGCGCTTGCAGAACATCCACCAAGTGTACGCCTCCTATCACCGCCAGCCGATGGTCACACTCACCGGCATTTCACTTTCTCCTATGCAAGAACACAGACTCGTCAATTCGTATGCTTACAAAACCAATATTATGGCATACTGTTTCTGGCGCACTGCATTTGTTTTGGCCAAGCCGATATGTAGTTGTTCCTAACGACACAGCAATAGCGGCGCGCCGGCACGACTGCGCTGTGCATTGCGCGAAAAACATCACAATAAACTGTGTGGGCGTATCTATCGAAGGGACATAGAAGCGTCATAAACCTGAAAAGAAGTCACCGTTTGGAAGGGGCGAGAAACGGATATTAAACTTGGCAGTAACCGCCGATAAACTTTACCTGCTCCTCAGTCCACTGAGTTGTTTTTTTTTTGCAGTTGTAAACTGTAAAAAAAACGTACCGCAGCTACCATTATTGCAGTGGAAATTGTCACTGGCAGCAGCTGTGTGTGTTTATCAAACGTGAAAGCTTTAGTACCAGGTGCATATCACATTCGTCTCGTGTAAGCGACAAACAGAGCTGAAGTTAAACAGTGAGTTTGTGAGTTGACTACCTATTCAATCCCTAAATTGGCATCTGGCAAAAAAAGTCAGCGTGGCGCAGTTGTTAAAGTGCTCAGATGGGGATCCGAAGGTGGTAGGTTGGATTCCACGCTGACGCACCTTTTTTCATGGGTGGTTTTTATAAGGTTTTCATAAAAATATTTTTATTACTTCTTTAGTGGCACCTCGTCACAGTGGTTTTGATGCTGCTTCGTGCTTCAGCATTGCCGGATGGAGCGCGCCATTCACCATCCGCTCCATCATACGCCATCATACACTCTCATACATCAGGTGCCACCAACATTTCCAGCATCACAATCCACCAAACTGGTGGAAGGTGGAATCAACCACTCTTAAGGTGGACGTTTTTTCACTGTGGATAGCAAATAAAAATTGGGCCTTCAATACTATTTGAACAGTGGCGTGGTGCAAAGATAGATAGATAGATAGATAGATAGATAGATAGTAGACAGATAGACAGATAGAGAGATAGATAGATAGATAGATAGATAGATAGATAGATAGATAGATAGATAGATAGATAGATAGATAGATAGATAGATAGATAGATAGATAGATAGATAGATAGATAGATAGATAGATAGATAGATAGATAGATAGATAGATAGATAGATAGATAGATAGATAGATAGATAGATATGCCAAAGTCGCCAAAGTTCACCAAGAAATGCTTAGCATTTAAAGTCACGACAGGCATGTCATGTAACAACATGACTGCGTCTTACGCTCATGTTGCACTCGTGGCTGTTTCGCTAGCGTCATATATACCAAATTCAGATTTATGGTTAATGAATGGATGCCGAAGTTATGAAACTAGTGCAGACATAACAAACGTGAGATGCGTGTTATGTAACAACATGTCTACATTCTACGCTCATGAAGCACTCGAGGCTTTTTCGCTTGCTTCACATGTACCAAACTCGGTATTACGTGATGCCAACGGATGAAGAAGGTATGTGACTGGTGCAAACATAGTAATCTAGAGATGTGTGTCATGTGACAACGTTAGTACTTGCAACAGTCAAGACGCCAATACATTGGTCGTGACGCGGTGCGCCTGCTCGCCACCGTTCATTTCGGCGCGTCACGCCGGCGTTGCCACGCGAGACGCCGGTCCTGTCATATACTCGCAGGCGCGCCCCGCTCTGTGTTGCTTTGACCAATGCGTGTTTCAGCGCATCCAGCGTCCCTCCATCATGAAAGGAAAGAGACACAGCGTTGTCTGCGCAACCTATCGGCGTGATATGCAGCATGACATATTTTGTGCCGGTAGCCTTAGGGCCACGCTGACGGACGCTAGTCGCACCTAGCGCCAGACTATGACGCTCGCGTTTTAAATGCGGAGCATTTCTTAGCGAACTTCAGTGACTTTATGTACATCTATCTATCTATCTATCTATCTATCTATCTATCCATCTATCTATCTATCTATCTATCTATCTATCTATCTATCTATCTATCTATCTATCTATCTATCTATCTATCTATCTATCTGGCCGCCTACGACTTTTAGCCCTCCTGGCCATTTCGATAATGGTATCAATACCATATTTGGTATGACATACACTCTAAGGCCAAAATACCCGAAAAGGAGTAACAGAGCCCAACAGGCCCGCGCGATGAACGAATAGACCGCTGAGGAGGAACCACACAGGAAAGCGCGCCACGTGCAAACCACTTAGTCTCCAAACACGCTGCAAAGTGATGAACCGCCCAGGGAATGCAGGCAGCGCTGAGAGCGCTGCCAAGGTCACTACTCGTCCTCCTTCTCTCCTGGCTCAGTCTTTATTTCGCTGGCGACGGTTCGCGTTGCGTCGCGCTCGGAGTGCTACACCACGGCTGCCTGGATCCGACAATCTAAAGATTACGACTTGGTGCTTGTGTGTACGCTTGGATGAGCGTGGGTTGTTGATTTTGCGTTTAGCTACACCCATTAAGTCTGGAGCAAGTTTCGGCGCGTCACCACGCCACGTTCTATATCTCTGGCTTCAAGATAGTCACGACCAATACACGACAGCAACAGTTGGGAAGGCCAATATGTCGGTTGAGAAATTAACAGGCCTATCGGATATATACTTCAGTCCGACTCAGGGCAGAAACTAGCGCTGGATTCTTTCGCAGGTAGGTTATCAATCTTTATTTTACTCCACTTGTCGCATGTGCGATACGAATCGCACTTGCTGGCAATGGGCTCGATCGTGTTGTATATCACACGCACAAAATGCATCGCGAATGTCAGCTTCGGTAGCTGCAGTTCACCTGTGTTTTGCGACCGCTTGCAAAGTGGTCGTCATTGCCGTCGGCCTCCCGTACGCTCGCTCATCGAGTGCTCGCCTGTCTTCGCCGCCGCGATGAGCTCCGTGCTGACAATATTGGGCTGAGACCTCTTCGCTGTGTTGAAAGTCATGGAAACAACGTTGCGCGTTCTCAAAACGAGCTTGGCTGCAGTATGTCGTGCGCTGTAAGTGCACCAGTACGGGCTGGCGGGGCTTTCGCTAGCATCGGAACTCAGTGGAAATTGGTCATCATTACAGTTGGCTTTCCCGTTAGTCGGTTGCAAGCAGCTCGCCGCCGTCAGTCAGCCGCGGCGGCAGACTCACGTTTGCGTACTGCACTTGCTCGAGCTTGTGCAAAAGGGCCGCATTAGCGTCGATTTCTTCGGCGCCAAATCCAAACCAGTTCGGCGCTCTTCGTGGCGGCGGCCAAGCGTACGCTCGCTCACCTGTTCGAAGTTCGCTGGCGGCAGACACTCTGCGTGCAGCACCGTGTTCGGTCTCGTGGTCGCTTGCTCGAGCTGAACGACGTCGCTCGCTTAGGACTCGTCGACTTGTTAGCGGCGCGGTGGTTCACGGAGTTGTGACTGCGGCCGCCGTTCCTAAGCTGTTGCGCTACGGGAATCTAAATGAGTCTCACAATGTGTGACATCACGGTGGAATTATTAGCATGTCATATGTCACGTATGTTTTTATTTCACCTTACTCGTATTCATATTCATACTCTGCCATGTCTGACTCACTATTCTCCATACCTATTGTGCAGCCGTGGGCACACACCGCGCTGAAGGCTCTGGGTGCGCTGGCGTCTGCGATGCCTGTCATCCATCTCTTTCGTCAGAGCAGCTTCAAAAGCGCTGTGTGAGCTGTGAAGGGAAAGTTATTTGTGGTCATAATTGACATGCATGTTTTTATAATAACTTGCACGTACTTGTCCTATGCATGCATCTTCGTCTTTTGTCACGTGCATCTAACTACTTTTACAATCTTATTGTACGTACAGCCGTGGACACACAACAGGCAGAAGGCTGCGTGCGCTGACGTCTGCATAGCCTGTCGCCTATTGCTTCCGTCGGAGGAGCTCCACAAGAAGGGAACAAGATGTGACAACGAGACTGGAATTGTGAACTTTACCGTGATTTCACTTAAAAGAATGAAAAAACTTCATGTGTATGTAGAGAAATGAAAAATTGGCAGATCCCACGTACTGTGGGAATCGCTGATATGCGAAGCACGCGTGAGGAAGCTTGATATGTCACTTTAAAATCATCGCAACAATACGAGGTGGAGGTAAATGATCCCGTACGTCACTTTCATAGAGTGATTATCACATTCAGACGTCTTATTTACCTTCGTCATCTATTCTCGTCACCTCGTAACGAAATTGGTATATTGCATCTAGTGAAACCACCGCGAACACGCTATGATGGTAGCATCTAGTAATGTTTCACATGACCCGACTATAATGCTTATCATGTTTGAACGTGTCACATCCTTCGTCGTCCATTCACGTCTTCTCATACCAAACTTAGTATATGTGAAGCTAGCGAAATGGAGGCGAGTGCACTTGAGTTGACGCGCGCCCACGCTGGGCGCAGCGACGCTATGCTAGCAAAACGCGAGAATTGTATTGTCTGTCACTACTTTCGACCAGCGTCTGTCAGCAAGGCCCAGCGGCAACCAGCTCGAAACGCGACATGCAGCATTTCGCTCCGACGGTGTTACCGAGACAGCACCGTGTCTGCTTAGGTTAGTGACGGAAGGACGACGTGTGCGCTCAAACGCGCATGCATCAAAGCAACGCACTGCGTGCCTGCGAGTATACGCCAGGCAGATCAGCGCCTGGCTTGGCATCGCCAGCTTTACGCGACGAAACGAACGCTGGCGCGCGCGTGTGCCGGGTCACGTCGAAGTGTTTCGATGCCTTGAGTGTGGCACATAGTCATGTTCTTACATGACATGCATCTCATCATTACCATGTTTGCACCAGCCACGTACCTGCGTCATCCATTCACGCGGTGTCATAGCAAATTTGGCATAAGTGTCCCTAGCGAAACAGCCATGAGCGTATCATGAGTGTGGCAGGTAGTCACGTTGTTACATGACACGCCTCTCCAGACAATCATGTCTGCAACCGTCACATACCTTCGCCATCATTTGACGTCCTTAATACAAACTTGGTGTATGTGAAGCTATCGAACGACCACGAGCGCATCATGAGTGTACCTGTAGTCATGTTGTTACATGACACGCGTTTTATGATTATCATGTTTGCGCCAGTCACATACCTTCGTCATTCATTCTCATCACGCAATACCGAATTTGGTGTATGCGAAGCTAGCGAAACGACCATGAGTGCATCAAGAGTGTGGCATGCAGTCATGTTACATATCACGCGGCTCATTATTATCATATTTGAGCCCGTCATATACCTTTGTCATTCATTCACATCCCGTAAACCAAATTGGGTGTATGTGAAGCTGGTGAAACGGCCACTACCGCATCATCAGTTTGGCATGTGGTCATGTTGTTACATGACACGCATCTCATGATTACCATGTTTGCAACAGTCACATACCTTTCTCATCTATTCACGACCCGTAACACCAAATTTGGTATATGTGAAGCTAGCAAAACGACTACGAGTGTACCCTAAGCGTGGCGCGTAGTCATGAATCATGGCTTACTTGACATGCATGTCGTGATTTCCACGTTTGAGTCTCACTTGTGTGCGCCATGCAGTC
Organism: Rhipicephalus microplus; assembly: GCF_043290135.1. NCBI lineage: Eukaryota > Metazoa > Arthropoda > Arachnida > Ixodida > Ixodidae > Rhipicephalus > Rhipicephalus microplus. The sequence continues at coordinate 1,487,535 of NW_027464593.1, forward strand.
ACGTTATACCATGACAATTTCGCAACGTATTATGTGAACGAGGCCACCACAAGAGCAGTAAGACCTTGAAATTTTAATAATGACATTCATGACATACATATCATGATAGTCAAGTTATGACTAGTCAATTATGCTTGTCATACAGTCATGTTATGTCACACCAAATTTTGAATTGATACCATTACCAAAAAAGCCAGGAGAGCTAAGAGTCCTAAGTGGCTAGATATATAGATAAATAGATATATACGCTTAAAGTCGCCGAAACTCACTAAGAAATGCTTCGCATTTAAAAGATTTCGATGTCTCGCTCTTGTCTTTCGTTGTTGCCGTGACTACGAAAGCAGTTACACAGAGATGGCTAACTACTTTTTCGCGTGTTTTTTTTGCAATATTTGTTGCTAACTGCGCAGAAAAACAGGCGAAAAAAGTATTGGTATGAGGGAAAATAAACAAATTAACAATGTTTGAACCGGGGATAAAAAGTTCATCCGATTGGAGTATTTAAGTGAATCAACCATTCGTCTGGTGAAGTGCAAGTGTGAGGACTAACGGTTGCCCGGTAAGGTGTATATGTGGGGATTAACAGTTGCCCTATAAGGTGCAAATGTGACGACTAAATGTTAGTTCTTTGAGGTGAATTGTGGAACTAACGGTCACTCACTAAGGTGTAAATGCGAGGAGTAAATGTTAGTCACTTGAGCTTGTCTGTGACGACTTATTGTTCGACCCGGTGCCGTTATTCAATAAAGAGATTTATGGTTGTGGCAGTCCATTAGTCCCCGAAAGGACGAAATACACACCCTTTTAACACCCTTTTGCGTTGGAGTGTAACATGACTGTATGAAGAGGATATTTGAGTAGTCTTGACATGAAAATCATGTCATGTATGTTATGAACATCGTGATTTACTTTCACAATCTTCCAGCTCTTGCGGTGGTTTCGTTCACATGGCATATTGCAAAACTGGTATTGTATGGCATGATTGCATGGTGAACATGAGCGACAGATCCTAACATGAAAATGATGACATGCTTGACATGTAACAACATAACTACATGCCACACTCAAGATGCGTTCGCGGCAGTTTCGCTAGCGTCACATTTACCAAATTGGGTATTACAGTACGTGAATAGATGACTAGGGTATGCGACTGCAGCAAACTTAATAATCATGAGATGCGTGTCATGTAAACACAGGACGACATGCCATGCTCATAATGCACTGGCGGCTGTTTCGCTAGCTTCACTTAAACAAGTTTGGTATCACAAGACTTGAATGGATGACGAAGGTATCTAGTAGGGCAAACATGACAAGCATGCGATGCGTGTCAAATAACAACATGCATTCAATCGTCCATTCATGCCAGCTTCCGCTGCGTTGTCGAGCAGTTGCGGACTCTTGTAGAGCTGCGGATGTAATTACTTCTAACGTGGATTTGCTTTCTGGTTTATGTAAACGTAAAATTACCAGGCTAGTTAATTCGTGTACAACCTTAAAAACGCGTTAGCCCAGGTTCAGAAACCAATGATGGTTTTCTTTGGGGAATGATCACTTTACTGCCATTCATCACGTGCACATAATCACGCAGGATATATCTGGGCTCAAAATGATCTTCGCACACTGCTCCAGTTTTGTTCAGAGGCTTGTCCACCCTCCAGAGGTTGCGCTTCGACTTGCATTGGAGATGATAACCCTGGGGAGATGCATACAATTACGCCTTCGGAGCGCCTGAGTAGCCGCTTTGGTAACCCGGAGCAAAGTAATGAAAATGCGTTCTTCACTTCAACATGTCACAAGCTACATGTTTGTTGGAGTGGGATATCTGGCAAAGTACAAACTCAACCAGGGTCCTTGTGGGCGAATGCAGCAGAGTACACCGGCACACGTGCAGTAAAGTAGTTCGATGGCCAAGAGCAGTGGCATAGGGGCCCCGGTGCGCCAGGAGCTAGCAGGGGGAAGAGAGGAGAAAACCGAAGTGAGATAAGAACAGCCGGCCCGAAGCCAGGATGCTGTCTCTGTCTTGTTTATTCTGCACAATGGCGCAGCTCGACGACCGCACCTAGCGGATGAAGCCACTTGTATTTCGCGGGTCATCGGCAGCGCAAGTCTTTCTATCCAGCAACGCTGACTATTCTTCCTCAGTCGTGGGCTGCGCTACACGACCACTGCTGCTTTTACTGATCGCATCCTCCGCGGACGGCATCACTGCTTTCTTGGTGGTTACGAGGTACGACCTCCCAAGACCTTTCCTACCACCCTCGTCTGCGGATGCGCACGGGCTCCTGCCGTCCAGAAACGACGCGTACGATTCCCATGACATATATCCTGTGTCCAAAACTCTTCAAACAAGCGAGCATTGAAGGGACGCCATTCAGGCTTCCTTGGAGTACCCCTGTGATGTGAACATGACACACAGCCTCCTGTTTCCCGGGAACGCTGTTCACGCTTCCCGTTTCAACGCGCTCTCACTCAGGACTTCATAGTCACCTTAGCTCTCAGGTGCTTTTCAAGCTCTTTTAGATGATGATCGCCACAGTGAGCCCAGCTGTCAGCGCCTTCCTGACGATCGTTGCCACCGGCTCCCCATGTGGTTGATCAGAGAGCGCAGCGCCACTGCAGAAGACCCTCGCCCGACTTCGCTTCATGATTCATGTCTAAATCGCCTACTAGACAGTGCCCCGGGATAGCACAGGTACAAAAGCGTAAGGCAGCAATCCGCGGCAGAATAGAGTGCAGCCCTGATTGCCGCTTTTTCCTGGATTACCTGGCACTCCAGCGAGTACAATTTAACCTTCCCCGAGGATGGGCCTTAAGTAGCGCTCCACCTCGAGGCTACAACTGCATCCTGCAGCTCGCAGGCTACACAGCCAGGACATGTAACGACACAGTACTGAAGCCATGCTGTGACGCTGCATCTGCATCCAGTAGCAGAACACCCTTGCCAATGGCCGATAGCTTTTCGCATCTATATCGATCGTGAAATCTGTACCCATGCTCGCCATCACTTGAGCACTTGGATGCACAAGCCCACGTTTTCAGAAGACATTTCATCACCTTGTACGTGTGTCTCGCAGGTTCTGCCGACCTCAGCTCTGAACAGACAGATGTGGATAAGCGTGTGACGCATTCGTTGTCTCAATGTAAGAGCCCTAATGGCTCCCTCAAAAAATACTTTTCAGAAGGTCTGTGTGAAGTCTGGCATCAATAATATCGAACAACTTCTTGTGAAGCCCAAGTCCACTGTTGCAATGGCATCCAACGATGATCACCCGCCTTTGCACAGTGAGGCTTCAATGATTGCTAACTTGAGGACGCCAAAGAGACCAACAGCAAAAATTCTGCTAAAGCATCAGCCACGTCACAGGTCAGCGCGTGAACTTATTCCTACGCTGACGCAGAACCCCGAATACGACACCCAGCCACCTCTCGCCCCATTGCAAAATACGCAGACAGCCACATAGTGAGCTACGTGTCACATTGCTGGATTCACTAGTTGGTTTCCTGTCTTTCAAGATGGGGCGAGACAAAGCCAAGCGTTCCGCGATAAATGCGCGGCCATGTCGATCCAGTCAGGACCGCCGGCCAGATTTATCCTAAAAAAATCGCACTCCAAATTACATCACTGTAAAAGACTTCGAGTACCACCAGGCTGCCTCTTCCGTCCATCAAAGAAACGTCGACCCCGAACTGCTTTTTCTGAAAAGTCGCAGAGTGACCAAAGTTGTAGACCGCCACGACACAGTCAATGTCGTCCCCCGAAGTCATTATCAGGAAAGGAACCTACCAGAATCCAGTCTCTACCGTGACGAGGTGAACGACCCAGGCGACATAGCCAGCGTCGGCTGCCAGAGCCAATAATGACAGACTTCCTAGGTGGTCGTAGCCGACCACCACGATGCTGCCAACCCCTCCCATCTGAAGCACTGTCACCAGCTCTCCGCGTGCACAGTCATGGCCTAGTGATGACCACCAGCAGCGGCATCGGGGCTTCAGTGCCCGAGAAGCTAGATCGGGGAAGAGAAAAAAAGAACAAAGTGAAATCAGAACAGCGAGCCCGAAGCAACAGTGCTGTCTCTGTCTTGTTTATTCTTCGCGCTTGTAAGGACTGGCGCTCTAATAATTCGGCCTTCAAGAGATGCTTATCGTCCCGTAAAAACGCCGTAATCACAGTGTAAGAACACTGGTTGAGAACCGCGCGCACATACCGAGAGAATAAAAAATCACAGCAAATCCGTGAAGTAAATGATGATGAGTGGGGCGAAACGTTATTCCGTGCGTTCGTCCATCAGCGGAACCGTCCATGTGTCAGTCATCCGTGCGACCGTTCGTGTGCCCATCCGTTCATCCGTGCGTCAATCCAGGAATTCGTCTATTCGTTTGTTCATTCCTTCGTCCGTGCGGCTGTCTGTCTCTCTCTTTGTCTCTTTACACACCCTTGCTTCCATGGGTCCATCCGTGCATCGGGATGTGCATCCCCATGTCCGTCTGTCCAACCATCTAGTGAACACCTAAAGTACGGTCATCTCGCATCTTTTATATGCGAAGCATTTCTTAGTGAGCTGCGGCTACTTTGAGCATATTTATCTGTCTAGCCGCCTCCGACTTTTAGCTCTCCTGGCGGTTTCGAGAGTGGTATCAATACCAAACTTCGTATGGTATACCATGACTGTATGAAAAGCATATTCGACTCGTCATAACATGATAATATTGAAAACTATGCCATAAACGTCATGAATTATTTTTTATGATCTTCCAGCTATTGCAGTGGTTTCGTTAGCATGTTGCGAAACTGGTATAGTATCACATGATTGAATGGCGAACACGAGCGACGCATCCTAACATGAAAATAATGAAATGCGTGTCATGTAACAACATGACTACATGCCACGCTCATAATGCGCTTGCGGCCATTTCGCTAACGTCACGTGTACCAAATTTGGTATGATGGTACGTGATTGAATGACGAAGGTATTTGATTGGTGCAAACATGATAATCATGAGATGCATCATATGTAAGAACATGACTACATCCACGCGCATGATGCGCTGACGGCTGTGTCACCTGCTTCACCCATGACAAATTTCGAATTACGGCACATAAATGGACAACGAAGGCATGATACTTGTACGAAAATGACAAACATGAGTTGCGTGTGATATAACAACATGATTACACGCCACAGTCAAGGCGCCAATACATTTCGACGTACCGCGGTGCGCGTACTCGCCGTCATGCGTTTTGTTGCGTCGCGCCAGCGTTGCCACGCCAGGGGCCGGTCCTGCGATATACTCGCAAGCAAGCTCCGCGCTGCTTTGCTTTAACGCATGCGCGTTGCAGCGAGTCCAGCATCCCTCCTTCCCGAAAATAGGGAGACGCAGTGTTGTCTGGGTAACGCATCGGCACGAAATGCAGCATGTCGCATTTCACGCCGCTTGCCGTCGGGCCACGCCGACGGATGTTGGGTGCGCCGGTCGCGCCTTGCGTCAGAATATAGAGTGCTTGCGTTTTGCTAACGTAGCGTCACTGTGCCACTGGCCAGCGTGCGCGTGCGTGTACGCTACATTGGCGTATATTGGGCCCTTCATGATGCGCCCGCGGCTGTTTTGCTAGCTCCACATAAACCGATTCTGGTATTACCTGGCGTCAAATAATGACGAAATATAAGACTGGAGCAAACATCATAACCCTGACACGTGCGCCATGTAACACATGACAACATACCACGCTCATAGCGTGCTCGCGGACGTTTCGCTATCTTCACATATACTATATTTCGTATCACGCGACGTGAATAGATGAAGGGTGTAGACGACACATGAAGCATAATAATCATGACACGGAAGTTATATACAGCATCATTTGCCTGCACCTCATAACGTTGTGCTTAATTTAAAATTACATATCAACCTTTGTCTTTCGTGCTTCGCATATCGTCGATTCCCAATGTACGTGGGTTCTGCCAATTTTTTTCCTATATATTTATCATAGACAAGTACCATCGCCGAGCGGTCAATCCAAGGACTAAATGAGTGGCGGCTACCTACTACAAAATATACAAGAGATTCAGAGGCAGCTGCCACCAAGGTACTTTAGCAACATGAACAGCAACAAGACTGCGATCACATTTTTCGTCGTCATCGTCTACCTGACACTCTCTCGTTGCCGATGTCGTGTAACATATCACCCACTGCCACCGGCAGTGCCATGACGGCACCTAAGGTAAAGTAGGACCTTATGCGGAGATGCATGGTTTGAGACGGGACACGTTGACGACGTCAGTGGCGGGTGCGGATGACGATGACTGACTCTCGAACGGAGCGATCTCATATGTGACCTCCGAGAGCTGGCGTAAAATCTTGTAAGGCCCCGAGAAGCGAGATATGACCTTCGAAGACAGCGAAACTTGGCGGCATGGTGCCCAGAAAAGAACCAATGAACAAGGGCAGTAGAAAACAACTCTTTATTGGCTATCGTAGCGGGCAATCCGCTAGAGCTGCAAGCCAAAAAAGACATTTCCTTGCGAATTTGCGGGCCACTTGAGCTAGAGCAGTAGCATCCCGGGCGTACTCTGTAACCGTTTGTGTAGTTGATAGGAGAAAAGTCTCGAAGGGTAACGCTGGATATCAGCCGAAAAACAAATAGAAGGGAAAGAAGCCAGCGGTGTCGTGGCGTGACATATTGTACGCGAATTTCAAATAAGCAAATTACTATCCCAATATAGTAGATCTTTGGAAACATGCATGGAAGGTATCATTACTTTCAAGGCTCAATTTAGGCGCTTGCTAAGACCATTTGTTTGCAGGTGGTAGGCTGAAGTGAGCTTGTGACGCGTCGAACACAAGCGAAGGATGCCGCTTACTACTTTGAAAAGAAGTGAGTCACCACGATCGGTCAGCAGCTGTTGAGTAGTACCATGGTGAAGAATAACGTCCCGAAGCAATACATCCGCAACGTCGGTGGCACAGCTTGTCAGTAGCGCTTGTGTGATAGCGTATCTTGTGGCGTAGTCAGTGGCTACGCCTATCCAATTGTTTCCAGTCAGAGAAGAAGGAAATGGTCTAATAAGATCAACACGCACGCAGTGGAAGTGCTTGCTGTCGATGGTGGTGTCAAAGAAATGGCCTGTTGCTCAATTTCTCCTGCAGAAAGCTGCGTAGTTGATGATGTCGTCGGAGCTGCCACGCTAAGATGGCGTTTGACGCAGCTAGTCTACCATTTGAGCTGAGTCTTTTCGGATGTCTGCGATCCGTGCATTCGTCGGAGGTACACTTCTTTGGTGCCCAAATGTTTCCCTGAACTTCACAAATCGTTTGGCGTCACTTTTTTGGTAGGAAGACACACTTTCCCAGCGGAAACACATAAATAGAAAGTGGCAGGTCCCACGTACAGTGGGAATCGATGATATGCGAAGCACGATTGAGAAATTTTGATATGTCACATGAAAATCAACAAAACGTTACGAGGTGGATGTAAATGATGGTTTACGTAATTTCTGTGTCATGATTATTGTGTTTCGATGAGTCCTTTACCTTCGTGGCGTATTCACGGCACACGATACCAAATTAATATATGTGGAGCTAGTAAAACGGTCGCAAGCGCACTTTGAAGGGCCAAATATACTCCATTGTAGTGTTCACGCGCCCGCACGCTGGCCACAGCGACGCTACGTTAGAAAAACGCGAGCACTCTATAGTCTTAAGCCAGGCGCGACCAGCGTCTGTCGACGTGGCCCGGCAGTAACCGGCGCGAAATGCGACCTGCTGCATCTGGCGCCGCTGCGTTAACCAGACAGCACTGCGTCTGCCTCTTTTTGGGATGGAGGAACGCCAGATGCACAGTAAAGCGCATGCGTCAAAGCAACGCAGCGCGGCGCGCCTCTGCGAATATATCGAAGGACCGCCGCCTGGCGTGCCAACGTCGGCGTGACGCGACCAAATGAACGCCGGCGAGTACGCGCACCACGTCACGTCAAAACTTATTGATGCCTTGACTATGGCATGTAGTCATGTTCTCGCATAACCTAATACAGTTGTTCTCACTCACTCTCACATGACACCTATCTCATGATTATCATGTTTGCCCAGTCACATACCTTCGTCATCTATTGACGTCACGTAATACCGAATTTTGCATACGTGAAGCTAGCCAACGGCCGTGATAACATCATCAGCTTGACATGTAGTCATGTTGTTACATGGCACGCATGTCATGACTATCATAATTGGATGTGTCATTTATCTATGTCGTCCGTTCGCGTTGTGTGACATCGAGTTTGGTACATGTGAAGTTAGCGAAAAGACCGCGAGCGCATCTTGAGCTTAACTTGTAGTCATGTTGTTACATGAGAGAATTCTCATGTTTGTCATGTTTGCACCTTATCATACCTTCATCATCCATTCACGTCCCGTAATACAAAATTTGACATAAGTGAAGCTACCGAAAAGGCTGCCAGCGTATCGTGAGCATGGCATGTAGTCATGTTGTTACATGACAAGCATCTCATGATTATAATGTTTTCACCAGTCACATACATGCGATATCCATTCACGTACTGTAATACTAAATTTGGTATATGTGATGCTAGTGCAACGGCCGCGAGCGCATCATAAGCATGACATGTAGTCATGTTGTTATAGGACAGGCATGTCATGATTTTTATGTTATGGTCTGTAGTTTGGGTTCGCCATGCAATCATGTCTTACCATACTAATTTTGCAACATTTTATGGGAACAGAACCACCGCAAGAGCTGCAGGACCATAAATGTAAATGATGGCATTCATGACATAGATGACATAGTTTTCATGTTATGACTAGTGAAATATGTTCTTCATACAGTAATGTTATGACATACCATGTTTCGTATTGATAACATTATCGAAACGTCCAGGAGTGCTAAACGTCGTAGGCGGCTAGATAGATAGATAGATAGATAGATAGATAGATAGATAGATAGATAGATAGATAGATAGATAGATAGATAGATAGATAGATAGATAGATAGATAGACAGACAGACAGATAGATAGATAGATAGATAGATAGATAGATAGATAGATAGATAGATAGATAGATAGATAGATAGATAGATAGATAGATAGATAGATAGATAGATAGATAGATAGATAGATAGATAGATAGATAGATAGATAGATAGATGGATAGATAGATAGATAGATAGATAGATACGCTCAAGGTCGCCGAAGTTCGCTAATAAACGCTTCGCATTTAATATGGAGCGCTACGTGAGCAACGGAGCCCTCGTATAGACGCTCGATGCGTTCTCCCATCGTTGTACGCCAAACACACAACCAGCGTTATTACCCCGCTGACGTATGCGCTAGAGCAAAGAGTTTCCTACAATAATGCCTAGAGAAAAATCTGGCGCTAGTGTCTAGGCGGGCTGCTTCAGTGGCTCTTGTACGTCCTTGGGATTTATGGGAAGTACAGGCTTCGAATCCGCTTAGACTGAAATACTTCTTGAGATCCACGACGCTTTTTTCCGAGGGTGAAACCAAATATAAGAACGTCTATTTATTTGAAACATGCTTCATTCATTGGAAGTCAATCTTTATAGCAAAAAGATCATATGACCAGGCGGCCAAAGTGATGCCTGGGCAAATTCAACCATCAGGGCAGGCATTGCTCTGTAATTGCTTTCCACATTTCGCATCAACATTTAATGAATATTTTTCAAAATATTTCAAAACAAACATCTTCTATCTCGATGGTGAGGTTCGGCGTTTGGACGCCGGAGCGAGTGGACGCGCGTCGCATATGCTCCACCGAACGTGTGCTCTCGTTGACCGGATTACTCCGATATCGTCGCCGACACTGTGTCGGATCATCAAGTTTTAACTGTCCTGGGAACCGCAAACCCTTCCGGAGGCTGTAGAGCATCTCCATTTTTCTCTATCGCCTTCAGAAGAACGCATGTGAGCGCTGGGCCGCTGGACCTAAGCCTCGACCCAGCTCGCCTGTGCGAGTACGGGTGACTTGGCCTAACGGCGGGACCCCTTCGTCAACAATATGGACGCTAGCACTACGCTAACTGCTGACGTGACTACTACCGGATGCGTTCAACCTGCATTCAGCCCCAATGACATCTATGTTAACACGGAATCTCTCGACCTCGATGAGCTCACTTTGGCAAGCGAAGACGAAGTTGCCGTGCACCATCCCACATCGTCTGCATCGCTCGGACCGGCGAGCGACACGGACGCCAACTCGAAACTGGCGCTTTCCCGTCGCCAGCGTCAACACCAGAAAAAATTCGACAAAGATCTAGCGGAATTGATGCAGCCAGCCGGTGCTGCAGGCAGATGCGGCCAACGTCGCACCGGCGCGAACACCACCACACGTGATGAAGCCGCGCCAGCTACGACGGAAGCCGCCGCCGCTTCCACGCACGGACATAAAGATCATCATGCGCCCGAAAAAGGGCCTGGCCATTCGGAACTTCACTACGCATCAAATCTCCCGAGCCGTAGCAGTGGCGGGCAATTCTCGACAACATTGTACGGTGATCATTTCATCATACGTACTCGCCCCATGTCGAACATCATTATTGCCAGCACGTCACATGTTGAGACGGCCAAATTTCTTCGTCGGATCACCACCCTCATGCTTGAGAGGAAGACCTACGAATTCAATACCTATGTGGCGGCCAATGAGGGCACCTTGCGGGGAGTTATTCATTGGATAGACCCTGGCACAACTCCAGAAGAACTCACCGCCAACCTCCGCGTGCGCACGCAGGGAGTGACAGTGCACAGTGCACGAATGCTTGGTGCTACCAAATCTGCCGTGATCACTTTTGAAGGCCCCCTTCTGCCCCGATATGTACTGTATTACGGTGGGGAGGTGACCTGCCGCCCGTACAAGCCGACGCGACAAGCCTGCCAAGTCTGCTTACAACCGGGGCACCGCGCACACGTATGCCCCACGCCAAACACTCCTGTGTGTCGGCAGTGTTGTATCCTCGATGCCGTTGAGGGTCACCCCTGTGCTCCCAAATGTCACTTGTGTGGAGATGCCCACGTAAAGGGCGCCAAAGAGTGTTCTCAGAGACTGAAGGCCTCGCGCCCACGACCACCTCCTCAACCAGCAGCACCAGCCAGGGGCCGCAACCCCCATCGTAACCCACCCACTCCCAAACGCAGGTGGTTCAGCAAGGAAAACGAGACCTGATGCAGCCACTCCCGCTCACGCTCGAGGTTACAGTCCTTCCCGCCCCTCCCTTCTGTGGAACCTGGCCAACAGCAGCAACCACAGCAGCGACAGCATCCGAAGAACCAGATGACCAAGGGACAGCAGCACCAGCAGCCACCCGCCCGTCAACAGTCTCAGCACGCCTCCAGCAAAGATAATGAGAAGCCCAATCTCACTCCATCAGCCGGTGCCGACAATAAGGTGAGTTGGTCAGCAAATGTAGATCCTCCCATCGCTCCACTAAATACCCTGTCCACCGAATACGAACACCTTCTCGCGGAAAACATAAAACTCAAACAGGAGCTGGCGGCCGTCTTGGATCGCCACCCGTCTCCCCCGAAGAAAACCCCGCAACCTCCCCCAAGAGACAGAAAGTCCCTAAAACGGCGCTATCAATTTTTGCTGCGTCGGGCACCACAGTCACACGTGAAGAGTTACGAAAAATGCGCTCAACGCTCGCGCAGCAGCTATCGCAACAATTCAGTGCCGTATTCACGCAGTTCGGAGAACGCCTCGACTCTCTCGAGACACGCTTTCAGGCGCAAATCAAATTGCTGAAACAGGCGAAAACATACGCAGGAAGAGGGCCACTCGTAGCTCGCACGCCACGAGAGATCAAGGTTACCATAGACTAGGATTAGAATCACATGCCTCCGAAATTCTCGCTACCCCCGCATTGACATCCAGCGCCCTCACCCTCACTCCTACATCGGCGTCGCAAGCAGAGATTCCGATACCCACGTCTTTCCACTCAACGAATTAACCATGGGCAGCACAGCCCCACTCATTGGCGAACATTTAGTAGTCTGGCAATGGAACTGCCACGGCTTCCGCAGATAGCGGAGCCTCCTCCAACAGTACATCAACACACACCTTGCTCGGCCAGATGTCATAGCGCTTCAGGAGCCCGGAACGCCACCCATATTTTCAGGTTATGAGTCCTATAATAGTCAAACACAGGACAAAGCGGCCATCCTGATTGACAAAGCACTAACCGCAGTTGGCTTAGACAACATCCCAGACACCAACATAGAACATGTGATTGTGGAGCTAGTTCTCAGGCAAAAAAAGAAAGGAGAGAAGCGAAGTATCATAATTGTCAACGTGTATAGGGCCCCAAAGCAAAAAACTACTGATTTCCATGCCCTCGTCCAAGGTGCCTGCAGATTGGCCAAGGGAAAAGATCTCTTACTGCACGGCGAATTCAACGCTCTCGACGAACGCTGGGGTTACAACCATTCGGATTTCAAAGGCAAACAGCTTGCGGCTGCCACTGAAAAATTTCGGCTTGAACTGCCTACGGATCCCGCGTTCCCTACCCGGATCGGCAACAGTGTGTGCAGGGACGCTTGCCCCGATCTCACCTTCGCCCGTGGCCGTGCAAACTATAACTGGGACAACCTTCAGTAATCCTTGGGCAGCGACAACTGTAACTTTTGTGCGGAGAATGCTCCGCACAAAAGTTACAGAGAGCGCAGCGTGTCGATCTATTGGAGAAGCACGCATCACAAACTGGGACGCCTTTCGTCGTGAAAGCGAACATGCACTCGACAGCCTCACAAGCCTCACCAACTGGTGCACCCAACCTAAAGAAATTCTAGAGCGTTGGACCACCACCATTAACAGAACACCTGCACTGCCGGAAGTGGACGGCCATCTGCTACATCTGTGGGAAGCCCGAAGGAGCCTCATCCGCAGATGGACGACGTAAAAACATAACCGTCGCCTCAAGGTAAGCATCGCCGCACTCACCACTCAGGCAGAGCAGTACGCTACAGAACTGGCGCGACTCAATTGGGCCCAGTTTAGCGACTCTCTTCGAGGCTCATTGGGCACGGCCTGCACGTGGCACATTGAGCGCGCTTTGATGGACCCCACTCGAACAAAAATGAGACGAATAAGTCAGTCATGCGCCTCATACACGCCTTTGAGGGTACAGACGATGAGCTGCTGGATCAAGTCCGGCGAAAATGCTTTGGCAATTTCTACCCACCCGCATCTCAGGCTGCGTATCGTGATCGTGCCAATGACACTCTTGACCGACCAACAACGGTGGACGAAGTGTACGCAGCCATTCGCAGCAGCAATCGCAACGCAGCTGCTGGGGCAGACGGAATGACGTACTCCCTTATCAGGGACCTGGTACAAGATCAGGATCAGGTACAAGAAATCACGGCGTTTTTCAATGATCATTGGTAACGTGGCACGCTTCTTCCTAAATTGAAGCACGCGGATGTCCTAATGATACCGAAGCCAGGCAAAAAACTTCAGATGAAAAACGTCCGACCAATATCCCTCACTTCCTGCCTTGGTAAACTCTTCAAACGCGTCACCACTAATCGCGTGTAAGATTACCTCGAGGACAATGACCTTTTCTCGCACTCAATGTGCGGGTTCCAGGCACATCTTTCAATGCAGTATGTACTGCTACAATTAAAAGAAGTCATTGATAACGCTCCCCAGCAAGGAGAAAACATTATCTTGACTTTAGACATTAAGGGCGCATTTGATACCGTTAGCCACCAGGCCATACTTTAGGGCCTCGAGGCTCTTCATTGTGGGCAGCGCGTCTACAGTTATGTTCACGCCTTCTTGTCCCACCGCACTGCCGCAGTCGGTCTCGGCTCCATCCGGTCACATTTTATGAGGGTTCCGAATAAGGGCACCCCGCAGGGCTCAATGATTTTCCCGCTACTCTTTATTGTAGCTATGGTTGGCCTGGCACATGAACTCCACCGCATCGATGACATCCATCACGCCATGTATGCGGACGATATCACCGTCTGGGCCACGAGGGGGTTCCTTGGAGAAAAAGAATATAACCTGCAGCAGGCAGCCACATGCGTCGAACAATACGCGCTGGCACGAGGCCTGGCCTGTGCAACAGCAAAATCTGAGCTTCTCGAATTTATCGACGCAAGCTCCCACCATCGGCGCAGAACAACCAAGGCTGCGGCCTCCAGGTCGTCCTTGCTGGCGAAAAAATCCCAGAGAAATCCACCATTTGGATATTAGGCTCGTGGATACAGCCGAACCGCCATGTAAGTCACACACTTTTCCTTCTCCGCACCACTACACTGCAAGTGGCCCGAATGATATCTCGGGAGCCACTCGTCGCCATGGCATGCGCGATGAGGACACAATGAAACTCATACGTAGCCTCGTGGTCAGTAGGGTGACATACAGTTTGCCCTACCAACGCCTTACCAAAAGCGAACAGGGCCAAGTAGACGCCATGCTCCGCAAGGCCTAGAAAGCGGCACTCAAGCTACCACCGGGTACTCCTTCTAGCAAGCTCCTCGCATTGAGCCTACACAACACCTTTGAAGAACTTTGTGAAGCACAACACGACACACAACTGCAACGGCTCACGCAAACGCCTACCGGCCGCGACCTGCTCCTACGCCTTGGCTACATCATCCGGTTTCACGATGCAGCTCGTCGCAAGCCCATTCTGGACCAACTTCGTGCCACTTATAAGATTGCTCCCATCCCCCGCAATATGGATCCCCGACTACATCAGGGCCGGCGGGAAACCAGAGTGGAAGCCCTCGGGCGAACTTATGCACACAAGAATACTACGTACTATGTTGACGCCACCAACTACGGCCATGCATACAATAAGGATGTAGCCACAGTCGTGGACCACACACTCACAGAACGTACCAGCGCTTCCGTGCGGTGCGACAACATCACCGAAGCTGAAGAAACTGCCATCACGCTCGCTCTTGCCCTCGGCCATAGGCAACGAAGGTCGCTGACAGTTCTCACGGACTCTCAAGCAGCTTGCCGCAACTACCTACAGAGAGCATCAGCCAACCCGCTCTCAACGTCATCCTGAGCGTTACAGACACTGGCGAGCATTCCATTACACATCCACTCAGAATTTGGAATCGGATTATATGGACTCCGGTCCACATGGGACTGGAGGGGAATCAGGCAGTGGATAAGGTAGCTCGAGGGTATGCGAGCCGAGCACCTTCCAACTCCGCCCCTGAGGAAACCATAATGGTTCCTAGAGACTATTCAGCCATACTAAACCATCACACAGGACTTTGGAAAGCTTATTCGCTACCACACCGAACACTAAATAAAGCGGAATCGGTCAGCTGAAGGCAAATTCGAACCGGCACGTTCCCGAATTCGCACATTCTGAGTAAAATGCAACCCTCGGCATACTATCCTCTCTGCCCATGGTGTTCAGCTAAAGCCACTCTGTACCACGTCACGTGGGAATGTCAGGCCATTACAGCCTTACAACCAGTACAAAATCCAACAGCGGAGCGATGGGAGGAGCTGCTGGCCAGCGAGAACCGGGAAGATCAGTTGAGTCTGATCAATCAGGCCCGCAGAGCGGCTGCTGCAAGTGGAGCACTGGACTAAGGGCCCCCCCACCGCAAGCCAAGCATCTCCGACAACTCGGAGCTTCTCCGCAGAAAATTTCATGTAAATAAATAAATAAATACTTTTTCACCACCACCACCTATCTCGATAGTGTGCATTTTCTATTTAAATAAATAACAGCACAATATTGAATGAGAAACACATGCCGCTTTATCTTCGGCTATGCTACTTGTGGCTGCCTCTGTTGTCTGCCCGCACGCAACTCTGATTTTCTTGTAAAGTTGAGTCAGGAGAGCGCTGCGCTGCATGTACTTTACTTTGTCGTCGTTTTCCAGTCACTTCAAAATCAGCACAACCTCAGGAGGCACAGGTAAAACATGCCGTACATGACTTCCGTGTCATGATTATCATGTTTAGAAGTGTCATCTACCTTCGCATCTACTCACGTCACTTGACACCAGATTTGGTGAAGCGGAGCAAGCGAAACGTCTGCGAGCATGTTATATTGTAGCATGTAGTCAAGTTTTACGGGACACGCATGTCATGATCTTCATGTTTGGATGTGTCACAAACTTCATCTTCTTAACACGAAACCTAATACCAAGTTTGGTAGAGCCAGCAAATGCCGCGAGTGCTTTTTGGGTGAAGAAAGCAGTCATGATTTACATGGCACACATACCTAGGTTATCATGTTTGGACCTGTCATTCACAATGCTCTATCATTTATGACAAGTAATACTACATTTGGTATACGTGAAACTAGTAAAATGACCGTGAACACGCTACGAGCCTAGCATGTAGTCCTGCTTTAGAAGACACGCATATCATTAATAATATTTTGCACCAGTCACATATCTTCGTCGTTCATTCACGTCGCGCAATACCAAATTTGGTAAATGTGAAGCTAGCGAAATGGCGGCGAGCGCATCGTGAAGGGCCCAATATACTCCGACGTAACGTTGACGTGCGTGCACGCTCGGCCCAGCGACGCTACGCTAGCAATACGCAGGAACTCTATAGTCGGACGCCAGGCGCCACCGACCTGACTAGCGTCTGTCGGCGTGGCCGGACGACAACCGACCAGAAATGCGACGTGCTGCATTTTGCGGGAACGGCGTTACCCAAACGACAATGCGTCTGCCTCTCTTGGTGATGGAGGGACGCCAGGCGCGCTCATACGCACACGCGTGAAAACAACGCAGCGTTGTGCTCGTCTGCAAGTGTATGGCAGGCAGATCGGCACCTGGCGTGGCATCACCGGCGTGACGCGACGGAAATAACGCTGGCATGCAAACGCGTGGGGTCATGTCGAAAATTGCCGGCGCCTTGGGTATGGCATGTAGTCATGTTCTTACATGACACGCATCTCATGAATATCAAGTTTACAGCAGTCCTATACCTTCGCCATCCATTCACGTCCCGTACTACTAAATTTTGTATAAGTGAAGCTACCAAAATGGCCACGAGCGCATCATGAGCGCGGCATGTAGTCATGTTGGTACATGACCCGCATTTCATGATTATCATGTTCGCACAAGTCGCATATCTTCGCCACTCATTCATGCACTGTAATACCAAATTTAGTATATGCTTAGCTAGCGAAAGGGCCGCAAGCGCATCATGATTGTGGCAAGTAGGGAGGTTGTTGCATGACACAAATGCCATGACTTTCATGATAGGTTCTGTGGCTTGTGTTTGCCATGCAGTCATGTCATACCACACCAGTTTTGCAACATGTCATGTGAACAAAAGCACCGCAAGAGCAGCAAGACAATGAAATGAAAATCATTAGATTCGGGGCTTACATGTTATGATTTTAAGGTTATGACTAGTAACTTATGCTCGTCATAAAGTCATGTTATTTCATACCAATTTCGGTATTGATACCTTTATGCGAATGGCCAGGAAAGCTAAATGTCGTAGGTGGCTAGATAGATAGATAGATAGATAGATAGATAGATAGATAGATAGATAGATAGATAGATAGATAGATAGATAGATAGATAGATAGATAGATATATAGATAGATAGATAGATAGATAGACAGATAGATAGATAGATAGATAGATAGATAGATAGATAGATAGATAGATAGATAGATAGATAGATAGATAGATAGATAGATAGATAGATAGATAGATAGATAGATAGATAGATAGATAGATAGATAGATAGATACGCTCAAAGCCGCTGAAGTTTGCAAAGAAATGCTTTGCATTCAAAAAGCCCACAGACAGTTCTCTCGCTAGCCCTATTCAGTCGTAAGCCTGTACTTCTCATAATTCTCATTAAAGCTTCATGGTCGCCGCTCCAGGTTCCTCTCTAGGTAATATTGTATGAAGTTCTGTATAGTAGAGCTTCCAGGCGTTAACAAAATTTCTTTGGGTAGCGTTGGCTCAACAAGCCAAACTTACGTGCCACTGCCGGAGCGCGGTGGCCTCGCGCACATGACATAAAAAGTGGCAGTCGCTCCGCAAGAAATCCTAGCAGCCGTCCGTGTCCTTTGGGCCGCCGAGACAGCAGCTGTGGCCTGCTGGTCGGGCCCCTGAATAAAATTAGGGGAGAAGTTCTTTATGACATGGTTCGTGCGTCCATGCGGAATGAAGTAGTAGTAGTAATAGTAGTAGTAGTAGTAGTAGCAGTAGCAGTAGCAGTAGTAGTAGTAGTAGTAGTAGTAGTAGTAGTAGTAGTAGCATTTGTCGTAGTAGTAGTGGGATACCAGCTCTCGTATATTACATGCGAAGCACTTCTTAGCGAACTTCGGCGTCTTTGAGCATATCTATCTATCTATCTATCTATTTATCTATCCATCTATCTATCTATCTATCTAACTATTTCGCCGCCCTCGATTTTCAGCTCACCTGGCTGTTTCAATAATGGTATCGATACAAAGATTGGTAAGGCATAACATGACCGTATGACGAGCGTAAGCGACTACTCACAAAATTAAAATCATGATATTGTTACGGTAAAAAAATCTGTACAAGTAACCGGGTAAGAAACAGCGGACCAGCTTCAATCGAGGAGCGCGAGTTCGTCGTCGTCTTTCTGCCTACCAAATCCTTCTAAACGCACAACTAATGACACTAGCCACGCAACAGCCAGGAACCCACTACATGCTCGTGTCAATATATATGTCATAATTTACATTTCGTGACCTTGCTACCCTCGTGATTATTTTTTTCACATGACACCTTGCGAAACTGATACGGTATGATGTAATTGCACGGCTAACACAAGCGACGGACGCTAACGTGAAAATTATGGTTAGCCTGTTGTAACACTGTGACTGCATGGCACACCCATGAGGCACTCGAGGCTGTTTCACTAATTCGCGTATAACAAATTTTGCATTTTGGGACATGAATGGATGACAAAGGTATGTGACGTATGAAAACACGATAAATATTAGATGTGTGTCTTGTAACAACGTGACTACCTGCCACGCTCAGGATGCGCTCGCTGCCGTTACGCTAGCTTCATTTCTAGCAAACTTGGTACAACGGGACGCCAACGGATGACAAAGGTATGTGATTGGTGCAAACATGATAATCACGAGAGGCGTGTCATGTAAGACCATAATTTCATGCCAAACTCAGGGCGTCAATACAATTCAACGTGACTCTGTCGGCATGCGCCCCAGAATTCGTTTCGTCACGTCATGCCGGTTGTGGTGGTAAAAAATTTTATTAGTCAGAAGGCCACAAAGTAAGATAATATTTAAAAAATTAAAAAACCAGCGTTTTGGTGGCCTTCGGGCTGCCGGTTGTGGCGTCCAGGCAGTGCCTAGCAGCGACGTCCTCCACCAAAATCACCAGCCGAAGTTGCAGGTGCAGTCTTGTGCTGGACAAACCAGCCTCCCACTGCCGTGGACTTCTGATGGGCCAAAAGGCAGAGGGCAAGTGTGCCGGACAGGATTAAACTATGTGCTCATGGTTCGCAATTGAGCGGCTACATGAACGGCAGGCCGGCGAGTACGTTGCAGGGTAGAAGAGGGCAAGACGTGCAGAAGTAATGAAGGTGTGGGCCTGAAGTTGACGCCACAGGTGTTTTTGCTGCTGGGAAAATGGATTGGTGTGGTGAGGAAAGGTGAGGCGGGAGAGGCAGTAGTGCAATGTGATGGTTTGGTACGTGGAAAGCGCATCTCGCGTATTCATCCCGGGCGGGGGCAGGCTTGCTCGGTAGGTCGAATCGCGAGCGATGAATTTGGCCGCCTCGTTGCCTAGATGATCCACGTGAGCGCGTTCCCAGATGATAAAAATCGGGCGAGAGGAAATGGTGCCAGACCGCAAGATACGTGCGGCCGCAGGTGCCGCCTGTTCTACCGCGTAGTTGTATACCGCTGGTTTAGAACCGGAAAAAATATATTCTGCTGAGGTTTCTTTAATGTCGAGGGCAATGGCTGCCTCCTCAGCCGCAACAGAGGCGTAATTACAGACGGAGGTGGTAATGATTGGTCGGAGGGAGTTGTCGGTGACTGTGGGGGCGCGGGCTGCCTATAGACGATATGGGGTGGGGCATCCAAATAAGCCACGTCGGGTTGTCGTCCAAACTTACACCAGAGAACGAAGGCTAGCGCTGCTCTACGGGAAGGGTGGTGTTCGGGAGGCATATTCTTTGGAAAGGGATGAATGACTAGAAGGAAAAAGACGTGGGATGGGATGGACAGTGGAATGCGAAGAGCCGAAAAAGGGGAGAGTTGAAGGGTAGAGAGAAGTGCGCGGCCTGGCCGTGTGCAAGAGAGACGGAGGAGCTGGGCCGTGCGATAAACCTCCGTCAGCTTCGTGAGTTGTGGACTCCCATCGACAGTAGCCGACCCGTTGAGGTTAATGTGGTATGGGACAGGGCTGACTCATACGCCTGACGAATAAGGCAGTTTGTCTTCCTTGGTGTGATAAAAGAAGAAAGTTTGTACAGAATAAACAAAGTGGCTGAGAACTGAGAACAAAGGCCTGAACCAGGTGGCGAAAGTTGTGTTCACGCATTCCGTGGTGGCGATTTGCAATGTGGCTTATGAGGTGCATGGTCAGGTGTACAGTGTTACTGAGTTGAATGATGAAGGTAGTGTGCTTACTTTCGGACTGAAGAAAAAGTCCAAGAATGCGAAGTGTAGAGAGGAGGGGAAGCGGTGTGCCTTCAACGTAGATAGTGAGTGGAGAAGGAGACAGGGGGGCCACTCTCCGAGGCAGGAGGAGCAAAAGCCCCTATTTGGTCGCAGAGCAGCTCAACCATATAGCTCAGGCGTCAGATGTCACCGCGTCCGCACCCGACTGAAGAATGGTCTCCATGTCACCAAGATTGCCAGTGGTCACCGAAAGGGAGATGTCATTGGCATAGAAGGCATGAGATTGAGCTCGCATTATGCTAAGCTTGCGTGCTAGTGGGTAGAGTGTAGTGTTAAAAAGAAGAGAAGACAGGACAGACCCTTTTGAAGTACTCTTGTTGCCTAAGGAGAAAGAAGGAGAAGAAAGTGGGCCGTATAAAATTTCTGTGTTGCTGTGGGCGAGGAAAGCGGCGATGTATGTGCGTGCACGGTGTCCGACGTGAAGAGAGGAAAAAGCGTCCAGAATAGCTGTCTTGTGTACATTGTCGAACGCTTTGGTTAGGTCCAGAGTCAGAATAGCTCGAGTGCGTTTTAGTGGGATGGGTGTAAGACATCCTCGGAGAGCTGGAGCATGACATCCCGGGTGGACAACTGCGGGCGAAAGCAAAACATGGAGTCCGGATATACGTTATAAGATAGACTGTCTGCATCAAGGTCGCTGTTGAAGGAGCCGGAAAAAGCAGAAAGTGGAGTGTGGAGGTTGGTGCAGAGGTAATAGTCCTGGAGGGTTGCCAGAAACTCAGTATTGGTTAGTGAGGAAGAGTGAAGTAGAAGGGAGACATCCTTGCGCTGGGATCCGTTAATATGGGTGGGGTCGACCAGCACCCTGAAAAGCGACCAAGTGCCGCGAAGGCCAAAGTTGCCGGCCTTGTAGTCGCACGTTTGACGCCACAAGAAGAGAGGAGCAGTGCTCCTCCATATCGAACGCGAGCCGCGCCAAACGGAGGCGCAGTTGGCGATTATGTTTCTGAGCCTGCCATCAGCAGTGGACAGTGTGATACGCCTCCCAAATGTTCCTCATACAGCTGTCTGCTGTAGTGGAGTGTGGCGCTGCAGAGAGTGTGATTGTAGCAGTGCGGACATCTGCCAAAAGCGGTCTCTGTCCATACTGAGTGGTCCATGATAGCAGAAGGAGAGGAAGTAGGTAGATGAAGGGAGCGGAAGTAATCCCAGTCCAGTACCTGGGTAAGACCGGTAGAGGAGCGAGCAAGGGAGGGGAGTGGGAAAGTTGTTCAAAGAACGTGGTGATCGTTACCGAGGAAGATACCCGTAAAGAGCAGGATGAGTCGGTGTGATGGTTAACGGACGTTCGTCACGATGTTTGTTGATAGCGGACGAGAAAGGATTAACATGAACTTTTTATTTCATGGCATGGGTGGAACGGCTGACGGCGTACGGATACGCTACCGTGTGCAGCGCCGTTGAGTCGGACGTCGCGCCCAACCCAGCAGTCAGGGTCGCAACTCCGGAGGTACAGGAACAGGCCACGGCTCACGAGGACCACACCTGGTAGGCCTCGCCCACGAACCTGCTCCCGGCCACTGCACCCAGGCAGGAGCCGTTCGGCAGGTCTCGGCCTTGGACCTTGAACAGACACACCGGAGCTCGACCTGGCCGACACGTACGGGTCTCACGTCCGGCTCAGGAACGCTGCCAGGAACTCGTCCTCTCGAGTGGCGCACCGCTTCCTCTGCCTTCGTGGCCTCAACCCTCGAGCTCTCTTTTCCGCACGTTCCTTCTTCTTGGCCAGGGCACTGCCAGGTACCCTCGGGTGCACACTGCAGCTCATGAGCTCGCGGCCCGCGTCCGAGTCTGGCACGTCGCTCGGTACGGCTCGGCACCGCTCGGCGATGCCGAGCCGAACTCCCCTGGCACCTGGCCAGAACTCCCCTGGCCAGAACTCCCTTCAGCCAGAACTCCCCTGGCACCTGGATTCTCGGCCACCCTGAACCTCGCCCGGCTCCGTGCTCCTCTGTGCGCACTACCGCGTCTCGCCCGGCAGAACATCTCGCTCGTTTCTTGCCGAAGTGCGACGCTCTGGTGGCACCGGCGCTTGATGGCATGGGTGCGGCCACGGAGCAGTCAACCCGCATCGGAGACGCGATGCTCCATGCGGGGCATGGCCAGCCCGTCCAGCGAACAGCGTGCGCCGAGACGCGATGCTCGACGCAACCGTGACCATTAGCCAGGCCACGTTCATCGCTGTGTCGAACGGCTGACCGTGGAGACGCCTCGCCGAGATCCACGATGCCCTCGGCAAGGAAGAAAACAGCAGGCCAGGTCGCGCCCCGAGTTGCAGTACTCGGGCCGGCAACGCCGCCCCAGCTGGTAGTTGGACGGCAGAAGCGTGGACGGCCGCGTTCCCTGGCCGGAACCTGGATCGCCTGCGTCCGACACTTCGGCCCGCTGTCTCCCGTCTGCCGCTGCTCCAGCTCGTCCCCAGTCACAAAGCCCACTGCCACGTGATGGTCGCCCGTGGCCCAATCGTGGCACGCCACCTCTATGGGCCACCACAGGTCATCAGCTGATTCGCTGACACTCACGCGCACATTACACGCACCTTGCCCCGCACTTCCGTCGTTGTCGTTTTCTTCACTCATCACAATAACCCCCCGCACAAGAACGTTGTATCAGTCAAACAACTTTTCTCACAATACACAGTGATGAGGAAGAACAGTCCCGTGGACTCACGACTCTCGAGCAGTGGTGGCGGAGATGCCTGGACCAGCGCGGCCTCGGGCCTCGTTTCCGAGTTCTCTGGTTCCTCATTTCTTTTTCCTCAGCGCTCACCCATGCCAGCAAAGCCTCTCCACTCAGCCCCATCTCCTTCCCTAGCTCAACTAGCTTTCTCTTGTCGTTCATTCTCGTCGGCCACACACAAACAACGTGACGCCCTCAGTTGTAACGCGAGAGCTTAATCCTGGCAGGCTCGCCATTTATTGGCGATGGTTAACGGACGTTCGTCACTATGTTTTTTGATAGCGGATGAGAAAGGATTAACATGAACTTTTTATTTCATGGCATGGGTGGAACGGCTGACGGCGCACGGATACGCTACCGTGTGCAGCGCCGTTGAGTCGGACGTCGCGGCCAACCCAGCAGTCAGGGTCGCAACACCGGAGGTCCAGGAACAGGCCACGGCTCACGAGGGCCACACCCGGTAGGCCTCACCCACGAACCTGCTCCCGGCCACTGCACCAAGGCAGGAGTCGTTCGGTAGGTCTCGGCCTTGGACCTTGACCAGACACACCGGAGCTCCACCTGGCCGACACGTACTGGTCTTACGTCCGGCTCAGGAACGCTGCCAGGAACTCGTTCTCTCGAGAGGCGCACCGCTTCCTCTGCCTTCGTGGCCTCTACCCTCGAGCTCTCTTTTCCGCACGTTCCTTCTTCTTGGCCAGGGCACCGCCAGGTACCCTCGGGTGCACACTGCAGCTCATGAGCTCGCGGCCCACGTCCGAGTCTGGCGCGTCGCTCGGTACGGCTCGGTACCACTCGGCGATCCTCGATTCAGCCAGAACTCCCCTGGCACCTGGATCCTCGGCCACCCTGAACCTCGCCCGGCTCCGTGCTCCTCTGTGCGCACTCCCGCGTCTCGCCGGGCAGAGCATCTCGCTCGTCCATTGCCGAAGTGCGACGCTCTGGTGACACCGGCGCTTGATGGCATGGGTGCGGCCACGGAGCAGTCAACCCGCATCGGAGACGTGATGCTCCATGCGGGGCATGGCCAGCCCGTCCAGCGAACAGCGTGCGCCGAGACGCGATGCTCGACGCAACCGTGACCATTAGCCAGGCCACGTTCATCGCTGTGTCGAACGGCTGACCGTGGAGACGCCTCGCCGAGATCCGCGATGCCCTCGGCAAGGAAGAAAACAGCAGGCCAGGCCGCGCCCCGAGTTGCAGTACTC
The DNA here is from genome assembly GCF_043290135.1 of Rhipicephalus microplus. Classification (NCBI taxonomy): domain Eukaryota; kingdom Metazoa; phylum Arthropoda; class Arachnida; order Ixodida; family Ixodidae; genus Rhipicephalus; species Rhipicephalus microplus. The sequence goes on from NW_027464593.1 coordinate 1,512,101, forward strand.
GGGCCGGCAACGCCGCCCCAGCTGGTAGTTGGACGGCAGTAGCATGGACGGCCGCGTTCCCTGGCCGGAACCTGGATCGCCTGCGTCCGACGCTTCGGCCCGCTGTCTCCCGTCTGCCGCTGCTCCGGCTCGTCCCCAGCCACAAAGCCCACTGCCACGTGATGGTCGCCTGTGGCCCAATCGTGGCACGCCACCTCTATTGGCCACCACAGGTCATCAGCTGATTCGCTGACGCGAAATTCTTCAGTATTAGTTCATGCGAGATGTTTTCAAACGCACCGCGGGTGTCCAATGCAAGCAGAGCTCTAGTTTGCGTAGAACTGACCCTCTCCATTACTTCCCCTCTTAGTTGGAGAAGTACGTCTTGCGTAGAAAGATGGGCCCGGTACCCAAACAGTGTGTCCAGAAAAAATCCCTGGGCTTCAAGGTATGGCTGCAGTCTTTGGAGGACGACACGCTCCATTTTTTGCCGAGGCAAGATGTCAACACGATTCACCAGAGATTTCCAAGTTCTAGGGGCTTGCCGGACTTAGAAATTTGTGTTATTTCGGCATGTCTCCATTCCTGGGATAACGCTCCAGCTTTCCAGTGAGTATTGTAAAAATCTGTGAGCTGTTCTAGATATTCGTCATTGAGGTTTCATTTGAGGGAGTATTGGATGTTGTCTTGCCCTGGCGCAGTGTTGCGCTTGATATTCAGAAGGGCAGCTCGAACTTCGTGCACAGTAATATCAGCATCCAGGAGTGCTGACTCCGTATAAGGGGAGTTTTTATATTTTGGCTGAGGGCCTGCAGCGGTGTACTTTTCTTGAAGCGTCTGTAAGATGCCGTTGTCGTCCACATCCTGCTTGTGAAGAAGTGTTTGGATTGTACTGCTCGTGTAGGACTTTGTATTTTTCGGGTCCAGAAGGGCTCTTAGTATGGCCCAAGTGCACGCAGTGCTTAGTGTTTCATTAAGTGACATTCAAAAGTTGTGCCAATTGTTCCTCGTGAGCTCTGTGGCATATTTTTCGGCTTGCAACGTGAGTTGAGCAATGCAAACTTTAAGCTTGTGATTGTGTCTCTGCCTACGCCAGCGTTTTATGAGGCTTCTACGTGCTTCCTGCAGGTGTAGAATGTGCCTGTCGACATCTGAAGCTGCGGTTGTAGTGCTTGCAGGCACTACAACCGCAGTTCATCTTGCAGGCACTGTAGCCATTCATTTAAAGGTCTCTCATTGTTGTCAGTCTCAGCACGTTGTTTCCTAAATGTATCCTAATTAGTGAGACGGACCTTCCGCTCTGAAGCATGGGGGTTGGAGATGTGCAGTGCAGTGAAAATGATGCAATGGTCACTATCTAACGTTTATTGTAGATTTGACTAGTTATAATTGCTTAGTGCTCTTACAAAACTTAGGTAAGGGCACGTATCTCTGGTTGCGCTAGTTCTAATCTCTGGTTGTCTCTTGCGGATCTGTGAGCAGTGTAAATCTGTGATTGCAGATGAGGTGTTCTAATTTGCTACCTTTACGCGTGGCCGATAAGTATCCCCATGACGTGTGGGGGGTGTTAAAATCACCAACCACTACAACTTGTTCCCTTAGCTTGCACGTTTCCGCTATAAGGTAACCGAAGTCGTCCCTCCTTGAGTTTGAAGAGTTGTAGTGTTTAGTATAAAGAAGCTCTGCTGACTGCGTTTCCGAGGAATAATTTCAACAAGCACATGTGAAATGGATGACGTCAGTGTGTGTTCTTTAGTTGTCAAGTGTTTGGATACGAGCATTGCGACAAGTGATGGTATTTGTTGATCTGTTTATGTATGGAAGACCGAGAGGGTAGGTGTGCAGTGCGTCTCCTGCAGAGCCACGATATCTAGAGTGTGCGCTAAAGTGGCAGTGTACTGTTGCAGGGAGCTCCTCTTTCGTCAGTACCCCCTGCAGTTCCACTGCCACATGATGAAGGCAGGACTAGGAGAGACCATCTTGATCTTTTTGGTCTGTGTCCTGATTTATGAGTAACGGGCGGATGTAAGGGTGGGGTCGTTTGGTCAGACTTTGGGGTTTTAGCTAGTGGCAATGAGTCTTGGGGCCTTGTACTGAATGATGCGAAGCTTTCTCGTATGTGCTGCTTTAGCTTTGTTACAAGTGATTGGGTATGGGCTTTTAAGATATCCCTAAGTTCTACACGCAAATAATTAATTGCCTGAGTGATAATGCTGGGTACTTAAGCCTTAAGCGAGTCTCTCAGTATTGTGAGGGAATCTTGCAGTTCTTGCTTAGTGCCGTTACGTGCGTTAGATGTGAGAAGTACGTTGGGGTGTTTGTGTGATGTTGGCGCATGGGAGAAATTAGGTAAAGATTTTAGGCTGGGAGGCCCCGCTTCCCTCCTCACGTTAGCCGAAGGCGTCTGTCCAGCGGGCGCTGGCTTCTTGACTGGTGGCTATTCTGGTCTGTCTGCACTCGTGGCTTTGTTGTTTTGGGGGATCAGTCCCAGGGTCGTGGTGATAGTTTCGGATGCGGTTCCTGGCGTGTTGTTTAAGGATTCGAAGGCCCTGTCCTGAGACTTTCCTCTGCTCTGGGAGTGGCTGTGCCTCGTTCTGGACCTGGAGTGGTGTCCCTTGGGTGTTGATGTAGGTGGTGGCCTAACGCGTTCGCCTCCAGGCCACCAGTGTTTTCTTTAAAAAATGCTTGTTTGGAGGTTTCCGTTCTCTCGCAGGACATTTGGGGAGCGTAGCTGTGTGGTCACCTTTGCAGTGGAAGCATTGAGTTGTACAACTGCGCTTCGTCGCTGGCGTCTCAAGTCCACATGCTCGACATCGGCGTTTTGTCGGCGTTGGACATACGTCTGCCCGATGTCCAAATGCAAGGCACATTGTGCAAACTTGTTTGCGAGGTCGGTAAATGTAGCATCGGTATTCCTCGCGGTAGTAGTAAACATAACGTGCAACATGAAGGCCTGCAAAAGTTATCATAGCCGTGTTTGTGGATCCCATCATTCGGGCGTGCAAGACTTTGGCGTCGGGTGCGTAGATATTATCGAGGAGTTTGGTGGGTGAAGTATTCTTCTCAGGGCCGATGATGGCTTCCTTACAAGAATTGTCAGGAGCGGCTACACAAGCTTGCATTTCTTCTCTGCTACCCTGCAATGTTCGTCGGTAGGGAACCGCTTTTTAGTCATAAATTATTGTTAGCATTTTTACAAGAAATTCATAGTTTTTATATTATATACCCGGGCATTCCGTAGCACGACTTCTTCAGAGAGGTTGTCACTGCGGTGGCTACACAAGAAAGCACTTGCCTCACGGCCCTTGAACGCAAGGGTATGAACGAGTGAGGCACTTGTGCTAATGCCATACACATCCACCATCGTCTTTTGTTATCACCAACTTTTGTCATCTATTCACACCACACACACCTTTCACGGCATGGTCATGATTTTATTACTTGCATGTTCTTACCCGCCTTACAGCGAGGAATTTTATGTCCCTTATACAGCCGCTAATCACAATCATTGTCCACATTTCTTGTCCCATGAACTGGCGCTCTTTGGCCATCGAATGGCCCTTGCGCCAAAAAACACCATATATCATCATCATCTTTTCTCTGCCATCCTACATATAGGGCAGTGACGGCTTGAAACTTTGTAGCAGCAGTTTCGTCTGGTGTGCTTGTGATGGCTATATTGTGTTCCGCTTGGATGTTTTTCCTGGCAGCCCAGCAGTCATGCAGATGGCGCATGCCAACACGTGATGTGCCAATTCACTGAGGTGAAGGCCTCCTTGTGGTCTGAAGATCACCTTGAAGTCTTCCGCATTTAGGGGGGGGGGGGCGGCGGCGGCATCGCTTGATTTTGGGCAGGCAAGGGTTCTGGTGCAGAATTATTTGTCGTCTTTGGCTTGCGTCTGCGGGTAGCAGTGAACCAAGAACTATCGTCGAGGTCAACTGGATATTCGTTGGTGTCTACAGTATTCATCGCTGCTGATTCGATGGTAGAAACCGGAGAAGCCATGTTCAAGCAGTGTATATCAGACACACACCGAATGTCACTGCAACGCGCTCGGCGTTCGCACAATCGCGGCAAAGCACCGGAAGTTACAGCGGTGTCGGTGCGCTGTTACGGAGACGCCGATGTAACGCCCATGCTTGGTCACGAGAAAGTTGTTGAGAAGAGCCCTTTCACGTTTCGAAACAGTTTAAACAGCCTTGGCTGTGAAAGTCCTCTCCGGAAAGTCCGAAGTAGGTCTGTTCAACGAGAGCGTAGTGGACGAAAACACTTGGAAGTGTCAAAAAATTGGGAAAGGCGATAAAAAAACACATCCGTTCTGTTCCACAGTCGAGTGAATGGTCCAAACGCAGTGAGGCACGCGCCTGCTAATATATGGCAGGACTGGTCCTTTCGGAGAACTGTACACATTGAGGACAAAAAGGCTTGTTTCAGTGCGATGGCCAGGAAAGCATTCAAGGAGGAGATGGGCACCTTCCGAAACGTCCACCTGGTGCAGCACCGCAGTAAAGTTACGTCGCACCAGCAACGCAACATTTGGGTGGGCCTCAGAAGATCAATAAAAGGCGGTGTAATCACGAAGTTTTGTGATACTTCGTGATTCCTGAAGTGCTATGACAGAGGGGATAGTGTTAGGAGAGATGTTCTAGAGATGGAGCTGAAGGGTGCTTCGCTTGGCGTGGAACCCTCGACAGTTCCACTGCCAAATGTTAAGGTGCGGGTAGTTTCTGGCCCTGGTGAATGCAGGAAGACCGGGCAGAGGTAGGTAGGTGCCTGGGTTAGCTGGGCAGGGAGTGAGCGATGCGGAAGCGTGGCCTCAGTGGCGCTCTGTCGGGTCTCTAAGACAGCGGCTCCAGCGTATAAGGTGGGGAGGTGGGAGTCAATGGCGGCCACGCGCCTGTCAATAAGGGCTTCACGCTCTTCAAGTCGTGTGAAGCGGGTCACGATGTGCTGTTTGAGCGACTTCAAGATGCGGGCTGTATTGCGAACGACGTCACGTTCGTGTGGGGCGATGGCGTCGGAGGAGGGTGATGGGCATTTTTGTCGGGGTTGACGGGTAGCGGAAGAGGCGCGTGATGGTGCAGCCGATGGTGCCGTGTTCATGGACTCCTCAGCTGGTGTAGGTTGCGACGGCGTTTGTGTAGGGGTGAAATCTGGTGAAAGAGGAGGAGCGGGAGAAAACAGACGTGCTAGCGCGGCCTGCATCTGTCGCATCAGAACTTGAATTTGTAGCTGTTGGGCAGTTATAGTGGCCTCGAGAGCCGTGATTTTGGGGTCCGACGTGCGAGGCTGCGTATTCGAGCTGACCGGTGGTGTGGCCGTGGTGATGGTGTTAACGAAGGAGGGGGCTGCGGACGCCTCGGACCTAGGCAGGCAGGGGAGGAAGGCGACGGAGCGGTGGTGGCCGGAAGACTGCGCACCGCGGGATGTAAACCATTGGTGGGGGCGGGAAGGCCGGGAGTTCAAGAGGATGAGCCGGGTGGGTGGTACTGGTGATGGAGGCTGGGGCTTGGAGCTGGACGAGGGTAACGGGCCACTCCTGTTGAATCGGAGTTTGCATGGACGTGAGCCCGTGACGTGGTCTTTTTTGCACAAGATGCAGCATAGGATGCAGGTCGGGGGCACAAGTCTCTCGTGGGTATGGCCGCAGTGGTAGCAGAGCGCGGACGTGGGCTTGATGCAGACGTGCGTCCAGCAGTGGATGCAGGCCTCGGCTTTCGGGCGGAACGGGTGGCAGTGGTAGATGCCGCAACTGATAACGATCGAAGAGGGGAGGATAATAGTACCGACAAAGGTAATTAGGATGGCATTTCCGATGGAGGCGGAAATGTTGTAGGCCCGTGTGCTCAGATATGGGTGCACGTTAAAGAACCCCAGGTGGTTGAAATTTCCGGAGCCTTCCACTACGGCGTCTCTCATATTCATATGGCGGTTTGGGGACGTTAAGCCCCATATATCAATCAATCAGGTAATTATATCAATCAATCAAGCCCCATATATCAATCAATCAGGATGGATTTGGGTGCCCCATCCCGCGGGCGTAAGCGATGGCGTAGGAGGTGTTAAAATTCATAGACTGGAGATCTTGGATGATCTCGTCCTGTGTTCAGGAGTTGACGGCAAGATGATGCCGTGGAGGGCGTTGTCTCGTGCTGCTATGTAGGCACGTAGGGGGTAAGAGATGGTACCCAGGTGAAGGTCAGATGCACGGAAGTAGAGACGTTCGCGTGGCTCAGATGGGGTGCTGACAGTAAGTGAGTTGTTGTATGAATTGATGCTTACACGGTCAGTGGGGGCGGGCGGCTGCACACTCGATGTTCGCGACACTGCAGAGGGTATAGAGCAGGACGCCATTAGTTGTAATGCGGAGGTCGAATTCCCCTTCTGGCCTTCTCCAATTTTATTGTGTCTTCCAAGGCACTCCGTTTCATTAAATATGGATCAGCAACTAGTCGAAGCCTAAACTCTTCTGTAGAACAGTGTAGACGCACAGCACGAATTGTTTTCTCCTGTGTGTTTCTTCTTAGATTTTTCCGTAATTGCGCATCATTTGATCAACTATGCTTATATATACAACTGTCATCGTTTCAGGGGTGTTTTTATGTGTGACACCCCACTCGCACGGGTGTAGCTTGATCGAACATTCATAGTCAATTGTGTTCATAAACACCTATAAAGTAGGGTAACTTCTTCCTACACCCTATGTTTTAAGGCGTTTCTAAGCACCCTAAACGGTGTTGCTCACGAGACGAAGTACACCCTTATAAATGTAAACATTTTTGTCGTTTAATTTCAGAGGTGAGTGAAATATTTTGCAGGAGGCAAAGATTGAGAAAGAATTTGAGCACATTTATTCCTCGAACACTATTGAGTTCTTGGCTGGGTATTGACAAATCAGTAGCGCATCCACGAGGTGCACGTGCCCTGCTGTTGCTAGTGAAAAAACGACTAGGACGTCAAAGAGAGACGCTCGCGCTGTTTCACCTGTGAGACGTTTATACCCTGTGCGCCCTGTGTGTTTCTTTAGAGTTTAGTAAAGCATCATTTTTTACTATGTCTCGTGTGCTTCAAAGACGCCACAGAGACAATATTTCATTAGTGGAACGGTCATCCACTCGCCAAAGGAAGAGTAGACGCGAGTTCTTTAGTGCATGAAACTGGTAACCCTAACCCTGAGATACAACGCACCAACAATACAGTTAACCCGACTGGCACTTGATATGCAGCATCTGGTCATGGTGACACCATCACGGCTCGCGGCTTACTCTAAGTTCTTCAAGAAAAGGACAGGCTGTATTTGACCCTGCTAAAACGACTGGTTTTGGCCGGTGCAGCACACCCTTAACCAGTGCCAACTTTCCAGGTGATCACTGACTTTAGCCGCAACGTCCGTCCCTTCGACGGCTCTGAAAACGCTTCTTCGGTGTGTGAGTGGACTAAGAATATCCCTCCGACCGCTCTTTAGGTCGCTAATTTCTTTCCGAAATTCTCACTTCAAGCACTCTATGTCACTTCCCATTTAAGGCACAGTTCAAAAAGACGAATTCACACAATTTAGAACTACTCTATTGGCAGCAGAGGCAACAAAAAGAAGAGGTTAAAAGGTTAGAAATAGTCAAACCTATGAAACACAAGTAGACGATAAGCTTATGTGCCGTCTGCCGCCTCTGCTGCCAAAATGCCATGAAGCCGGCCTTGCGCTCCTTTATAGCTGAGTATCAATGTCCACGCAGGCCCAGGAGGGGTACACTAAAGTGACGTAGGCGTTGAATAATCTTCCCTCCGACATGGCTAGGTGACAACGCTACCAGCTTACCCTGGCTTGAGTTCTACAGTTTCTTGACCTATGCCCTGTTCGACCACCGAGGCTGTCTTGGTATCGCCTGTGAGACACAAGTAGACGGTAAGCTTGTGCGCTGTCTGCCACCTCTGCTGCCAAAATCCACCAACATGCCTACAAGGCTACCAGCTTAGCTTGGCTTGAGTTCTGCAGTCCCTTGTCCTGTCTAAGCTGAAGCCTTGAAGAGAAGATACTGGCATCGTGTGTGTTGTGATTTTCCTCAAGGTCAAGTTAGACAAGATGGCCATGAAGTCAACATTTCCTTAAAAGTTGCACGCTACTTCTGGGTGCCGCGAGAGTTTTACGCATCAGAGTAGTTTTGTTTCGAGGTAATTTATATTTGTTCCTTTTTGAGCTTGCTCCCACCATGTGCCATCTAGTAAGTAGTTGAGTAAGATGGCTGAAGAATCAGTGAAAATCTTTGTCGGGACTGCCTTAACGAGAATGTTAATCTTTTCGGGATGGTGCTACGTTGGCGAATAGGTAGCACGTTCACAACATTCACGTGTGCTGTTGTAACTAGTAGAAGTAAGACAACGACAAGGAAGAGAGATGCTCACGCTGTTTCGCCTGTGTGGCTTGTGTGCTTGTTTAGAGTTTAGTGACGTATCCTTCTTTTATACAACGTCTTGTGCTCTTGAAGGACGCCATAAAGACAACACGATTACGAGAAAATTTATTGCCGCAATCGCACTGTGGGCTTTGTCGCCTAAGTCCTTTTCATAAATTGGAAGTTGTTCTGTGCGTTGTAAAACTATAAACTGGATCATTCCTTGAGGTACCTAAATAATTTCTTAATTTTAACTTTGCCACGTTTAACCCGTAGGTACTGTTAGCCTTTGCGTCGTGCGAGCTAGCGTTGTGAAACTGGTATGCTGCCAAGAGGCCAGTTAAATCTTTAGGCAGGAACCAGGCACATCACTGAAAAAAGCAATGTTGATGTGTTTGTGTGTGTGGTACGTATGAAACCTTGAGTATTGGGCTGCTTTTGGCAGTTACTTCGTTTTGCTCTAACAGTCGCTAAATGTGCCGGCATGAGCAAAATTTCATAGGTCGAAAGAAAGATGCATTACTTGTTTATGAACTACACTTCGTTAAGTGAAGCGAACAGTTCACATGTAGTTTATCTAAAGCATCTTTTTTATAGTTCGAATGTGCAATTTTTCTTAACTGCATTTCTATAAAGAGCTTTTTTGTAACACATTGAAAAAATAGTGGCAGCACAACCTGGGATTTTCTGTTTTTGTTTATTTAACTTTTTATTCAATTCTCGATTTTACACACACTGTGAAGCGTTCGAGTGCTCTACGTTAATGCCATCGGATAAATTTCTGGACGACCGTGTATATAAGAGATCGATTCGAAAGAATCTGCATCAGTAGCTTAATTGCAAAAATAACTACATGCACTTCTGCGAAAAGCTGTATGAAAGTTGCCCCTTCACTGATTTTCATAGTGTTTGCATTTGTAACTATAAATTTTAAAAACAATGGATAACCGTTTCATTCAGCCAACTCTACTCCGAGTTGAATGTGGCGTGACGAAATCTCACGCCACAGTGGCATTGTGGGGCTTTTCACTCAGCGAATAAAGCCCTTTTTATGGTTACTTGAAGTGTAAGAGATTATTTATAATTGCTTAATGCAGGATTCTCTGGCTGAATATAATGCGTTTCTCACCGTCCGCGAGTGCCTGACAGTCGGTAAGAAACGGATGCCGTAAGAAATGAATTGGCCTTCCAGTGTAATGTATGCGGCCTTCTCCCGGTTTCCTTCACCGACTTTAATCTGCCAATAGAAACTCTTCAAGTGCATCGATGAAAAGTACTTGGCACTTCAGAGTCGATTTAGAGCATGATCAAGTTTTGGTAGTGATACACATCTTTTTTCGTGATAATGCTGAGTCAGGCGAAATCGACGCAAAACCTGAGTGTACCATCTTTCTTCTTGAACAGTATGACGGGTGAAGACCATGGGCTATTTGATGGCTTAATGATTTTTTCCCAAAACATTTCCTCGACTTGGGCCCCGATTGCGTCGCGCTCTCGTGGTGAAACCTGCTATGGACTCCGGCGGATGGGTGGGGCTGATTTATTGGTGATTATACCTTGCTTCGCAATCGACGTGTGTCCAATTTTTGATGACTTTGACAAGCATTTGCAGTCTCTCATAAAAAAGCCACGTAACATTTGTTCCTTAAGCTCTTAAAGGGCTGGATTGACGTCAATGGTCGGGCCTTCTTTCATTACCAATATTACGTCGGTGGATGATTATGACAGCGTACATGCGCTTCCTACTTCGTCAATTCCTTGTACAAATGCGATCATTGGGTCTTCATTCAAGTGTTTGGGCTTGAAACTAACGTCACGACAATGTCTGCTCGGCCTCAATGTTATTGCACCACGAAACGTGCAGCATAGATTTGTCGATAAGAAAGGAAGTGCGCATTCGTTTCGACAATCACGAGTTCGGCTGATATTTCGTTTCGATGCCTGCTATGAGAATTCGAGAAAAACGACAACGAAGAAGGTGTGGGACAAGGCACGTGCGATTACGAGGCAACTGTGCGCCAATCAGCTGAAGACTAGCGGTGTCCCATAGAAGTGGCGTGCCACGATTGGGCCACGTGTGATCATTACGGGGCGGTAAGCTTTGTGGCTTGAAATGAGCCGGAGCAGCGGAAGACGGGAGACAGCGGGCCGAAGCGTCGGACGCAGGCGATCCAGGTTCCGGCCAGGGAATGCAGCCGTGCACGCTGCTGCCGTCCAACCACCAGCTGGGGCGGCATTGCTGGCACGAGTATTGCATTTCGGGGCGCGGCCTGGTTTGCTGTTCTCTTCCTTGCCGAGGGCGTCGCGGATCTCGGCGAGGCATCTCCACGGTCAGCCGTTCGGCACAGCGATGAACGTGGCCTGGCTAATGGTCACGGTTGCGCCGAGCATCGCGTCTCGACGCAAGCTGTTCGCTGGACGGGCTGGCCATTCCCCGCATGGAGCATCGCGTCTCTAATGCGGGTTGACTGCTCCGTAACCGCACCCATGCCATCAAGCGCCGGTGTCACCAGAGCGTCGCACATCGGCAAGGGACGAGCGAGACGTTCTGCCGGGCGAGACGCGGGTGTGTCTTCCGAGGACCACGGAGCCAGGCGAGGTTCAGGCTGGCCGAGGATTCAGGTGCCAGGGGAGTTCTGGCTGAATCGAGGATCGCCGAGCGGTGCCGAGCCGTACTGAGCAACGCGCCAGACTCGGACGTGGGCCGCGAGCTCATGAGCTGCAGTGTGCACCCGAGGGTACCTGGCGGTGGCCTGGCCAAGAAGAAGGAACGTGGGAAAGAGAGCTCGAGGGTGGAGGCCACGAAGGCAGACGAAGCGGCGCGCCGGTCAAGAGGACGAGTTCCTGGCAGCGTTCCTGAGCCGGACTTGGGACCCGTACGTGTCGGCCAGGTCGAACCCCGGTGTGTCTGTTCGAAGACGAGTCCGTCGGCCTGTACAAAGTCCAAGGACGGGGCCTGCTGAACAGCTCCTGCCTGGGTGCAGTGGCCGGAAGCAGGTTCGTGGGCGAGACCTACCGGGTGTGGTCCTCATGAGCCGTGGCCTGATGCTGCACTTCCGGAGTTGCGACCCTGACTGCTGGGTTGGCCGCGACGTCCAACTCAACGGCGCTGCACACGGTAGCGTATCCTTGCGCCGTCAGCCGTTCCACCCGTGCCATCAAATAAATTGTTCAGGTTAATCCTTTCTCGTCTGCTATAAGCAAACATAGTGACGAACGTCCTTAACCATCACACCTGCCAAGACGCTTGTACGAGGTGGGATTGTCACTTCATCATCAAGGATTCCGAGGGATCATTTCAGTAGCCTGGACTTTCCGGTAGCAAGGATCGTTTACTGGTAAGGTAAAAAAGAACCGTTTTGAGGTCGATCACTGCACTGTTTTTTGTCTGGAAATGCATCGCAAAGATGACGTCACATGAGCGTTGCTGAAGAACGGCAAAAATTACTGGGCACGTATTACGCTGAAAATTCACTCGCGCGGTGCACCGTCTAACTGGTGTTACGAGGAGCCATCCAGCTATGTGACTCTGCTTTCCATGCCACGCACATCTGACTTTTCTCCGACTAATCGGCGCCAGTGTCAACGGTAGCAGTTACTTGATATCCGTAGATTATTACCTGCAATTCGGCGCTTGACGTTGGGCTTCGAGGTCGAGTAGCGATCAATTGTGCAGTGTGTCGCTTGGACCGGTCACGGCTACGTCGAGGGAAAGTTTCGAACTTGGGCATTGTCGCGGTGTTAAGTCGTAGTGACCCAGCATCGAATATTGGCGTCAAGTCTTCGGGTGGTCCCGCCCCGGCAAGAATTCGTGCCGTTGCTGTTGAAGGGTCTTGCTTGGTTCACTGGGAAGCGACGTCACCTCTGTACGCCACGTTGTTATTCTCTCTGATGAGGGCTTGAAAATCGCCCTCCTGTTCTGTAGCAGCGCGCTGATTGTGGCGACAGCCTGTGGCGTGATGGTAGTGAAGGCGACCTAAGGCGTGAGTGACTGTGCTTGTCCTCCCATTTCTCTCAGATACGTCGTGATTTCACGTGGCTGCTGGCCTGAAAGGGGCAGGGGGCGTTGACGCTGAGACCTGGTAGGCCCACCTGGTGGTAAGGGCATGTTCGAAGCACGTGGCCGGCTTCCCCACAGTGGAAGCATAACGGGCGTCGGTTTAGTGTCCACCGATGGCAGCCTTCTTCGCAGTGGCTTCTTGATCAGCCATAGGTCAGCTTTGCAGCGGCGGTCGTGCTAACGGCATGTAGGGCTGGCGACGCGGTGATGGTGTACATGTGTACTATCAGCATTAAATGAAACGCGAACAGAGGAGCGCGTGGAACAAGCCTTATCAATGGCATAATGCGTGCCGTCGACCAGTCATTGGCACAGACAGGCCTGCACATCCGGTGTGGCAGCACTGCGTTGTTCCCCTACAGGGCAATGTTTCTGCTTGTGTTCCAGGTATAGTATTTGAAAGGAACAAAATAAAAAACAGAGGTTAAACAACTGCAGCCGAAGGCGAGTATTGTAGCACGGTTTGTCATCGTGGAGTCTGTCATTATGGCATTCATGACTGATTTTATTTATAGTAGACGAAATTCGGTTCATATTGCTGGCAATTTCACGCTGTTTCACTTCCTTCCGGTAAATCGAAGCAATTTGCGCTTCCTCTTCCGAACAAACGCTCGGCATTTCCAGTTAAAGTGATACGTTTTCGGGTTGGTCTTTGAAAGAAAGGTGCAGGAGAAGCAGCACTAGCGAACGAGATACGACGATCATTTGAAAATCAACCGCAAACCGATTATATTTCTCTTTTTGTATTATCGTGACATGTCAACGATTACACTGCGACGCTGAAGTAAAAGCAAGAAATTGCTAGTTGTACAATCAAAAACACTTGACACACCCACGATGGCCACCATTACTACAATTCGAAAACTAGAGCAGAAACGGAAATAACGCACTGTAGGGGATCGCGCAGTGCTGCCAAACCGGATGTGCACGCCTGTCAATGGAGATGACTTGACGGCCACACTATACAGTTTCTAATGCTTGAAACACGTGCTCCGCTGTTCGGGTTTCATTTGACGCCGATAGTACGTATCAGTGCGCGTTACTAGGGTCATCTGGCTAGAGATAGCATCGGCATGAGTCATCACTGCGGGAGCGGCACTGGTTGCAGGAACATCTCGATCGGAAATGCTGTTCCGAGCACCTGATGCAGCTCGTCGCGAATGACTCTTGCCAGAGGTGCAGCGTGCTGGCTAGCGGCAAAGCGTAGTTTCAGAAGTTTTTAGCGGATTATGGTCCATATGGTCGCACAAAGAAAACGAGCGTTTAGTGTATCAAAGTCCATGTTGCCCGAAGAGACAGCTTGCAAGTCGTGGTTCTATTGGCTCGCAGGTCAAGTGTTTATTAATTGTTGCCACCTCTCTCACAAAGTATGCAATTAACTTCGGTGGGTTGCGAATAAGGCCAACGAACAGCTGTTCCTTCAGGGCTCGCATCAGGTACTAAAGTTTCTTTGCCTCAGTCATATCTTCGTCCACGTGTCCGAATATTTTCTGCATTTCCGCCACAAACACAGTAACAGGCTCATTCAGAGGCTGTTGAAGGATCTTGAGCATGGACTCAGCCTGTTCTTTTCGGTGGGCGTTTGAAATGTAGACGCCCGCCAGTCGTCTTTTAAAGATGTCCCAAGACGTCAGGAAAGTTTCCTGGTTTTCATACCAAGTTCGGGTGGAGTCTTCAAGAGAGAAAAATACGTTGTGAAGCTTTTTTTTTCCGACCACTTCTTTTGCGATGCGACTCTCTGCCTCGCCGCGGTGGTCTAGTGGCTAAGGTACTCGGCTGCTGACCCGAAGTTCGCGGGTTCGAATCCCGGCTGCGGCGGCTGCATTTCCGATGGAGGCGGAAATGAAGGAGGCCCGTGTGCTCAGATTTGGGTGCACGTTAAAGAGCCCCAGGTGGTCTAAATTAACAGAGCCCTCCACTACGGTGTCTCTCATAATCATATGGTGGTTTTGGGACGTTAAACCCCACATATCAATCAATCAATCAACGATGCGACTCTCTTGAACTTGTGCAGTCATTCCTGCAAGTTCTCGTAGGCAGAGCCATGAATTTTTGGTGGTTACTTCAGTTGTTGGAGCATGAACGTAGCGGGAGCAGCGCTGTTTGCCGCCGTTATTGAATAGGGCTTTCACGTGTAGTTCAGGGTCGTGCAACAGTTCATTGTCCGGGGGCAGTTTCTGCCGCCTTCAACTGGTTAAGATTTCTCCCGGGTTCTCTACCTTCACGGCTTCTGTGTGTTCGTCTTTGCGTAACGGGCTAGCCTCGTCGCTTGAAGGAGGTGTTCCAAACATAAGCATCCATCAAGTTTCACACTTACCTGGTGGTCTTCGCCTGTAAGCATGAAGACGAGGCTACTGAAAAGAAATAAACGTTATTTGAGCGAACTTGGGCTCAAAAACAAATGCGTGAAGAAACTGCGAGTGGCCTCTAAACGATCTGTGCGGTTCAGCGTCTGCAGAAAGAGTGCCCGTCCTCTCTTCGCCGATACGCATCAGTTGTTCACGTGGTCCCCCTGCTCTTCAAAAGCATGCCCAGTGCACGAGCGACGGAACGACGCTTTACTGACGCCACACCCTAAATAAGCTGAGGGCGGTGCAGCGCAAATAAGTATGCACCAACATGAACGCATTGGACACAATGCAATTCTTTTCGTTCCCCCTTAATTTGCATAGGTATGTTCCGCCCGCTTTCTTTTGAGCGTCCTTGAACTGGCGCTAAACGCATCTGCTGAAAGCCGCCATTTTTTAGGAGCACAGTCTTTGTCATAATCTTCCGCGTTTATTGCTGGCAAAGCGTGCGAGCGTGTGCGCTGCTTCGCAAAACAAAACCAACAGTAGTTTTTGTGGCCATATGGCGCGATCTAAAGCCATTCTCAGACAGGTTCTTTCAGAATTCAACAGAAACAATAAAATATCCACGCTCATTTATAGGGCCGCAAGAGGTCCCTCATGCTCACTTGTGCGTCTGCATGAATTTCCGCATTTTATGTTCTCTGCCACTTCGCACGTCTTGCCTCTGTAATTTGCACCTCAAGGCTTGATTTTTCAGGCTTCTTTTCTTGGC
Source organism: Rhipicephalus microplus (assembly GCF_043290135.1). Lineage (NCBI taxonomy): Eukaryota > Metazoa > Arthropoda > Arachnida > Ixodida > Ixodidae > Rhipicephalus > Rhipicephalus microplus. The sequence goes on from NW_027464593.1 coordinate 1,527,594, forward strand.
TAAGCCCTTCTTCTTAACTCCTTGAAGTCTCTCTTTCTTCGTATTTGCGTGCTCTTTGCCCCCTTTCCTGAATTACCTCCCAGCACTCGTAAAGCTGCTACTCATCCACGCCGTACTCTCTAACCACCTCGATCAAATGTGGCTTCCTCAGCATTGTCGCCACCTCGATCCCCAGATCCCAGATTCCTTAACTTGTTCAAATTCATGCTCCATAGAAGTGCAGACTTCCTCTCAAACTGTAGTTCAGGTACCTCAAAATTACCGAAGCGTTTACGCAATATCATTCAATTTATACCCCTTGGGATAAACCTCAGCATCTATGCAAAGGATCGCGCAGAATTTCTGCAGAAGGCCAGCTTTATCACCATGAAAGAACACGAAATCAATCTCGCCACTGCGAGTCAGTTGTTGTGGCTGAGGAATGGGGCTAGAGGCAAACACCCAGGCACAGGAGAAGGAAGGACCCTTGCGAGGCTTATTGATGACAAATAACAAACAAATATATTTACATATTTATAGGTGTTAAGAACACTTCACCTTGAGAAGCGTATTCGCACCAGACTTGACCAACCGTAACAAAGGCCCCAGAGAGAGAGCCTCGGCCACACACGCGACGCGCTTTTGGGGGCGAAGCTCTCTGTGCCGTGGGTGGTGCGTCCGCGATGCATGTAGTAGTAGTAGCAGTTGCAGTAGTAGTAGTAGTAGTAGTAGTAGTAGTAGTAGTAGTAGTAGTAGTAGTAGTAGTAGTAGTAGTAGTTGTTGTTGTAGTTTGTAGCCATGACCACGGCCGTATTAGAAGAGCAGCACGCATGAACCCTTTTCCATTTAGGAGAAAATCTCCGCATCCTAATTATAAACAAAAAGATAGTTGTTTCTAACTAAATATCTTACAGAGAGGTGTATTATTGACCTAATCTTCAATAAATTTTGCCTTGAGTTTGATGCTCAGTAAAAAAAACTAGTGTGACAAGGACACACTTTGAGAACTATCTGACCTGAAAGAGTAGATGTGTTGCCCCGCCACGGTGGTCTAGCGGCTAAGGTGCTCGGCTGCTGACCCGCAGGTCGCGGGATCAAATTCCGGCTGTTGCGGCTGCATTTTCAATGGAGGCGGAAATGTTGTAGGCCCGTGTACTCAGATTTGGGTGCAGGTTAAAGAACCTCAGGTGGTCACAATTTCCGCAGGCCTCCACCACGGCGTCTCTCATATTCATATGGTGGTTTTGGGACGTTAAAGCCCACAAATCAATCAGAGTTGCAGTGTTAAACTCGCTGGGCGTAACCGCCTTCGTTTCAGCAAGTCTTAGCGAGGTTTCGGTCGCAGTGCCATAAATATAGTGAACTAGTATACAGCCTTCAACTAGAAGCGGTGAGAGGTGGGAAGAAGTCACGAAGTGCAGGTCGTACCAAAGTGCGCGATTGCCACCAATATGCTGAATATATGATGAAAAGGTGCAACTTGGCAGTACTTGATGTGTTTACAAGATAAACGAACGGATCGATGGATTGACAGGCAGACAGATGCAAGGACGAGCGCAAGAATGAATGGACGGAAGCAAGGACGGATGCAGGGGTGGACGCACGGAAGAATGCACGGATATAAAGATGGACACACCAGCGCATAGACGTTCGCACAGACGGACGTAGAGACGAGCGAAAGCACAATCAACATCCTGACGAACGCTTTGCCACTCTCGTCATCAGGCATCTCCAATATATGCTGTGATTTTCAAATGCGAAGCATTTCGTAGCGAACTTCAACGGCTCTAAACTTTATCTATCTATCTATCTATCTATCTATCTATCTATCTATCTATCTATCTATCTATCTATCTATCTAGCCGCTTATGACTTTTAGCTCTCCTGGCCGTTATATAATGGCATCAATACCGAACTTGGTATGCCATAACATGACTGTATGACGAGCATAAGTGAATAGTCATACCAATAAAACCATGTATGTTATGAATGTCAAGTTAGGACTAGTCATTACTACACGCGACGATCATGGTGCGCTCGCAGCCGTCTTTCAAGCTTCGCATCTACCAAATTTGGTATTACGCGACGTGAATGAATGACGAAGGTATGTGACTGATGTAAAAATGATAACCAAGACAAGCGTTTTATGTAAGAACATGACAACATACCACGCTCGTGATGACCTCATGGCTGTTTCACTAACTCCGCATATACCAAATTTGATATCACGTGACGTGAATAGACAGCGAAGGTAAATGACGCGTCAAAACATGATAATACGCGTGTCATGTAAAGCATGACTACAAGCTACACTCATAGCGTGCTCGCGGCCATTTCACAAGCTCTACATACACCAAATTTGGTATTACGTGACGTGAATGGGTGACAGTTGTAAATGACCGGTCCAAACTTGATAGTCATGGTATGCGTGTCACCTAAAACATGACTACATGCTATGATTATACAGCGCTCGCGGCCATTTCGCCATCTCCACATATACCAAATTTGGTATCAGTTGACCTGAACAGATGTCGAAGCTAAAAAACACGTGTAAATATGATAATCATGACATGCAAGCTATGTATGGCATAGTTTACTTCGGCCTTGTAACGTTGGGCTGATTTTAAAGCGACATATCAACCTTCCTCATTCACGCTTCGCATATCATTGGTTCCCACTGTATGTCGGATCCACCTATTTTCCAAAGCGAAGCGTTTCTTTGCAAATTTTGGCGAGTTTGAGCGCATCTATCTATCTATCTATCTATCTATCATTCTATCTATCTATCTATCTATCTATTTATCTATCTATCTATCTATCTATCCATCTATCTATCTAGCCTCCAACGACTATTAGCTTTCCTGGCCGTTTGGATAATGCTTTCAATACCAAACCTGGTATGATATAACATCACTGTATGACAAACACTCCAGTCTAGACATAACATGAAAATCACGACATTTATGTCCTAAATGTCAAGATTTACATGCCATGGCCTTCCTGCTCTTGTGGTGGTTTGTTCGCATGATATGTTGCAAAACTGGTATGGTATGACATGACTGCATGGCGAACACAAGCGACAGACCCTTACATCGAAGTCATGATATGCATGTCATGTAACAACATGACTACATGCCAAACTCACGATGTGCTCGTGGCCATTTCGCAAGGTTTGCATTGTTATGAAGACGGCGATGCCAACATGGTCCCGAAGGCGCCACTTCTCCGAACTCCACTGACACGGTCACCAGCCGTTTGGTAACGTGTGTTACTCACCTCGCGACTGCTTCAGCGCAGAGCTCATAGACGAGCGGACAAAACGACGGTGAGTTAAGGCAAGGTTTATGCACAGCATAGAATTAGATGCGTTACAAATTAGCCACTGGCGCCGACAGTTTAGAGACTCGAAGAGCCGAGCTCTCTTTTCTGACACATTGGTCTACTGCCGGCGAAGTGCCGCAGGGCTGATTTCAAGGCACCGGGTGGATCCTCTGAGTAACCAAATGTCAAACCAGAAACACCGCTGCCGTGAGGTCAGAATCCTTCAATGGGGCTCGCTGCTGGATAGCGTCATGCTCATCAAATTGTCATATTATCATATTGATTATAATATCATATGATGATATTATCATATTGTCATATATCATATGACAACAGACAACACAAGACACGAGCAATTGCCCTCGGTCACCCGACAGAACACCAGATAAAATATATTACAAGATATACCTAGCTACATGTCTACTGAAATGTCGTTCCCTCTACATCAAGAGGCACATGTGGGACACAAGACTCTTAAAATGAGAACTCAAATTTTTACCTGTACAACAACATAGCGAAATAGAATAGAACATAAAGTTGGCTCCTTGAGATCACTCTGGACGAGAGCACTCAGCTAAAGCCGTGATGAGGACAGAATTTTGCTCCGAATCGCCAGCGAGAAACCGAAAGGGGGACAAAGTACTAACTAAACGCACAGCTCAATGCGTCTGCATTAGCGTTTAGCTATCCTTTTTTGTAGCGAACGTCAAAGTTGTGCTGCTGGAGTATAATGCTCCACCTCAGTAACCAACCACTTTTAGGCAACATGTTATTTAACCAAGTTAGAGGACAGTGGTCTATTTCGACCACAAACCTCGAAGCGTAGACATAACAGATTAGCTATTGAACGGCCCACACGAGGCAAGCGCATATTTTTCAGAGGCACTGTATGCCTCTTCAGTGCCGCTGAGTTTTCGACTTAAATACAAAACGGACCTTTCGTTACCAGCACTGTCTTCCTGCCTCAATATAGCTCCCATGCCGCGTTCATTCGCGTAGCATTGAATCACAAATTTGTTAGAGAAATTGGGTGCCGTGAGAACGGGCTTCACTGAACTTAAGCTTTAGGTTCAACTGCTCCAAGATTACCTTCGATACCCTTTCGATTACGTCTCTAGAACTCAAAATTTCTGCTCCCTCTTTCTCTGAAGCATTGAACAGCAGATTTACGACCGCTTCACGTTGAACGTATGGTTTCATGAAGTTACTGTGGTAAATTTTGTTCGGCTGCCTTCCTAATTCCATTTATTGATTTGTATGAGAAAGCTTCGATATTACTTTGACTGGCCCTTCCCAGTGATTCTCAAGCTTGTTCTTTCTGGACGGCCGCAGTAGCATTACCTGACTTCTTACTTCAAAAGTGCACTTCTTCATCGATTTGTTGTAGCACTCCTTCGACAACACTTGTGCAGATTTTATGTGGCGTTCCACAAGATCATTCGTTTTTCGTTGCCTTTGAAGGAGGTTCAGAACATACGCAAGTACTTTAAGGTCCTCATCAAATCCCTCCCAGGACTTGCATAGCATTTGCAATGGTGTTCTCATACTCTTGCTATACACAAGCTCTGCAGGGCTAAAACCAGTGCTCTCATGAGGAGCGGATCTCCAAGCGAACATAGCGCGAGGAATACATGCTTCCCAGTCGCATTTGTGCTCGTAGCAAAGAGCTCTCAGTATCCGTTTCAGAACGGAATGCATACGCTCTACCGGATTAGACTGCGGGTGATGGATCGAGCTGTGCACTACTCGTATTCCACATTTATCCATAAAGGTAGAGGTAAGGTGGCTGGTGAAGACACTACCATTGTCACACTGGATTTCAGCAGGAAATTCGACGCGTGCAAATATAGATAGCAGTGCATCTATGACATGAGGGGAATTGAGCTCCTTAAGTGGTATCGCTTCCGGAAATTTTGTGGCTACACGGAGGGCCGCCAGGATGTACCGACAACCTTGCCTTGTCTCTGGCAATGGCCCGACGATATCAATTACTGGGCGCCGATAAGGTTCTGTGACAATCGGCACAAGCTTCATGGGTGCCTTCTACTTGTCCGTGGATTTCCATGCTCTCTGACAAGTGTCGCATGAGCGTACAAAGTCTTCGATATCGTTCGAGCATTTCGGCTATTGAAACTCAAGGGAAACACTAGCCTTGGTCTTTTTTATGCTGAGATGCCCTGCCCACGCGTTTTCATGTGCCAGTTCCAATAGTTGGCGACGATACTTTTTGACACCAAGAGCTTCTCATACTTGTCACCTTGCACATTTGTGTAGCTTCGATACAGGAGCCTGTTTTCTTTAAAAAAGAACAACAACATTCTTTTTCTTTTTTCCCACGTTTACGTTTTCCATTAGTGCTTTGATCTAGAGGTCCTCACGCTGCTCTCGAATGAGCGTTTCTCGATCAACCAATGACAGCGCATTCCAACATTCCGCTACAGGCGAGAGCGTTGCACCCCTCTCTTTCTGACTTAATGTCGCCATGTCGACTTCTCCTGCTACCGAAACCGCACCAGTCGCTTCAGAGACGGGCCGCTCGAGTGACTGTTCACATGACTCACATGGAGAATTTCCTCTCTGAGGTTTCGTCGACTCACCGCCAAGGTTACACAAAGTACCAGCTTTTGCACTTGGTGCTTCGCAAGATTTAACAAGATCAAGCTCCTGCGAAAGCTTTCGTGGGTGCGATCGCGTGACGACCATGTACGCTAAGTTACAGAAGAACAATTCACCCTGCTGTTTGAGAAGCTGCTCTGAGTTGTTTGATAAAAGATAAGGAAAACGATCAGGAAGACACAGCCGCTTCGGTGTGAAGCTCACCGAACGGGCCTTCAATACGCCGTCCCATACCTTCGCACTAACAAGCAAGAAGACGAAAGAATAGATGCCATCATTCGTAAGGCTACTAAACGAGCTCTCAATTCCCGGTGGCCACTTCCAACGCCAAACTGAGGGCGTTAGGTGTGCTCAACTCCTACCAGGAGTTGCGGAAGGCCCACCTTGTGAATCAATATACGCGGCTTGTGCAGAAGGCTCCCGGGCGCCACCTGCTGAACCGCTTACATATACAGCACACTTGCACTGCAGAGGAGGCGGAGCATATTCCGGAACTGTGGCGGCATATGCTCTCGGCCTCTCCACTCCCCAGTAACATGGATAAGCACACGCACGAAAGCAGAAGACAGGCGCGGGCTCAAACGCTTAAAAAGCAACACGGCTCCCGACCTGGTGTATTCTACGTAGATATAGCAGGGCCTTCGCCCACGGGATTTTACACGGCCTGTGTAGTTCACCGGGAAAAGCATGTCAATGGGCTCTCGTTCCGAACACAAAATCCAGAGCGCGCTGAGGAAGTCGCGATAGCGCTTGCTGCTGCAGACCCCAACTCGAAAGTTATCATCACGGGCTCCCGGAAAGCATGTGCTCATTTCTTGGTAGGAGAGATGTCCCCCCAGCCAGCCAATTTCTGCCCCGCCGCGGTGCTCTAGTGGCTAAGGTACTCGGCTGCTGACCCGCAGGGCGCGGGTTCAAATCCCGGCTGCGGCGGCTGCATTTCCGATGGAGGCGGAAATGTTGTAGGCCCGTGTGCTCAGAATTGGGTGCACGTTAAAGAACCCCAGGTGGTCTAAATTTCCGGAGCCCTCCACCACGGCGTCTCTCATAATCTTATAGTGGTTTTGGGACGTTAAACCCCACATATCAATCAATCAATCAACCAGCCAAATTCTAAAACGGGCTCTCGCTGATCCAGCCCGGAAACGCATCGTATGGGCTCCTGGCCACAAGAGCTTACGAGGTAATGAGGCCGCTGACGCGGCCGCCCGAGCACTTCCCCACCGGGCTCCGCACCTTGGCTCTTATGACTCGGAGGCCAATACACCGCTGCTGTGGTTCAAAGAAATTCTGACCTATTATCGCGACACTCACCGCCTTTACCCGGCTCCTGCAAAGGGGCTGAGTAAGGCGGAAGAGCGAACTCTAAGGCGCCTGCAGACAGGTAATCTACTCTGCCTGCAATCCTGAAACATTTCGCTGCGAACACAGATGGGTGGTGCCCACACTGTGGGGAGACGTGTGATATTTTCCACATGGTATGGCCATGTCCGAAAAATCCCCACATACCCCCTTCCCCTACCCCTTCCCGAAAGGCATGGGAGACTGCCCTCCTCAACTGCTCATCACTAGAGTCTCAACGGGCTCTGGTGAGACGGGCGCGAGTAGGGGCCTCGTCATGCGGGGTCCCGGACTAAGGACGCCGACCATGTAGCGGGGTCATGCCCCCGTACCTCTCCCTTTTATAATAAATGTTTTTTATCATCATCATCAATGAAAATCGTAGCGATTGGTAAGCAAGCACTCTGCTCCTCGGCGACTTGCCTGATCCACGCGCGTTCTCCTGTAGAGTCATGCGGAGACACCAATGAAGTAGGACAACGTTCATCGTTGCCGCTGAGTCTCGAAGTGCTAGACACGTTTTCCCATTCACACTAAGTTCTTGGAGATACAACTTTAACAACCGCATGTTCCGATTCTCGGATTGTTGCGGAAGCAAACTTGTGCTTACAGCTTATCACGATGTGCCCTTCCTTCTTGCAGTTGTAGCAGATTAGCGGCTTCCGTGATTCAAACGCCCGCGTGGTATCAGTGCGTTGGTGAGAAACTTCACTCAGTTTTTTCGCTTCCGTTTGCCCTTACCCTACAGTGTCCTTCGCAAGAGACGGGTCCTTTTTGAAATTACGGTGTGGAGCGGGTTTCCGTTCATCAGGTTTTTTTGGAAAGCCCTGTTTCCTTTCATCCTTTTCAACGCTCACTGCCCTGCTATGCAAATTTCGGCGAGTATATTACTCCTCAGCTAATTATGCTGTCTTGTTTAGCTGTACTTAACCAAGCTTGTCCTGCAGCCAAAGTTTGACATCCTCCTCGATGCAGTGGTAGAATTGCTCCAATGCAATGCATTCTACCACACTATCGCGATCGTCATAAACACCTTCGCCCTTGAGCCATTCACCTAAATCAGCTTTAGGACGAAACGCGAAGTCAACGTGTGACTCATTTCTCTTTTCAGCATACTGGAACTTTTGCCTGAAAGCCTCGGGCGACAGCTTATAATGTCTCAAGACCACTTCCTTAACCACGTCATAGCTCTCAAACGCTTCCCTTGACAAGCACGTTATCATGTCGGACACTTCGCCGGCAAAAAGAGCTAACAGGTTCTGCGCCCAGTGGCCGCTCCTAAGCATTTCGCTCACAGACGTGTTCAAACTTGACGAGATACTTCACCATGTCCTCGCCTACTACGAACGGTGGCACTTTGTCCCGAATTCTAAAACCGCTGATATGAACTGTCGAAGAAGCTACGCAAGGCGCCTGCGAACACTGTAGGATGGCCAATTCTATTCGTTTCAACTCGAGGCACGGGAATTTTCTGGTTTGGCTGCAGCAGAGGAAGAAGTGCTTTTTTCACCTCCATAGTATTACGTTTTTGTAGCCTTGCGCATACCAGTGCGCCACTTCATTTATATTTCTTGCCCTCTTGACCAGCACCTAGCGTGCAGCCCGTTTCAGGGCTTCAATAATAAAAGGAAAAGTAGTCCCCGCGTTTCCTTTTGTCATTTCTTTTTTTCCTGTTTTTCTTCCCCACGATCTTTTGATCGGGCTCGGCCATCCTACACTATGAATGGCACCTCATGTAAAGCCGCTGGATTGAAGCAGTGCCCCCTAAAGACGGGCCCTAGCCCAGCTCTAACCAGGGCACGGAAACTTCAGGCAGCCAAGGGCTCCCACACCACAGGCAAGGCTGGGAACCTCAAACCCACATCACGGCCACTCAACCAAGCCGCCCCAGTGCCGTCCTGCAAAGAGCGGGACAACGCCAAGCAGCTCCAAGCCTGAAGTCGCAATGATCATGCGCTCTGAAGCCGCCATTTTCTCGTCTTCCCGACCAGACGCCCATGAGAGCGAGGATGGCAGCACCACCTCTTAATCCACATCCTTTCCCTCGTGGTCCTCTTCGTGGGAGCACGAAACGTCTTCCTCCTCCCCTAACACCGGAGCAGAGAGCGAAAAAGAAGAAACTGCATCACCTAAGCAGAAAACACCGCAAGCAACAGCAGCCCGCCGCAAGCGTGCTGCCTCTATACCACGGAAGCTCACCCTTGTGGATGAATATGGCTGTACCCATTAGATCGGGTGGTGGCTAGTGCCACCAAGCCATAATACTTAATGAACCAAAAACTAGATTTACTTTTTTTATATATAGTGAGGTGGAGGATTCGGACTTTGCAGTGAAAGGTTTAACTTTTACTCTTGCCTTCACTTTAGCCACCAATCAGATAACATCCTTCTACCTAATTCTACCCGCTTAAAAACTATTTTGTCCTCCCTGTCACTAAACACAAGTGCTTGGAAGAACTCTGCACCATCATCTCGAACTATATGGGCGAAGCCCTTTACAGAACATTATCAAGTGTTCGGCAGCTTCTTCCTCTTCCCACGCACTGCATACCGTGTCTACCCTTTCGTATTTGGCTCGATATGTCTTGGTTCGCAATACTACCGTCCTGACCTCAAACAGTAGAGAACTACCTGGAGTAATATCATAGAACCTTTCTTTGGTAGTTTCCTGCTTAAAATTTCGATAGATCTTTAGTGCGGACTTCTTAATCATGCCTATTCTCCACATATCGGTCTCAGCTTCCTTCACCTTATTCTTAACCGATAATTTATTTTGGTTTGGCCCCCTGCTGTTTTCTAAGTATTTACCAGTCAATTTTCTGGTTCGCTCCCTTCATTTTGTATCGACATTCTTCATGTACAAGTAGCTGAATATCTTCCTGGCCCAACGCTCCTCCCCCATTTCTCTCAATCGCTTCTCAAATTTTAACTTGCTGCTAGCTTCCTTGCCCTCAAATGATGTTCATCCCATATCACCTTGTACTCCCTGATTTGGTGTATTCCCATGAGCTCCTAAGGCAAGCCTACCTATTCCACGTTGCTTAATTTATAAGCTTGCTTGAGCTACTCATCTCATGCACAAGACCGCATTGCCGAACGTCGGACCGGGAAGCATGACCCTTTTCCATATTCCTCTCACAACAGCATACCTATTGTAATTCCACAGTGCCTTGTTTTTCATTACCGCTGCATTCCTGTTACCTTTAGTCGACACGTATATTTCGTGTTCCGTTAGGTCATCATCATCATCATTATTATTATTATCATCATCAGTCTGACTACGTCTACTGCAGGACAAAGGCATCTCCCATGTTCCGCCAGTTAACCTGGTCCTGTGCTTGCTGCTGCCAATTTATACCCGCAAACTTCTTAATCTCATCTGCCCACCTAACATTCTGTCTCTCCCTAACCCACTTCCCTTCTTTGGGAATCCAGTTAGTTACCCTTAACGACCAGCGGTTATCCTGTCTACGCGCTACATGCCCGGCTTATGTCCATTTCTTCTTCTTGATTTCAGCTATGATATCTTTAAGCACCGTTTGTTCCCTAATCCACTCTGCTCTCTTCTTGTCTCTTAAGGTTACACCTACCATTTTTCTTTCCATTGCTCGCTGCGTCGTCCTCAATTTAAGATCAACCCTCTTTGTAAGTCTCCAGGTTTCTGCTCCATAGCTAAGTACCGGCAAGATACAGCTGTTATATACCTTCCTCTTGAAGGATAGTGGCAATCTACCTGTCATATATGGAGAGTGCTTGCCGAATGTGCTCCACCCCATTCTTATTCTTCTAGTTACTTCAATGTCGTGGTTCGGCTCCCCGGTTATTACCTGCCCTAAGTAGACATAGTCTTTTACAACTTGAAGTGCACTATTTCTTATCTTGAAGCGCTGCTCTTTTCCGAGGTACCCTTAGGTACTCGGTCCCATTGTTTATTCATACGCCCAGTTATTTGTATTTATCTAATATCTCTAGCGTGACGTCCTGTATTCTACGCTCACTACCTTCATGGTCATTAAAAATCATTACTGCTGACTTTTCCTTACTGAATCTGAAATCTAACCTATCTCCCTCAATACCGCAGATGTCCACTAATCTCTGCAAATCTTCCTTGTTGTCGGCCATTAGCACTATACCATCTGCGTACAGCAATGCTGGTAGTGCCTGTTCAATGAGCTTTCCTTGTTTGACGAAAGAGAGGTTGAAGCCCAGTCCACTTCCCTCTAATTTGGCCTTTAATCCTTGTAGGTACGTCATGAATAATAAGGGTGACAGGTGACAACCCTGTCTGAGCCCCCGTTTTACCTCTGCAGGCTTGGATAGCTGTTTTTCCCACTTTATAATTACCTTGTTACCTTTATAGATATCATCTAAAAGATTAGTGACTACATCTGCTACGCCTAGTGGGTCCAGTATTCCCCACAATTCTTCTTAAACCACGCTATCGTACGCTCCCTTGATACCCAAAAATTCTAGCCACAGGGGCCTGTGTTGTTTTTCTGCTGTTTTGATGCACTGCGTCAGTGAGAACAGCTTGTCTTCCAACCACCTGTGTTTAAGAATCCCATTTTGCAGTTCCCCCAGCTTTTCCTCATCCTCTATCCATGCCTGCAGTCTATCCTTTATAATCTGCATCGTCAGCCTGTATACCACTTATGTCACTGTTATAGAACGGTAGCTGTTTATGTCAGCTTTGCGCCCCTTTCCTTTATAGATCATGCTCATCCTGCTAAGTTTCTATCCATCGGGAACTTCTCCATCGATTTATATTTTGCTCACTGCCTCTCTCAAAGCCTGCTTAGCCTTCGGACCAAATGTCTTTATCAGCATAATTGGAATGCCAACTGGGTCTGTTGATGTACTACTAAGAACCCTTTTCTCAGCCCTTTCCCACTCTTGTTGTGAAAATGGAGCCATTGCGCCACTTGATTCTTCCTTGTCTATTGTGGTGCATAGCATATTCTTTGCGAAGATTTTTCTGTCACCCTTGTTCCTATATATTCAATAGCTTCGTCTCCTTTTAGCCAAGCATCTTGAGCTGTAGCTATAAACCTCTGCTCTAGGCACGTCTCATTTCTTAGGGAGTTTCGATGGTTGCAAAATTTCGCAGCTGCCTTTCCATCTTTTTTACGTGCTTCTGCAAGCCAGTGGGCTCCTTTTCTTCTAATCTTCTCAATGATCAGAAGGAATGCATCCCTTCTACAGCTTAGAACAATTTACTATTTTCTTTGAACATCATCTGTCAGTTCACCCCGCTGCTTAGCATGTCTGTGTTCCCTAGAGGCTTCCTGACGTTTTGCTATGGCTCTCTTAACTTCCTCATCCCACCAACTTTTGGGTTTGTGTCTTCTCCGGGGTGGCTGGTCACGTGCCTTAGCATGCTCTAGCTCAAACAGCATATTTATATTCGTGTACGTCAACACTGTTTTATTATTCTCAGCGATTACTTTCTCAATTTGTTTAGTGGCTATTTCAATTTGCCTTTCTGAATAAAAATTTTCCTGTAGTTGCTCTTCTTGTTTCCTTCTGGATGAATGGATGTATGTGGCTGTACCCTTCAGATCGGGCGGCGGCTAACGCCACCTAGCCGTAATAGTTAGTGAACTAACCACTAGATTTTTTTTCTTTTAGATAGTAAAGTTGGACGGGTACTTTGCAGTGAAGGGTTTAATTTTCACTCGTGCCCTAACTTTAGCCAGCAATCAGATAACCTCCTTCTAGTTAAGTCTACCCACTTGAAGTCTATTTTGCCCTCCTTGTCCCTAAACCCCGGTGCTTTGAAAAACTGTAACTCGAGGTGGTTAAAGATGGGAATTAGACCCGAAGCGCAAGCCGTAAGAAAGTGTGCGTGTACCACCTCTCGTTTAGTCCTCAGAATGTCCGCTGGAATTGCGGTGCTTCTATATGGGGAATATATGACGTAAAGATGCGAGATGGTGGTACTTTTTGAAGTGTTGAATAGCTGGACGAACGTACACACAGACAGATGCATGATTGGACGCATGAACGACCACAAGGGTGGATGCATGGACGAACGCCGGGACAGATGCACGAACAGACGCACCCACGGACGGTCGGATGGACGCATGGACGGTCGCACAGATGGACGCATGGACTGACGGAAGCAAGAACGAATGTATGGACGAAGGCTTCGCCCCGCTCTCCATCATTCACTCCGTGGATATGCTGCCATTTTTTTATCTCCCTCTGTCCGTGCACGCGCTTCTATTGAATTGCCCACTGCGTGTCACAACGTTCGTGTGCGACGTGGACCACGTGTCGCTGGCACGTTGGTGAGCGTTCCTTGCCGTGCGATTCATCGCGCTCTTGTGAGACGCAGACAGTTCACTTGTTGACGAGCATCTCTTGAGAAAGCCCGGCTGACGGGCGTCTTTTGCTATGCCAGTCCTCATTCATGACAATGTGCTGAGCCTACCCCCAATTTGGGCTGCAGAAGTTGCGTCTTTTCTTTTCCTGAACCTCTTTCCCTCATGACAATGTGTAACGAACTGTACGACAGCACAATACATGAATACCCGCTCCGGCCGTCTCTCAATCTGGTCATACCGTTCATCCGTCCGACAGTATATCCACTCGACAGTATGTCCGTCCGTACATCTTTCCACTATATATTCATGCACCCATTTGTCCGCGCATACGTCCACCTATCCGTCCACCCGTTCATTTGTCCGTTCTTCATACTAGCCGGCAATTTCAACGTAGACCTTATGGCGCTACAGCTTCAACCATTCGGCGTTCTTCATTTTGTGAGTGAGTGAGTGAGCACACTTTATTTAACAAGCGGATTTAGGCGTGGGCTTAAGCCGCGACAGGGGCGGTGGAGAGACCCTGTCTCTCCGCCGCCTCCCGTGTTCGCTGGATGGCCCATATTTGATCTGTCCGATCTGAGCTGATCAGCGCGGCTCTCCACCACGCCCCAAGCTGTTCTGGGGAGACTTCATTGGCGTCCTGTATCTGTGTGCATTCCCATAACATATGCTCTAGGGTGGCGCGTCTCATGGTACATAGCTTACACGAGTCATCTGGGTATAGTTCGGGGTAGATGCGATTCAGGTGCTTTGGGGTGGGAAATGTTCTAGTTTGAAGTCGCCTCCAGTCAACCTCCTGAGATCTGTATAATGTGGAGCTAGGTGGTGGAAATCTGCGCCTTGATCTTTGGTGGAATTTGATAATGTCGCAGAACATAAACATTCTGTCCTCCCACCAATCCTCTCTTCCCAGTACCTCATATGAAGCTCCATCGCGAGTGCGGTAAGTGAGACCTTCTTCATTTTGTGGGTCTTGAAATTTTTGCGCGAGCGCACAGCTACACAGAAAAGAAGACAAATGAGTGAAATCTAACAGCTGGTTTATTTTGCGAAAAACATTCACTTTACACCCCTCGGATCTGCGCTCTCTAGTCACCAAAAAAACAGCACATCGCAAATATCACACATAATATAAGAAATTCAATTATTAAGATAGATATGTTCTAACAAGGCCGAATCGCAGTTGTGCTTCCTTTTGCGGAGGTGTACTGTTTTTGCTTAACGCTTTCAAATTGAAAAAAACCAATGTCTGCTCGTGTCGTTTCTTGGTTGATATAGGATTTTAATCACCTTTGTCTGGTTGTGCCGTTCTCGGGTTGATTTAAACTGTTAATCACCTTCAATGAGTTGCGCCTAACTATCGCAGGTGGTCACAGTTGATCTTAACCCGGCGTAAGTCTATTTCGTAAGGGTGCATATATAATGTTTGACATTAGCCGTCAATGCATCCAAAGTTGACGCTTCACAAACTAGATGGCATTGTGTGTATGTGTCCGTCGAAATAATAAGTGCGAAACTATTCTTAGCAAACTTCAGGCACTTTGAGCGTATATAATTATCAATATAACTAGCCGCCTACGACTTTTAGCTCTCCTGGCCGTTTGAATATTGATATCGATACGAAACTTGGTATGGCATACTATGACTCTATGACAAGCATGTTCAATTAGTCATAACATGAAAATCAGAAGTATGTCATGAACGTGATGATTTAGATTTATGGTCTTGGTGATCTTGCGATGGTCTCGTTCACATGACATGTTGCAAAACTGGTATGGTATGACATAATAGCACGGCGAACACATGCGACAGACCCTAACGTGGAAATCAAGAAATGCATGACATGTAGGTTACGAATCGTGACTACACGCCACGCTCATCATAGCCGTGTAGATAGCTTCACATATGCCCGATTCAGCGTTATGTCATGCGAATGGATGACGAAGGTATGTGACTGGTTCATACATAATAATCATGAGATGCGTGTCATGTGACAATATGACTACAAGCCAAACTCATGATGCCGTCGCAGCCATTTTGCTAGCTTCACTTACACCAAATTTGGTATTACGGGACGTGAATGCATGACGAAGGTATGTGACTGGCGCAAACCTAACAATTATGATATGCGTGTCACTTACGAGCATGACGGCATGCCACACTCAAGGCGCCAATACACTTAGACATGACCCGGTGCGCGTGGGCTCCACCGTTTGTTTCGTCGCGTCATGCCGGCGATGCCACACCAGGTGCCAATCTGCCTGGCATATATTCGAAGGCACGCGCCGCACTGTGTTGCTTTTTCGCATGCACGTTTGAGCACGCCCGGCGTCCCTTCGTCACGAAGCTATAGGCAGACGCAGTGAATTCTGGGTAACGTCTTTGGTGCGAAATGCGACATGCTGCATTTCGCGCCGGTTGCCGCAGGGCTGCGCCGACAGGCGCTGGTCACGTCTGTCGTCAGACTATAGTGTTCACGTTTCACTAGCGTAGCATTGCTGCGTTCAGCGTGCGCTCGTCAACGTTACATCACAGTATATTGGGCTCTTCATGATGCTCTCCCCGCCATTTCGCTAGCTTCACATATTCGAAGTTTGGTATTACGGGACGTGAATAGACAACGAAGGTGTGTCACTGGTGCAGACATCATAATCATCAGATGCCTGTCATGTAACGACATGACCACATGCGACGCTCATGATGGGCACGCGGTCGTTTCTGTAGCCTCACATATACAAAATTGGTATTGCCTGACTTCAATAGACGGCGAAGGTAAAGGACACATCCGAACATTATAATCATGATATGCATGTCATAGAAAGCATGACTACATGCTACGCTCATAGCATGCTCGCGGCCGTTTGGCTAGCTCTACATATACAAAATTTGCTATGTGGGGACGTGGATAGATGATGATGGTAAATCACACGTGCAAACTTATTATTATGACATGAAACTTATGTACGATATAATTTACCTCCACCTCGTAACGTCGTTCAGATCGCCCCGCCGCGGTGTTCTAGTGGCTAAGGTACTCGGCTGCTGACCCGCAGGTCGCGGGATCAAATACCGGCTGCGGCAGCTGCATTTCTAATGGAAGCGGAAATGTTGTAGGCCCATGTGCTCAGATTTCGGTGCACGTTAAAGAACCCCAGGTGGTCGAAATTTCCGGAGCCCTCTACTACGGCGTCTCTCATAATCATATAGTAGTTTTGGTACGTTAAACCCTACAAACCAATCAATCAATCGTTCAGATTTTAAACTGACATAAAAATGTTCCTCATTCGTGCTTCGGATATTTGGGATTTGCCAATTTGTATCCCTGCATGGCGTTAGTTGTTTTCGTACAAAAATTAGCAGCGAATTCAATGAAAAATTCATGATGAGTGGGGCGTAGCGTCGGCCTATCACAGACGGACGGATGAATGCTTCGTCCCACTCATCATCATGCACTCGGTGCATGATATGCTGCAACTTTTTGGACATCAAGCAGCCAGCTCTTCGACTAACCTGTGTAACGCTGTCCATCCATGCCTCTGCGTCAACGCACCGCATCACGCTCCCCTCGCCGCAGGTGTTGGGGCGGTAGCAAGCAGGTCACGCCTTTTCTCACAGTGTGCGGTGACGTCATTTTCTCCTTCACTTGCCACGCAGTCACCACGTGTTCCATTCCCTCGTTTCAACTTCTCCACCGCTCACCTCGTTTGTGCGCATCAAAAAAACACATTTTCGGCTCGTTTATAGGTGATGGAGCGGACGCTGGAAAGCGAAGCTCCCTTGCCCCTCTGAAATTTGCTCCGAATTGATTTGGCCTTACGCTGCCGTTGCTGGTGTTTTTGGGGGGTAGCGGAGCCGATCGCGTTCGCGAATGGCGATGTCGCGCCTGCAACGCCTACGAGGCTCGAAGCAGACAATCCGAACGCAACCGTCAGCTGTAGAAGACCCAGGAGAGCGACGAGATGGGAGTCAAACGCACCGATCACTTAGAAAAATGGAGACGGCGCGTGAGTAACACCGAAGAGACGTGAGCAAGGAAAGCCGAGAGAAAGCGCCGAAAGCGGAATGTGAACGCCGGCGAATCTTTGACGTCGCTCTCATGGGCAACGTCATCGGCAACTTCTCAAAAATGCCGCACACCCTGTGTCAACGCACCCGCCTGCAAGCGCTTGAATCCACTGGGTGATCGTGTCCACGCCTGGCGCGTGGCGAGACCCCTCCACTCAACGTCGGTTGCTTCCACAATAGCAGGACAGAAGTGATTCAACTCGGGTTTGGCACGAAGCCGTCCAACTTCGCAAACTGTTTTATTCGTAAACAGTCGCTGAGGCCTGGCAAGGTTCCCACGATGAGAATCACGCACGGTTACCGTTTTCCGCCTCAACTACCGCAACTTCCCAACTCAACCTTTCTTACAGCATTCGCGTCGCCACCCGTTTCAACTAGGGTCAACAACTGGCGCACTGCTGCTGCTTCACCTCACACTAGGGTTTTCTCGGGGGAGACTGTCCGTAATGTTTCAGGGGTGAAGATCCTAAAGGCGTAGGTGTGTCCAGGCATGTCTGTGATTGGTTACTGACTACCTAGTTGTATGACTCACTCTACACGTGATACTAGTGCTAGTGAGACACAGATATATGGATGGACGACTGGACAGACAGACAGACAGATGAACGGAAAGAAGGAAAGGCAGACAGACAGACAGGCAGACAGACAGACGGACGGAAGAACGGACGGACGAACGAACAGACAGACATATAGACAGACAGACTGACAGACAGATGGACGGACGGACAGACAAACAGACAAATGAATGGACGAAGAGTCAGGCAGACAGACAGATGAATGAACAGACAGAGAGATAGACCGATGGAAGGCCACACGAATTGACGCACGGACTGACGCACGAAAAAATGGACGTGCAGAAGGAGTCACGGTCCGACGCGAGGACAGATGGACAGAAGCAAGAGCGAATAGATGGACGATAGCAGGAATGAAAGGACAGACGGATGCACGAACGCACGAACTGACGTGACGCCCCATGTATCATCAATCACTCTCTCGATTTTTCGCGATTTTTCTCTGAAATTCCCCACGTGCGTTCTCACCGTCCCTGGGTATACATGAAGTGTAATTTGGCTGAGGCTCATACGCGCATAGCAGTACCACATGCACACCAGCGGGTGTGCGCCACTGTCTGGCGGAAAGTACTTGATGACGAACGTGGCAGTTTTGTGGCACTGTTCTTCTCAATACCAGTGAGTCATACTTGTGAGAGCATTTTACTTTTCCATATAAGCTTTCGTTTGCCCTAAGCTAGAGCAGTAATCACAAAAGAACCCTGACGTACGCGGCTAGATATATATATATGACTAGATATATGCCAGGAGTGCTTGCAGTAGACAAATAAATCTATCGAATAAAAGAAAATCCTCTCTGAAAAAAGCACGAGAAACGCGCGACTGAATTCAACTCATAAAAGCAAACAATCATGAGGTCGTCTATACACAGTTTTGCGGAACTTGAGCGATCGCAAATTTGTAGTCGGGTTCTTTTAATTTTCAGTCGGTGCACCATCAAAAAATGATTCCGCTGGTATGTGTCAACTTGGCTGATCTGTGAGGTAAGGGTGCGGATGGTTCTCAGCGAGTATAAGCTGTTTTTCGCAGCTTCACCTTGGAATTCTTGATATGTGGGGTTTAACCTCGGCATTCTTCACGTGAGCAACACCACTGCAATCTAAGAGACAGACATAGAAAAAAAACGCGAAGTAGGTTTCTCTTTCAAGGACAATCGTCTTTCTTGGAATACCTTGACACAGAAGTTTGGGTCAGTCTGTCTCTCGGCGTGTCTGACTGTTTCTGCCTGTACCTGAATTCAGCCGCCAGAATGAAAGTTTATCTCTCTGTTGAATGACCTCACATCCTGGCCTCATTGTGGTGTTCCTATTTGTGAACATTGTTGCTCAAAAAACAAAATATTACGCACATTTGGGCTCCACATTAACACGTGTTTATTTTGTTGTGTGTTACCTAATTTTTAGAATACAGAGGTACTTATTTGTTACGACGGCAGTGCTAATTGCGCTGCGCTGATAAGCTGAAGCCTTGAACAAAAAAAAGGAAGTGTTTTCTAAGCTCCATGAAAGCCACAGCGATTTTTATGAAAACACCAGAGAAAGTCCTTGCGCTAGTATCTACGGGAGATGCGATGTAGGGTGCGTTTTCGTGCATGGTATATATGCGTAGTACATGAATTCGCCTAATCTCCATACTTTAAGTTTCGTTTGGCTTGGCGTGCCTTGAAGGTTTTCCCACGAAACAAAAGCCACCAGTAGCTTATAAGTTGCGCTTCACCACCTTAATCATTTAGGTTCACCAAGTCAAACCTTGTCACGAAGTTCCAAACAATTTGTTCTTTTTCGTTCAAAACAAAACCGAAACACTGCAAGAAATGAAGCTGCAACTGAATTCAAGAAACCCGCAAGCAGGAATAGGCAAAACAATGTACTATTGATCACTCTTATGGTCGCTGAATGGTCGCAGAACCAGGGTTAGTTCTAGGTGTATTGCAAACTGTACTCTAAAATCTACGTGGTGCTGCTACCTATAAGTGACTTCAATTTCTAGAAAAACTACGTTTCTTTCAAAATTACTACTAGATGTCGTCTATCTCTCACGCAACGCCTACTCAACAATCTTTTCGTGCAAAATGTGCAGTAAACGCTGTATTCTTTTTCTCCAGACATACACGTCCATCATCTTCCGATGACCTTCACCAGCAAAGCACGCAGACATTCCCAGGAAATGGGGACAACTGCACCTGGTGACATCTTTCCGCAGCAAGAACAGCAGGCTTCCGTAACTGCATACACTGTAAACAAAAATTAGCCCTTTTGGGTGTCTTTAGCTGTTCACGTTTTCTTTTAACTCCCAAGCCCGGAGTAAGAACTGCCGTAGTTAAGCGCAAAATGGGCTGAAGCCACTATTTTACGCTTATCGTCGAGATGCTCTTTTGTTCCATACTTAAATGGGCGTATTAAAGGACTTTGGCACGTAAGCCACAAAGGGGGTTAGAAATACGCCCTTTCTCGCCTGTCTCACCGAAGAACCCGTATGTGCGTTGTCGTGTGTTGTGTGTATATAGGAGAACCTATACTCGGCGAAAAAAAAAAACAACGGCGTGAGGGTTCAACATTGGACGCTCGTAGCGTGGTGTCGGTTTTTTTTCGAATTAACAGACGATGCACTAGTGCACCTAAGATACGGTCAACGCCTGTGAACGCCTGATTGCCAATCGGTGAAAATTCCACGACGTGCCTTCATCAAATCAACATGGCGGTTCGCCTGCGGCAGTGCCTGTTCTGCCGGCGGAAAGTTAGAGATTTCTTCTCTGTATTCTTAGCATCGTTGAGGTATTCAAGCTGACTAAGCTGCCCACAACGAAAATTTTTGTGAAGTAGCAAATAGCCCAAGCAAGTGGATAGACAGGTAAGTGGTGGATATAGTGACATTGACGTGACGACGGATCAGAGTTTCATCTAGCGTGGCCCAGCAGTGGTCGTGTGAGTTTGCAGTGGTCGTGTGAGGAAGTGAGTTTCATCTATCGTGGCCCAGCAGTGGTCGTGTCAAGCCGCGTTCATCCAAGGATACTTTGTGTGAGCTAAGGGCTCTTCGGTGACAAACGAAGTAGTACTGCGAGAGGGGTGGAACTGATGAACAGCCCGAGTGCGGTATCGTGTCGATATACTAGCATCATACCGTGGGCCCGTATAACTGAGATGCCTGTGGCGATCGGTAAAAAAGAACGCGTGGCATACAATTGAGACCCAGGTGCACGTGCGTAACATTGTTCAACAAATATACTAATAGCGCCGTGTTTCGAAAATTCGACGAATACATCGACCTAGGTTCTTGCTATAGTGTGCGTCAGCAGTTGCAATGTTATAGAACCAGTGTTGTTCAAGACGATTTCTTTGCGGCGCCGGTGTTTTCGCGCTTGGCCTATGGAAAAAGCAGTGAGTGATCCGTATCGTGATCAGCCGGCGATGAGAGTTGGACGATAATACTCATTGATCATAACACCGAAGTATCGCCACAAAACATACTGGCTCTAGTGGGTGCAAACACGTATGCCCTCCCCTCCTCCCCCCAATGTGTTATTTCCGCTAAATGACAAGCTATGTTGCGCATATATGTCCTCGGTTACATGCAGGTGCGCCTTTTAAAGCAGCTGTTGTTATGATAACATTCATATGACCATCGATTAAACGTTTTCCTCGCTGAAAGTGGTAAAGCCCCACGTGATGAAACTAAACAAATATTGAATTGAATTGAGTTGAATTTTATTTGTCCTGAAATTCTTACAGGATCGGGAGCAGAGGCTAAAGGCTATATAACCTGACATGGGGCCTCTGCTCCTAAACACAGTTTGGCACGCAGGCCACTCAATTTGTCGCATATTTTTTCGGAAATAAATATATAACACAACAAATACCACACAGAAATAAATAAATAACACAATAGATAAACCATAACACGACAAATTGTAGCATGGTCTTGTCACAGTATTTCAGGGAAAACATTAGAAAAATCACTTTATCACAAAAGCGTCATCTGAAAAGAAACTTCAATACAGAATGTAAAATAAAGCATAAGCAAAGCAACTACAACTCATAATTAAAATTGATATATAGGATGTATCAAATAAAGAACAGAAACTTTAATAAGCATACTCAATATCATGGTTCATTAGGATGGACTTGATGATGGTGTTCGAAGGTACGGAATGGAAATCTATGAGACCATGTAAACGATTTGACATTGTGGGTATTTGATACTGAACGTGTTGCTTGGATATTGGATCATACTCAAGTGCGAAAAGCAAGAACTGTGCATCACTTTTCAAGAAATGAATTTTCTTCTTTAATTACACATGCCTAGAGGCCACTGCTATATTTAAACTTGTTATTCAGATACCCTAATGGCCAAGAACGCCTTACATAGACAGGGAGAGTAATATTGAATTGGGCAAAGAAAAGGCGAAATGAACAAGAAACAATAGAATACATGAACTGCAGGAAATAAAAACATAAATATATGTGGCGTAAAGCAATGATAATAAGAAAAGCAACACCAATTTAAGCACCTAATGATGAATAGTGATGTCCTTAGAGGGAAGACATAGGTCTTGATAATGATTAGCTTACACTTTTAGGAATGACTTTGCATGAATAAGAAATAAGAGATTATTGAACGTTTGCACATTATAATAAAGAGAACGTTCAATATACGAAAGGCCATGAGAAACTGCCAGGGATAGAGCAGGTTAGTGTCGGCGAAAATGGGTTGAATTTTATACTGGTTATATAGCCGTGAAGATATACGGCGAGCTGCCCTGATATTGAAGGTATCATAGGATGACTGTTTTGAAGCTTATAAAATAAAGACAATAGTGTCAGTATGCACTTTTAAAGGAGTTTATTTGAGTGAAGGTTCTGTTTCACTTATGCTTGATATGACCAAGCAGTTCTCGCGTTGATGTTAGCAGCCTTATTTTGTGCAGACTCCAGCTTCTTCATGAGGTAGGCTTGATATTGATTCCAAAGTAAGGTGGTGCATTCAATTTGTGAGCATACTAGGGTTTAGCAATAAGCAAAAAGTTTAGCCCCCCCCCCCTCTTGATTTAGCCCGATGCAGAATTCGCCTTTTGAAGGAAAGTGACTTGGATGCTTTACTTACAATAGCATCTTTATGAGCGTTCCATGACCGGTGTGATGATAACAGAACACCAAGGTATTTTATTGTGGATACAGAATCTATGAATATGTTGTTCAAGGTGTAGTTTTATAGCACGGGGTAGCTCATTGGCCCGAACCATGATAGGTTTTGTTTTATTTACGATAGTTTGCATCTGCCACTCAATAAACTGCTTACTCAGATATACATGATTTAAAGAAGGTGTAAAGAATAGCAATTGTATGTTTACCTGTAGTATTGTAATTAATTCATGAGCGTAAAAGAATTGAATGATAAAAAGATCACTTTGCTGCAGGTAAAAAGGATCTCACTCCAGAAGACTTGAGGATATGGGTAGTATGCTTTTTTTGAAGCTATGGGTAGTTTGCTATTTTTCACAGCTCTATGTATAGATACAGTTAAAAAAATCGTATTTCTTGAACTATGTTGGTTATCAAAAATGACTCCATGTTATATGCAACAGATACACACTGGTATATTTTGTTAAAATTGTAGTATCACACTATAAAGCCAGGGGCTGCCTGGAATCATTGAACACGGCCCATTCAAATACCAGGAATCCCATTGTCAAATTATGAATGCTTTGGGAATTCAGATTATTTGTAATGCAGCGCTGTAAGTGCGCCAGACTTTTCAAGTAAGAATGGGCTGTATAAAACCGGGAGTCGTTTCTAATAACTTTCGAGACGCAGCACTGACAAATTGCACCGTACATAGACATGTCATTTATTCCTGGCGAGGAGCCTTTCGCAAGACTCGTTAACTAGAAGTAGCATTTCCGAGGCTGCGTTGCCGAGTACAAAGTCTACATTTCTAGAACCACAGGTCTGCTCAGGCACGTTTGCCACTGCGCGTTTTGTGATGAGCTAGAAACTAAATATAATTATTTTTTACCTACAGGGAGTTTACTACAGCACAAAAATTCTTTTTTAGAAATATCTGGGCTCTCCAACTGGCTGTCAGGACTTTATTAATAAGAACAATCAGTTGACTAAACAATGAGCACGACATTATTATCCTAACGTGTTAACAGCATTACATATGAATACAAAATATAAATATTTTTTCAATTAGGAAATAATATTTAAGTAACTATACGCATATGTATTAGGTAAAGCACCGTAATGCTACAACTGATCTTTAAATTTTTTGTTCTAAATCCAGCGTATTTCTAGCACTCCATACTAATTTATACAAGTACTCGATTCTTGGCCAGTCTTCAACATTGGCAATGCACCTTAGGTGAATAACAACAATGACGAAAAAAGTGCATGCCGCTTTTTGATGACAATAATGTCTGTTCCTTGTCACGAAGTGTCACCATAGACAACTCCACTTCTGAACAGTTCCCGCATGATTGAAAAGCAGTCGCTGTAGTCAGATTCATCTTGGGATTCCGCGAGATCTTCTCTGATGCGACCTACTCTTATCACCCGGTCACCTCTGAGACAAGTGTAGTCTCACTCATGCACTGGGAAATGCTCTGCAAAGGCGGCGTCGCCAGCAGTCTGGCTAACCAGTCGAGTGAGCAAACTTATTGGTGCATGATTGGGTTATACATTTGGCGTGGAAATGTCGCGGATTCCTTCAGATGCATCCTTGCACGGGTTTCAAACAAAATGCTAGTGAAATATACACTTACCACACGTGTCAAAGCAGAGGTATCATTGCAATTTTTCAGGCCTCTTCAGCGAAAAGCAAATAATCAATTAGTATATCAGCAGCCTTCGGAAATTGTGAAAACATTAGAATTCGCAACACTGCGTCAGACGGTAGCGCCAGCCATAGGGTCACTACAAAAAAAGTTGATTGTTGGGCCAACTGTTGTGACAATAGATTCATCAAACAAAGGAACTAAATACACTCAACTGCCAGCTTCTGCCAATGTTTGTATTCTTTTTTGTTGTGCTGTTTTGTCACACGTTTTACGATAGACTGAAAGGCACCAAACTTAATTTACGCTATTGAGAGCACAAAAACGTACAAGTTTTACCGTTGGCACCACTGTCCTATGAATATTGAGAAAATGACCACGAGGGCACCCAGACGAAGGTGGATGGATGAATGATGGATAGATAGACAGATAGATAAATAGATATATAATGAGACAGACAGAGAGACTGAGAGACAGACATGCAGACAGACGAACAGGCAGACATATGAACAGACAGACAGAGAGATAGATAGATAGATAGATAGATAGATAGATAGATAGATAGATAGATAGATAGATAGATAGATAGATAGATAGATAGATAGATAGATAGATAGATAGATAGATAGATAGATAGATAGATAGATAGATAGATAGATAGATAGATAGATAGATAGATAGATAGATAGATAGATAAACCGAGATTGTTTCGATTGAAAACAATTTATTGCGGATGACTGAGTAGCAAAGATTATCGATTTAGAGTATCGTTCATTGTAGGTCGATTCGATATTATTGATCCTATATGATATGCTGAAATGAAAAAAAAACAGAAGAGTTAGGTCACACAATTCATATCTTGAGAATATTTGTACTGCACTCAAACCGCCTACTAATACAACGCACAGTGGAACTTTATTCTTTATCCTAAAAGTAAACGCACGTTGTCTGTGTGGTCACTAATAATACTACTACTAGTACAATAAGACGAACATTAGAGTTCATTTCTAAACTAACCCTACAATTAAAAAACCGTTTTATGCGCTGATGCCATATGCATAAATGGTGACGTGCATCACGGCTGGTGTGATTACCGATAATGCATGTCGCAAGACATGCATTATCTATTTATTTTTCTATATTATTTTTTTATATTTATATCTATATTTCTATTATCTATATTTCTATATTTTTCTATATTATCCATTTATTTATCTATATTATTTTGCTGCCGTGACTACACTTTTAGAACTGCTGCTTTTGCTACATCCACAATGATGGCCTAATGAAACGTTTGTTCTTCTGGTGGTTGCTTCAGAATTTGGCCAGACGCCTTGAAGCCGAGAACGAAGACCAAGCGGTGAATTAGATGCAAAAAGCAGGCCTACTTGTCAAACTAACTCGACGGCGAACAGTGCAGGCTAACTTCCCGAATTCGGACGCCTACCAAAGGCGACCAGGCCAGGACCACAAAGCCGAAGAAAACAGCTGTGATGACGGCCATTGTTTAATCCTTGGCAGTTGGGAGTCAGCAAACCAAAGGGCCATAGACTTTGGTTAGATTATCGTTTCAAGACCCAGAAAGCTGGCTGCAGACGAGTCAATACCATTACCAATGCACACTTTGGGGTGAGGCCGGGTGGCCACATTTACTTAAGAAACGCCGTGAGGGCGCGACTTAAGAGCACAGTAACCAAGCCTCTAAGCGATTCAAACCTAAGTTGCGATGACTGGACTCTTTTTTATTCAAAGAAAAGTTGCCTGATGCTTTTATTCATGAATCTGCTTAACACGAAAGCGAGACGCGTATTTACAGAGTGACTTGAGCGTTTATTATGCGTTGTTAGCAACGAGGGTGGGAGAAGGAATGCTACTAACAGATTACAATGTCACGCGAAGAATGGCAAGGACCTTTAAACCTCGAGCGCACACCTCAAGCAGAAGCACGCACAAAATGAGCGCACACACAGGCGAAGCGTGGGCAAATAACTTCCACAGCTTGCCACTTAAAGTGTGCCTCGGATACAGAAAGAAAGAAGCACCGAACGGACACACAAGTATACACCTATACGAGCGCGAACAGTCGCAATTCTTCGTGTACGAGCAGCGGGCTCTTTCGTACACCCTGTATTGAACTAAGTGACCATGCTTCTTTTTTTACCCACTGTAACTTCATGACAATGTTGCTGTAGAAGTACAAGAGGTACGAAGTGTCTGAATCGCCAGATGAGCGCGCGGCGGAGTGAGCTCCCGCGCCTGAGATCTTCAACCACGCCTTGTGGAGGTACGCTTGCATCGCGACGCGTCACATGAGCAAACGAGAATTCAATGAGAGGCATGCGCTCAAGCAATCTGTCTCAGTGGCATGCAACTTGATAGAAGGCCTCCCTACGGATGCATCACCAGATCTGTTAATAAAGAAACGCTTCCTCAACTTCTCGTGCAGCTTTCTCATTTATTTCTTCATTGTGTTCTCCCCTTTTGTGGTCTCTTCTAAGGCACTCCATTTCATCAAATATGCATCACCAACTGGTGCAAACCTTAACTTTTCTGTAGAACACCGAAGGCACACCGGACGAATCGTTTTCTCCTGTGTGTTACTTCTTAGGTTGTCCCGTTAAATGCACTTCATTTGGAGAAGTATGCTTATATATGTAACTGTCATCGTTTCAGGTGTGTTTTTATGTGTGACGCCCCACTCGCACGGGTGTAGCTTGATCGAACCCCCCTAGTTAGATGTGTTTATAAACACCTATAAAGTAGGGTAACTTCTTCCTACTGCCTACATTTCAGGGTGTTGTCTCTCATAATCATTTGGTGGTTTTGGGACGTTAAACCCCACAAAATCAATACATTTCAGAGTGTTTCTAAACACCCTTAAGGGTGTTGCTCACGAGACGAAGTACACCTTTAAGGATGTAAACATTTTTGCAGTTTAATTTCAGAGGTGAGTAAAATATTTCGCAAGAGGCAAATACTGAGAAAGAAATTTGAGAACATTTATTCCTCTAACACTACTCAGTTCCCGGCTGGGTATCGGCAAATTGGTACCACATCCACGAGGTGCACGTGCCCTGCCGTAACTAGTGAAAAAACGACGACGACGTGAAAGAGAGACGCTCGCGCTGTTTCACCTGTGTGACATTTATACCCTGTGCGCCCTGTGTGTTTCTTTAGAGTTTAGTAAAGCATCATTTTTTACATTGTCTCGTGTGCTTCAAAGACGCCACAGAGACAACATTTCAGTTGTGGAACGGTCATCCACTCGCCAAAGGAAAAGTAAACGCGAGTTTTTTAGTGCATGAAACTGGTAACCCTAACCATGAGATAGAACGCAACAATACAGTTAACCCGACCGGCACTTGATACGCAGCACCTGATCATAGTGACACCATCACGGCTCGCGGCTTACTCCAAGTTCTTTAGGAAAAGAACAGGCTGCATTCCATCCTGCTAAAATAACTGGTTTTGACCGGTGCAGCACACCCTCAACCATTGTTAACTTTCCAGGTGATCACTGACTTTAGCCGTAACATCAGTCCCTTCGACGGCTCTGAAAACGCTTCTTCGGCGTGCGGGTGGACTGAGAATATTCCTCGAACGTAAAACCTTCACTGGTGACCAGCTGCGTACAAGTTAGAATCTGCTGAAATTTTGTCGAAACTTCCAAGTACTGGTACCATTCTAAATCTTCCTAAATCACCTCTTGGAATTCTCTCGAGGTACGTTTCTGTCGTACCTTTGTTAGCGATTGCTCCAGCATTTACGTAAAAGGCCATTGTCTGATCTCAGCCTAAAGCACCTGCGTGAAAGCAGGCGACGCCCCGAGCCTACAGAAACCAAACGTCACCTCAGCTGTGGCCTCCGAAGACACATAGTCCTGCCTTTCAAACAAGCCCAACCATACGCCTAGAACTGCAGAGATTGTAAAGCATTGACAACAAGATAACGCGAAAAACCGGAAAGCACACTATGTGTGCCGTAGCAACAGGAAATCCAAAAGACAAAGACGACGCTGAATCTAAGAGAAGAGGAAAGCAGATGAACTCCCAACCCGATGCTGCGATAAAAGACAGTAGAGAGGAGAGAGTGAAGGAAGAATCCTCAGCGGCGAAATAAACAGTCCAGGGATGAAATGCAACTCATGAAATGCAACTCATGTGAGTGCAGTCACCGACTCTTGTTTATCAATTCGACGTGACATCATCATTTTTATAAATTCATAATCTGTAGCTATCATCATCAGTGTGTGCCAGCTCGAGCTCGTTTCGAATAAAGCTCTTCATCATAATTGGTGGACGGTGCTCTCGACTTCAAGTCCTCTCGCACGTTACCACTGGAACTCTGCTCGGGTCGTCGTCTACAGCGACATGCCATGGCAGTGCAAGACAATCCTCGTTCATCCAACACCACCAGCCCAGTGCAGCCTCCACCGTCAACCCTGGCCATCCACAGACACCAGCGTGATCCGCCAGTATTCTCGGGTCTCAAAGAGAATGATGTTGAAGAATGGCTAAACACCTACAACCTCGTCAGCGAGTTGAACAGGTGCGATACTGAACACAGATTACGTACAGTAATTTCTAACTGATTGATGTTGCCAAAATCTTGTTTTGGAACCACCTTCAAGATATTCGCGACTGAGACACGTTCGCACGGTGGCTTCTTGAGATTTTCGGTTCCCCCAGTGTTCGAGCTCAAGCAGCAACGAATAAGCTTCCTGAACGCATTCAACTGGTGGGTGAATCATACACTTCGTACATTGAGGATGTTCTCGCCTTGAGCAAGCGTGTAAACTCATCTATGGCTCAAAGTGACCAAATACGCCATGTAATCAAAGGCTTAAATACCGTCGAATTCGACGTCCTTGCGTCGCAAAATTCTACCACGACTCAAGAGGTCATTATCATTTGCCAGAGACTAGAAGAATTTTGTCT
The DNA here is from genome assembly GCF_043290135.1 of Rhipicephalus microplus. Classification (NCBI taxonomy): domain Eukaryota; kingdom Metazoa; phylum Arthropoda; class Arachnida; order Ixodida; family Ixodidae; genus Rhipicephalus; species Rhipicephalus microplus. Next base: position 1,557,520 of record NW_027464593.1, read on the forward strand.
CTTCTTCTCTGCCATGATGCCTCGGACATTAGTCTTGCTGCGGCCTTCGACGTCCGTGCCAAGGTCCACGACATCATTCATGAGGATATTGATGGGCGCTGCTCTTGCTGCTCTTCACCATCTAATTTAGCCTCAGCTCCAAACAATTTGTGGGTTAAAATTAGGCAAGATATTGCATCTGCGTCACATCTAGCTTGTTCTGCTGAATTCCAATCTCGTCAGGTACCAATGTACGCAGAAGTTGCGGTGGTCTCTGCACCCATCACTATCTCAGCGGCTACACCAGGTGGCCATGTACCTGTGGCGTCGGTGTCACCACCGATGCGCCCACAGCCGTATTACATCATGCCGCGTCGTCCACGCCTAATCTGTTGATATAGCAGCTATAGGGGCCACATATCTAGCTTTTGCCGAAGGCGCCAACACGAAGCGCAACATGGCTACGCTCCAGAAGAACGCGGACGCTTCAGTCCACTCACGAACTACCAGCGCACACCTTACCGCTCTTCCTTTTAGCGTTCGCCCTCTCCACTTTTCAGTATGGGTCAGCCTGTGAACTCCCATTAGTCTCGCCACTGCTCACAATCTTTTAATTGCCGTTCCGTGTCGCCTCTGTGACCCGGCTCCAATGTTCTGAATACCCACTCGGAAAACTCCTCGATGCAGTTTTAGGAGGAGAAACTCCATCCACTGGACAACCAGCAATTCCTCCAGACAAACCATCAGACTTGTTACCAGTGCTAGTAAAAGGTATTCGCGTCGAAGCTCTAGTGGATACTGGCACTGCTATTTTGATTAGTCGCTCTGACCTTTGCTCCCGTCTCCGCAAAGCCACAACACCTTACTCACGCCCGTCTCTCCGTGCTGCGACGAACGCCATTGCTCGCCCACCTCCCCAGTGTACAGTTCGTGTTTTAATAGACGGCATTCGTCATCATATTGCTGTTGTAGTTCTCCGTGAGTGAACCCACGAACTCATTTTAGGGTGAGATTTCCGGTTGTCTGCATGCGCTTCTATATCTTGTCAGCACCTCATCCACCTCAATGTCATCGACTATTCTGTATCGGGAAACGAAGAGTGCATTCGTCTCGTCACAACTTCAGTATATGTTCTTAGGCCCTTCCGAGAAGATGTAATTAGCGTTAATTGCACAACATTGTGAATGGCGACGAGCTTCTGCCTTATGGCCACACGGTACATCGAGGTATTGTAATCCTTCCAGGCCCTGTTCGTTTTTCCGAAGGGTCTGCTTTTATTACTGCGTTGAATCAGACCCCCGAGCCCTTATGCGCTATTGACCCGCATCTAGTCACATGCGCTATTGACCCGCATCCCGTTGCAATTGTAGCCCTTACAAGCCAAGAAGACCTACCAGAGCCAAGCGCCACCACTCAAATCTTCCACTCCTCTATCGGTGACGATGAGCTTGACTTGAAAGCAGCCCACCATCAATAAATGCTGAATTTATTGAACATTCATCTCTATCTGACGTTCATTCTGCTGTCCTTGGTATGACAACTTCTGCGACTCACCAAATTCAGACTGATGGCTCCCGAATTATTCAGTGGCGCCCATACAACGTGTCTCTTGAAGAAAGGAATATAATTGAAGAAACCGTCTCAGATATGCTTCGACGGAATATCATACGTCCTTCATCGAGTCCATGGTCTTTGCCAGTTGTTTTGGTGCAAAACAAAGACGGAACAGTACGTTTTAGCATTGATTACTGGGCACTGAACAAAATAACGCGCAATTATGTTTACCCTCTCCCATGAATTGATGACGCAGTAGATTCGTTGCATGACGCAGAGTATTTTTCAAGTCTTGACCTGCGATCGGGCTACTGGCAAATACCAGTGTTCGAATCTGACAAAGAGAAGACGACTTTTACCACCCCAGATGGGCTATATGAATTTCACGTAATGCCTTTCGCACTTAGTAACGCGCTCGCTACTTTCGATTGTATGATTGATAGCGTACTGCGTGGTCTAAGTAGAAAACCTGCTTATGCTACCTCGATGATATCATAGTGTTCTCGTCTACTTTTTCGCAACATCTGCAACGTCTCTAAGAAGTCCTAAGTTGATTTGAAGAAGCTGGTTTAACGCTGATTTGAAGCTGGTTTACAGCTTACAAAAAATGCACCTTCACAAACATGACGATCAAGGATCTAGGGCGCTTAGTCAGCAAATACGGTATTCGAACGAATCCTTAAAAGCTTTCCGCCGTCCTCGAGTTTCCCCGTCTGTTGCGTCAAAAACACCTGCGCAGTTTTCTCGGCTTGGAAACCTACTTTCGGCGCTACATACGCGATTTCGCAAGGCTTGCCTCTCCGCTCTATCCACTGCTCGCCGGTAAGATGGAATTCGTCTGGTTCAAAGACTGTGAAAAAGCTTTCTTGGCGTTGAAACAAGCCCTGACATCCGACCCGGTACTATGTCACTTCGAACCAGGTGCACCCACCATTCTTCATACTGACGCCTGTGGTCATGGTCTGTAGCGTGGCAACACCGCACGCGAATGTGTCATCGCTTACGCCTGTCGTGCTTTGACTGCTGCCGAGAAAAATTACACAATAACCGAACAAGAGTGCCTTGCTGTCGTATGGGCGGTGCGAAAATTTCGTCCACACCTCCAGGGCCACCATTTAAAAGTCGTCACCGACCACAACGCATTGTTGTGGCTTTCATCGCTAAAGATCTTATCGGGCCGTCTTGCCCGCTGGGTGCTTCGTTTAAAAGCGCACAACTTTGATGACGTCTACAGGTCTGGTAAGAAGCAGCAAGATGCTGATGCTCTCTTTCGCTGCCTAATACCCAACTGTAATCACCCACCGTCATTGATTTCCACCGTGGCATTACCCATCGCATCTCTCCGTTGGCTAAAATCTGGCCGCCTCTCTACCTTTGAGTCGCATCAACGCGTTGAACCTTACTGCCGCTCCATAATAGCAGGCTTAGAAGGCACATCCCCTCCTCCAAACGCCCGATTTGGTCGACAACTGAAACAATTCAAGCTTCACGTTGAAGTTTTACAGCGCTATATTTACCACATTGAAGGAAACAAATGGGTCCCCGTTATAATGTTGTCTACAACGCCATGTTCTACAGACATTCCACAATCACGCTGCTGCTGGGCATGTCGGCTGTCATAAAACGTACGACAAAATACCAGTCGGTTCACCTGGCCTGGCCTCTCATCCGCCATTGCCAAATATTTTTTCTTGATGTGCCCTATTTCAACGGCGGAAACGACACACCACTGCTCCTTCTGACTTTCTCCAACATCTTCCTTGTGCATTTTTGTCATTCCAAGTCGTCGGCATAGACTTGTACGGCCCCCTTCCCTTGACCTTCAACGGAAATCATTGAATTGTGACGGCGGCTGACCTCCTCACTCATTACGCGGAAACAGCCTCACTGCACGCTGGTACAGCCACTGAAGTAGCCACTGATTATTTTCTGCGTAACATATTTTTACGCCCTGAAGCTCCACGTGTTCTGCTTAGCGACCGCAGCAAGGTCTTTCTTACCGCTTTTGTTGCTGAGGTTCTATGCGCCGCCAACACTATCCACAAAACAACTTCTACTTATCCGCAAACAAATGGCTTGACGGAACGCTTTCATCGTACCCTCTCGGACATAATCGCTATGTACGTCAACCCTGTTTACACGAATTGGGACGCTAATTTGCCATTCTTAACGTTCGCCTACAATACAGCTACGCAACGCACCACAAGTTTTTCCCCATATTTTCTGGTTAATAGCCACTCTCCAAGTGTAACTATGAACGTCTCCTTTCTTTTGGCTCCTACACCTTCAGCAGACCCTTTATCCGCACAATTTTTGGCTTGCCTCGAGCACTGCCGTCATCTGGCCCGAATCAACACCAGCATCTTTCAGGAAGCTCGCAAGTCTCGCTACGATTCAACTTGCTGTCACCTTTTCTCCTGCAGACGAAAGTCTTCTCTAGACTTCTGTGCGTGTGCCCGGCTTATGTAAAAAACATTCCTCAGTCGTTTTAGAGGACCTTATATGGTGTATAAAAACACGTCCCCTGTTAATTACCGTATCTCCCCGCTTAACGCTCCCTCCGACCACTGTTGCCATAAAACAGAGATTGTGCACATTTCTCGACTGAAACTGTATACGGCGCGCAATTCTTAATGTTGTCTCTCGCGCAGCCAGGAGGTCGCTTCCAGCGTGACGGGAAATTAATGTGAGCGCAGTCACCGACCCTTTTTTATCAATTGGACGTGTCATCAACATTTGTATAACTTCCTGATCTGTACATATCATCATCGGCATGTGCAAGCTCGAGCTCGTCTAAAATAAAGCTCTTCCTCATACTCATAAGGACAAGTAGAAGTAGGGCGAAATGTAGAATGTAGGAAAGCCTTCGAACAGTGAGTCGTTCTCTCTAGCGCCTTCTACTTTGTCGTCCTCTTCGGAAGAAGAGCAGCTCGTGCACAGTTGGTTCCGCAGTGAATGACTCATGGCCAATCCCCCCAGAGTGGGTAGGTGCCAATGATCCAAGGATCATCATCATCATCATCATCATCATCATAATCATGATTTTCTCGGTTCTTGGCCAATTTCCCAGCATCGGTGTGCGCCACATTGTTAGGGATCATGACTTCATTTGACTGTCGTTGTCGTTACTCATCACCGAGTGCCCGCCGATAAACGTCTTAACACTTTGGGGGAGAGTGCTGTGTCCTTCAAACCCTTTCGGTCCACATTCGGTACCCTTGGAGCTTCGATCCCGTCCCGTGTCATCTACCATGCACAAAGACGCCGCTAAGCCAACGCTTCCCTCTGCACGCCGACGCCATGTCCTTGGCTGTTGTGACACTCATCCTCCGCATTCGCGACCCTCCTGTCTTCACCGGCGCGAATCGCACCGAATTCGAAGACGAGCTTGCCATATATGAAAGTGTGAGCGTCTCTAATCACCAGGACGAGGCAGGTGAACTCGTGAACCTGGTTTTCTACATCGCGGGTGTGGCCAGCATGTGGCACAACAACCACGCATCTGATTCCCTTACTTGGTCTGCTTTCAAAACCACCGTCGTTCAATTGTTCGGCCGTCTACCTTTACGTGAATGAGCACAGAAGACCGGTGATCTTTCGCCCCGCCACAGTGGTCTAGTAGTAGTAGTAGTAGTAGTAGTAGTAGTAGTATTTTTATATACAGTAAGCCGGATACAGAGCTCACTGCAGGGGCAAAGGGCTAAAGGCGAACAGCCTGACAAAGGCCCTTGTCCCTCCGCAGTCCGTGACAGTGCAAAGCTTAAACAATATATATATTCAATACATTGGTTTCAAGCAACCTGAAATTGTAAACACAAAATTCAAACATAAAGGGCATAAGAAGTTTACATAACACATTTTAAGAATTAGAGGTCACTCTCGTTTTAATTCACAACTAAACAATATCAATTAAACAACTCAAAAACAGACACAAAATGCATGCGGATAGAATGAATTCCGCTGTATACACTCGTATAATTGACATAGAAGTTGATAAACAATTTAAGCATTTGCAGAGGCATCAGACTCCATTACGTAGTTTCGATAGTGTAGACCGGTGGTTATGAATAAGTTCTTTATTTGTTTCTTGAAAGTCGCACTACTAACCCTAAAGTTCAATTGATCTGCAAGGGTATTTAAAACCTGAGGTACCTGGTAAGCAATACTTTGTTTTCCATACTTGGTTCTTGCTCTAGGAGCTCGTTTCTTTTGTTCTCGCAGACTGTAGTGTGGTCTTTCGGTGCAACTTTCTTCATATAGCTTAGTCTTTTGTATTAACTGAAGTAATTTAAAGTGATATAATTGATCAATTCTGAGTATGGAATGTTTAATGAATAGTGGAGCAGTGCGCAAGTCATGTAGATTCCCCTGTAATTTTCAAAGCAGCGCAATATTTTCTTTTGTATAGTTATTAACTTATGGTAATTCCCTTGCGATGTCGTTCCCCAGACTAACATCCCATAACTTACTTTAGAATGGAAGAGTGCATAGTACACACTTATTTTTAACCTCAATGGGATTAAGTGCATTGTTCTAAAAAAACAACCAACTATTCGCGCTAATGCGGTGATCAGATGATTTACATGAGTATTCCAGTTTAATTCCTCCTGAAACCATACACCAAGAAACTTTTGTTCCCTAACATGTGCGATGCAATTTCCTTCGAATTTTACAGCTATATTACTAATAGGTTTGTTTATAGGTCGGAATATCATATATCAGTGGCTAAGGTACTCGGCTGCTGACCCGCAGGGCGCGGGTTTGAATCCCGGCTGCGGCGGCTGCAATTCCGATAGAGGCGGAAATGTTGTAGGCCCGTGTGCTCAGATTTGGGTGCACGTTAAAGAACCCCAGGTGGTCGAAATTTCCGGAGCCCTCCACTACGGCGTCTCTCATAATCATATGGTGGTTTTGGGACGTTAAACCTCACAAATCAATCAATCAACCGGTGATCTCTTCACAAGTTACGTCGCGGACATCCTTGACTTGCGCAAGAAACGGGACGCGAGCATGTCAAAGGCTGAAAAAATCACGCATGTTCTGAAAGGCATCGCCGACGATGCCTTCGCCATGCTCCTGACCAAGAATCCTTGCACTAAGACAGAGGTGATTACACTATGCCAAAGATACAAGGAGTTGTGGCGGCAGCGCTTGATGACCTTTCGACAGCCATCATGTGACGCTATTATCTCGGCCTTGTCAGCAGTTCGTGGCTACGCAACCTAGCTCGCCGAAATCAGATTATTCGTGCGTGAGGAAGTTGCCCGCCAGGTGGCTTCCCTGACTTTTGCTCTCCCTCAACATGCTCAACAGCCGTCAACTACACTTCTGCCTCCCTTCTGCCAAGCTTATCAGCAGAAGATTGCGGAGGTGATTCCTGAATACGACCAGCCGCCTCCTGTATCTGCACCACTCAGCTACGCCCAAGTTGTCGCCAGGCTGCGACCACCGATTCTGGTGGGTGGCCCTCTTAGTTACTACAATCCATCACCAGGTCCCAGGCATTCCAAGTAACTATGCCACGTACATGTGTCGCCACCATTCCCGTGCCTCGAGTGCCGCCCACCATGCAGTTATATCATCAGCCGGCTCATCCATTGCGTTCTGCGACATGGATTGCACCCATGAACCGATAGCACAATTAGGAAAATCGCTCCATCTGCTTTGCTTGTGGTTGTGTCGGTCACGTAGCACGCTTCTGCAATCAGGTGCAGCAACCACAGGTTGCCTCCGACTTTTCCAGCCAATCGAGCCACCCTTATGACCGACTGCCGTCTATGTCTCTGTCATCCTGCGTCACTCCATCTAACCGCCGTTCACTATCTCCGCGACCTCTCTCGCTGTCACTGATGCGCAATGTTCACCCTCAGCTGACCAAGAAAACTAGTCGTCGCAGCCCCTTGAAGCAAGGGCTGCGACCCTGTTGAACTGCGAAAGCTCTCAGGGAAGCCCATCAAACGTGATAAACGCGCGTGTAGATAGGGTTCGTGCATCTGCCCTTGTAGATAATGGGGCCGCCGTATCCGTCTTGATGCCAGACTATCCGTCATGAACGCAAAGTGACCACGCCACTTTCCGGGCTCTCGCTTCTCACAGCAAGCACCCAAAGCATTCACCTTTCAGTGATGAACACTTCCCGCCTCATGATTGACGACGTGATGTGTGCCGTCGAATTCATCATAATTCCTGCATGCTCTCACGAAGTCAACATAGGATGATATTATTTCTCCTGTCATGATGCCGCCATTTATTGCGCACCAGAGGAGATACAACTCTTGGAATTTTCTTCTTTGATTCCGGCTGACAGTCCATCGGCTGCCAGCAAAGTGCTCGTCAAAGACGACACGTATGTGCCTGCAAACTCGTAAATGGCGTAGTCTGTCTACAGCGCAAGTCTTCTCGTCACCACTGCCCTCTTCTCGCCATCTCATCGTGTTTTCATGAGGGAACGCTTGCTGGTTCCTTTCGCGATCTTTGAAGTCACTGACAGCAGCACGACTATTTTAGTTCTGAACTCTTCCCCGTACAGGCGTACGCTGGTGCGAGGGCAATGTCTCTACAGCGTGGAGCCAATCGAAGACGCATAAGGTATGGATCAACCCAACGACAAGCACTGCCCAAGTTCTATTACGCTCAGTGCTGTTTCTACATCTGCTTCATCTTCCGCTGATGTATTCGGTTCTCTAATTTCCGACAACATTACCTCGGTTCAGTGTTCCCAGTTTCTAGGCCTGTTAGAAGAATTCCACTCTTCTTTCAATGTCACTCAACCTTCTCTCGACCATGCATCCACCGTTAGCCATCGCATCGACACAGGCGAGCAAGCACCACTGCGGCAATGTCCATATTGCGTATCTCCCACAGAACGCCATATGTGTTATTAACGAAAAATTTCACTGCATGCTTTGCCAGCCACGACCCTATAACAGCCCTTCGGTACCTGCTGTTGTTCTCGTCACGAAGAAGAACGGCTCTGCGATGTTGTTTGCGGACTACCTACGCCTCAACAAGATACCTTTTAAAGACATGTACCCATTACCACAAATAGCTGGCACAATCGACAGCCTGCAAGGAACAGAATTCTTTTCATTCCTAGATTTGCACTCAGGGTACTGGCAAGGACATAGGGCTGAGAATTCTCGACCGAAGACCGCTTTTGTCACCCCCGACGGCTTGAACAAATTTAGCGTCAAGACGTTTGGGCTGGGCATTGCGCCCGCCCCCTTTATGCGCATGATGGATATGTTTCTGCGCGATCTGAAAGGGCACACGTGTCTTGCTACCTCGATGACGTTGTTGTTTTTGCTTTCGACTTCTCTACGCGTCTTCAACGCCTGCGGCATGTTTTGACGCGTATGAATGACGCCAGTCTGCAACTTAAATTAAAGAAAATCTCATTTTCAGCTCTTCAGCTGACAATACTCAGCTACGTCGAGTCCAAGGGTGAAATTCTCCCTGATTCAGCTAAGCTTCGGGCTGTGACTGAGTTCCCGAAGCCAACATTCATCAAGGAACTGCGCAGTCTCGTAGGACTGTGTTCCTACTTTCGGCCTTTCATCCGAAACTTCGAGACTATCATATGGCCACTGACGAAGCTCCTCGGAAGTAACGATCCTCTCCAATCATGGTCGCCACAGTGTGACGACGCTTTCACAACGCTCCACCGTTTGTTGACGTCACCTCCCATACTCCGCCATGAAATACCTACGGCGCCTACATAGGTACACACGGACGCCAGTGGTGTCGGCTTCGGCGCCATCCTTGCGCAGCGTAGATCAAGGTTCCCGGAATATGTCGTGGCATATGCAAGCCTTACGTTTACAAAAGCTGAGAATAATCACGCCGTCTCTGAGAAAGAACGTCTGGCAATCATCTGGACCATCACAAAGTTTCGACCTTATTTGTATGGTCCGCCATTTGATGTCATCACCCATCATCACGCACTATGCTGGTTGTCGTCATTGAAGGATCCCTAAGTCTGTGTCGTCCGGCGGGCACTTTGCCTTCAAGGCTACATCATCCGCGTGCTGTACCGCAATGGAAGGCAACATGCTGACGCCGACGCTCTGGAAAGCTCTCGCTTGCCTGACGACAATGCCTAGGATTCAGCGTCTCACCTTGCCGTTTCTTCCATCAGTATTCATAGTATCACTACTGAACAGCGCACGGATTGATGGATTTCCTCAATGATAAACTTGCTGATTGATCCATCCACGCCATCCACTCGCGCACTGTGTCGTTAAGCCCGCCATTTCGCCGTACGCGACGACCTCCTCCACCGACGCAATTACAACGGTGACGGTCGCCAGTGGTACTAGTCAATGCCATTTAGTCTTCGCTTTGACATATGCGAGTTCTCTCATTCTGATTCACAATGTGTGCACTCCGTTGTATCGAAGACTTACCACTGCATTCGCCAACGGTATTTTGGCGTGGCGTGTACCAATACGTTCAGAAATTTGTTCGCTCCTGCAAAGATCGTCATTGCCGCAAAACTTCGACGCACCTGTCGCCGGTTGGTCTGCAACCTTTAACTTGCCTTGCCAGGCCGATAGGGCGCATTGACATCAATTTGTAAGCGCCACTTCCACCACCTCATGCGATACGCTAAAACTGCCACTCTCCCCGCGGCTTCAGCGAGCGATGTGGCCACCTTCCTGCTCCAGGAATTTATGCTGCGACATGGTACAACCAAGGAACTGGTCAGTGATCAAGGTCTTGTCATACTGTCCGAAGCCGTCGAAGCCATATTCATAGAGTGCAATGTTGTTTACCGCAAAACTGCTACTTACCGTCCGCAGATGAATGGCCTCACAGAGCACTTTACCATTACACTCAGTGACCTGCTCTCCAAGTACGTCGCCATCGACCACACAAATCAGGGTGCCATTCTGTCGTTCTTCACCTACGCTTATATTACCGCCCTTCAAAGCACTACTGGTTTTTCATCTTTCTTTTTATTACATGGAAGGAACCCGTTGTAAACAAACGACACGATACTTGCATACAAGCTAGATCCATCTTAGTGTGCGCCTATTTCTGCTACAGCCAAGCTTGAGGAAGAATGTCCAGAGCTGGCAAGAGTGGCAGAAGAGCATTCGTGCTGACGCCAGCACTACTTCACCCACTTTCTTCCCTGGATTTCTCAACTGGCTCTCGATCCTTACCACTACAACTGGCCTATCTTGAAAACTACTTTCTTAATACGAAGGCCCCTACCGTGTCGTCGAAAGCACTTCCCCTGTAAACTACATGATCGAACCCACTGAACCATCTTCGGTCATGTGCTATTGTGGGCGCGACATTGTCAACGTGGAGCACCTGGTGGCCTACCATGACTTGCTCATAGTAACCAGCTGTTCGGTCGCCAGACAGCTCCCTCTTCCTACCCGGGGTAGTTGTTGCGAAGCCTTCAAACAGTGTGTCGGCCTCTCCAGTGCCCTAAAGGGGGTCACCTTCTTCGGAAGAAGAGCAGCTCGTGAAGACAGTCGGTCGCTGCATTGACTGTCGCTGTCTTGCACCATCGCCGAGTGTCTGCCAATCAACGTCCGAACAAGAAAATGAACAGCGGAAAGGCCAGCTGAGCCAAGACGACAAAACGGAATACAAGGTTCCGAGAGAATCCATAAAACGTGCTAGAGAGCAGATGGAAAGAAAGGAGAATGAACAGCCCTAAACCAAGCTGAAGGATTATAACGAGCAGAAGCAAACGGAACAAGGCGGGCCAAAGGCCGAAGCCCTAGCCGTACCAAGCGTCTAAGCTGAAGTCTTGAAAAGAAGACACTGGCATGAAGACAATGACCATGAAGTCGACATTTCCTTGAAAGTTGAACGCTACAAACACTTTTTGGTGCCGCGAGGAGTTTTACGCATTAGTGTAGTTTTGTTTCGTGTTAATTTACATTAGTTCCTTTTTCATCTTGCTGCCATCATGTGCCATTTAGTAAGAAGTTGAGTAGGGTGGCCGAAGAATCAGTGAAAAACGTTGTTGGGACTCCCTAAAGAGGATGTTAAGCTTTTCAGGATAGTGCAATGTTGGCGAATCGGTAGCACGTCCTTGAGATGCACGTGCGCTGTTGTAACTAGTGGAAGTAAGACAACGACGAGGAAGACAGACGCTCGTGCTGTTTCACCTGTGTGGCTTGTGCGTTTGTTTAGAGTTTAGTGATGTATCCTTCTTTCATACAACGTATTGTGCTCTTGAAGGACGCCATGAAGTCAACACAATTTTGCGAAAATTTTTTGCCGCAATCGCAATGTGAGCTTTGTCGCCTAAATCCTTTCATAAATTGGCAGTTCTGTACATTGTGAAACTTTATAGCGGTGATTCCTTGATGTACCAAAATAATTTCTTAATTTTAACTTTGCCCCGTTAACCCGTAGGTACTGTTAACGCTTCCGTCGAGTGCGCTTGCATTGTGAAAGTGGTATGCTGCCAAGAGCCCAGTGAAATCTTTAAGCAGAAACCAGGCTCATCACTGAAAAAAGCAATGGTGATGTTTTTGTGTGTGTGGTACATATGAAACCTTGAGTATCGGGCTGCTTTCGGCAGTTACTTTGTTTTGCTCTAACAGTCGCTAAATGTGCCGGCATGAACGAAATTTCATAGGTAGAAAGAAAGGTGCATTACTTGTTTATGAACTACACTTTGTTCAGTGAAGCGCACAGTTCAGATGAAGTTTATCTATAGCACTTTTTTATAGTTCGAATGGGCATTTTTTCCTTAACTGCATTTCTATAAGGAGCTTTTTTGTAACATATTGAAAAAAAGTGGCAGCACAATCTGGAATTTTCTATTTTTGTTTATTTAACTTTTTATTCAATTCTCAATTTTACACACATGTAAAGCCTCTGAGAGCTCCACTCTAATTCCATCAGCAAAATTTATTGACGACTATGTATATAAAAGATTGATTTGAAATAATGTACCCCAGTAGCTTAATTGCAAGAATAGCGTCAGGCACTTGTGCGAAAAGCTGTATGAAAGTTGCTTCTTCAAATACCTTCATAGTGTTTGCATTTGTGACTACGAAAATTAGAAACAATCTATAACCCTTTAATTTAGCCATTTATACTCCGTGTTGAATGGTGCGTAACGAAGTTCTTATGCCACAATGACATTGTGGGGCTTTTCACTCAGCGAATGAAACCCTTTTTATGCTTACTTGAAATGTAAGAGAAGATGTTTATTGGCTTAATGTGGGATTCTCTTGCTCAATATAATGTGTTTCTCACTATCCGCGAGTTTTTCTTATCCCCAGTAAGAAATGAATGCGACAGCAACAACTTGGAATGATACGCAAAGAAAAGGAACATAAAAACAGGCAGTACGCTGCTCACGCAAAATTGACGCACGTAAACAGCACACACGGAAGGAATAGTGAAGTTCCATGCAGGTATTGTTCTTTTTATTCTGAGAATTTTCGCCTGTAATTTTGATACAAGTGGAAAAAGGGAATCATTGTGATATTGCACAGAAGGAGAGAGAGAGAGAGAAACAATTACTTAGAATAATTGTCCTGAGCGTGGCCTGGTATTGCCCTAAGATGGGAAGGCTCCCTAGTCCAAGAACCTTCTGGCTTCGACTACCCTCTTGGCCCTGTGACGAGTTGTCGCGGATCTTCCAGGTTCTCGAGAATGAGCTTAACTTCGCACATTTTCATTAGGTGGCTGTCATTTATTTTTGGGGCTTGGTCCCGTTCCAGTTGCACGTTGTGGTTTGCATGGCACTGGTAAGCCAGGGTGTCCAGTACGCTGCAGAGTAGGCACATTTAGCCATGTGTCGTTGAATAGAGGGGGTGCATTTATATGCCACGAATGTAAGTGTTGCTTTGCAGGCGTATGAAGATCACACTTTGTTCTTTGGTTATTTTTTGATGGGTTGAAGGGTACACCCGTCGCTCAAGTTTGTAGTGTTGAAGAGGCGACGAGTGGGTGTTTTGTACTACCTCCATCTCTGCAGCCTCGAATCGGGTATCCTTTGGTCCTACACTGTAAGCCAAAATGCGGCAAAGTTGCGTGCGCAAATGCATGCGCAAATTTCTTAATTTCTTTATTTACAGAGCCTTACAGAGCCCTCGAGGGGCATTGTGTAAGGGGGGCGGTACAGAAAATATGTTAGAAAAATATATACACATATATATCTCCACACACATAGGCAAATATTGAATATAATAGAAAATGCAGTGCAACTTACGAATGTGTAAGCAAATTACATACTAGAAAAGTGAGTTACAGTGTGTGAAGGTGAAATACAAAAAATATGTTATGACAGTAACTACAACCTAGCAATAGGGCAAAAACATCGGCAACAGTTCTATAGACACTGAAGATTACGAAGATGCGACGGAGCAGTTTTTGGTACATAAGTATTTTTTAAGAGTATGATAGAACTTTGTGTGGTCTTGTTCTGACGCAAGATCATCTGCCAAATCATTCCACAAACGAATAGCTCGTGGAAGAGTCGACTGGTTGAAAGCGTTAGTATTGCCGTACATGCGTGATAAGCTAAAGGTCTTATGTAGTCTGCTCGAAGTTCGATGAGCTGGATTAAGGTGAACAGATGGCGTCATGCTGGTGTGGATGAGTTTGTGAAAAAAAGATAAAAGCGAGATGTCGCGGCGAATTTTCAGTGGGTAGAGTGCAAGGCTATGTTTAATCTGTGTTACGCTGGACGGGTAGCTGTGATTACGCGCTATGAATCGACTAGCTCTGTTCTGTATACATTCTAACTTATCTATGAGGTATGGTTGATATCGTGACCAAATAGAGGATGCGAACTCCAGTTGAGGACGGATTAGAGCAAGATAAGTCAGTTTGCGCACATCGGAGGGAGCACTGTATTGATTACGGCGCAGAAAACCTAATGATCTTGAGGTGTTCGCACAGGTAGAAGTGATATGTGTGGACCACGAAAGTGTAGAAGTTAAGTTTATGCCTAGGTATTTGTAATTATCAGTGCGTTATACAATGCTATTATCAGTTATTTATTGGCTAATAAAGTTATCGCGTTTGCGGCTAAAGGTGATTAGTTTGCATTTAGAAACATTAAGTTTCATCTGCCATGTTTTGCACCACTCATTTATATGCTCGAGGTCTTTTTGAAGAGTTACATGATCACTATTGTTGCGGATGGGACGATAGATGATGCTGTCATCGGAAAATATACGCATACAAGAGGATACGTTGTCAGGCAGGTCGTTAATGTAGATGAGGAAAAGTAAGGGACCAAGAACACTGCCCTGTGGTACACCAGAGGAAACGTAACAAAGTCATGAAGAGTGATTGCTGGCGATAGTGAATTGTTGGCGGTTAGTTTGGAAGTTTCTGAGCCATGTTAGCGTGAGTGAATCAAGTTTTAGTGATGACAGTTTTATTATCAAGCGACAATGAGCAACACGATTGAATGCCTTTGCAAAATCAAAAAATAAACAATCTGTCTGTATATTACTGTTCATGTTGGAATGTAGGTCGGTGGTAAACTCAAAGAGTTCAGTCTCGCAAGAATGACCCTTTCGGAACCCGTGCTGGTCAGAGAAAAAGAAATTTTTAGATTCTAGATGCGCATAAATGTTAGAAGCTATGATATGCTCAAGCATCTTGCAACATATGCACGTCAAGGAAATGGGGCGATAATTTCCAGGCGAACTTTTACTACAACTTTTATGAACTGGCACTACCTTCACTATCATCCAGTCAGAAGGCAACATTCCTGTAGTGAGTGACTGCCGAAAGATGCAGTGCGTGCGCAAATGTACGGCAATGAAGGAACCTACAGGGAGGGTAACTGTGCCGCGATCGCCATCTGTCGATGCTGCAATGCAATTCTCGGCGTGGTCGGCGTTCACGAAAACAAGCTATATTGGCTATACGCCACTGTGAAAGCGAAACACAATGAAACGAATAGAAGATATTATGAGAGGCAAGTACAACGTACAGTCAGTGCACACAGCAAGTGCCCAAAGGTTTGCAAGATTTCGGCACGGGTGGGCCAAAACCAAGTAAAAGTCTCCGCGAACACGGGCAATGCGAATAACTTGCTTCGTTGTGCTGAATTTGTTAGAACTATGAAGAACACTCACAACGCTAGCAAAAGTAAGCAGTTCGTCAGCGGTCGTGTACCCACACAGTCAGTGGCCACAACTTCAACGCGATATATAGAAAAACTAGGCTTTGTACGTCATCGGTATCAAGCTGGCTGCTGGTGTGAACGCATTGTCAGCGCACACGAAGCAAGTGTCGCATACCATTTCTTTCACAGAAAATAATGTCTGCTGCATAAAAGCTCAGATAAACAGCCTATGTCTTTTTCTCCTTGCGAAAATTGGTGTCAAACATCAAGCGTGAAGGCGATCGTGTATACGACTAAGTAAACGGCCAGCCGTGCACTGTGACTTACCAGCACGATGAAAGAACCGTACCTGCGAACGGTCTCTTCACTGTAAATAGGCAGATATCTACAACACGCCGTAAGACACCACGAACATTTGACACCTACCAATTGTTCATTTGGGTCCATCCAATAACGACGACGAAAACTTCCCGCGAGCCGCATGATGCGATCATTGGTGGTCGTACTCCTTGTAAGCCTAGCGAAGCCGTCAGCAAGCCGACACGACATGGCATCTGCGGGGAGCCTGGCTCCTTCGCCGGCTTTCCTGCGTGAGCGCCCTGGCCATGCACCAGCACTGCGAATGCTGATTCAGCCAACATGATCGAATACCAGCAGATAATTCATATTCAATGACTGCAAGGGTGTTGAAGGGCAAAACCACACAGTTCCCCATGATGTGTCCCCAGCGGAGACTTTCCAGGGAAGAAATTGATGCTCCTTTAGAGCTCTCTTCTGATTCTGGTGACGAGTCTGAAGCGGATAATTGGGAGCCGCTTCTCACCGATATTGGCACTTCGAGCAGGTCAGGAGACGAAAGTGAAGACAGTGAGCCTGTGACTAATAACGGCGCTTCGACAAGCTCTGGTGCAGCAAAAGCCTCCTCCTGAACATCTATGGTGAGCAAGATTAGCACACCGTGGGTCGCCGACAAAGACAACGACTGGGCAGGAAAGGCTGCCGATTTCCTTGGTAAGCATAAACTCAGTGCGCACGGTGCACTCCCCATTGACTACTTCCTGGCCTTTTTCCTGAATCGTTACTAGAGCACATCATTTTTTCAGACAAACTTGTATGCTGCGCAAAAAGGGAAAGAGAACCTCAGGTTGAAACTGCCAGAGCTAAAAGTCTGCCTTGGCATATGCCTGAGAATGACTTACATCAGATATTCTAAAATCAGAATATACTGGTCAACGGAATTCGGACTTCCAATGGACCTTGTCGCCGACTCAATGACTGTCAACCTTTTTGAGGAAATTCGAAGATTTCTGCATTTTAAAAACAACAGCGACACTTTGAGCTTTCAGAATGACCGCGTAGCTGAAATGAGGCCAGTCATTGATGCACTCAACGAAGCATTTTGCTCGGCAGTTCAACTTGAGGAATACCAATCTGTCGACGAGATGGTGATACCATTCAAGGGGCGTTCCTATATAAAGCAATATCTTCTAAGTTAGCCCAAGCGCTGGAGTTTCAATGTATGTGTGTGAGCAGGAGTGTCTGGCTACATTTATTGTTTTGAGGTATACCAAGGTGCAACAGGTGGGTGATCCAATGTTTCAAGCGAAATTGGTGTGGCCGGAAAAGTTGTCATCAGGTTGTCCAAGAGTTTTGAAAGGAAAAATTATAAACTTTATGCTGATATCTTATCCACATCTATGGCCCTGGTCAGGCAACTGAGAGAGGATGGGATATTGTTTGTCGGTACATGCCGTGCAAACCGCCTGCAAGGCGCGGATAAAAAGCCCAAGCCCTTGAACATGCTCAAAGCCGATGAAAGGGGAAGCAAATCCATTTGCACCCCAGCCGACATCAAAGTGACAAGGTGGCTGGACAACTCGCTTGGTCACGTTGTTTCCAGCTACGCTGAACGGCAGCCTGAAGGCACTACCAAAGGGTACAACAGAAAAGAGAGAAAAGTAATGGATGTCACCCGGCCGTACTCCGTGGAACTTTACAACCAACACATGGGAGGTGTTGACCTCGTTGATTCCTTTATTGCAAGGTACAGAAACTACGTCCGTAATAAGAGGGGCTATTTGAGGATTTTCTTCCATCTACTAAACGCCGCAGTTGTGAACGCCTGGATTTTGTGGAGGTGGGACGAAGCTGTTAAGCTAAGCATTCAATGGACCAACTTGAGTTCTGAAGTAGCGTTGCTAAGACGCTCATATTTCGCGGTGAAACAGCACAGAGCTCGAAGTGACGAGGACGGCCATACTACGATTCGCCGACAGCCCCCATAAAGAAGAGAGTTTTCAACCATGTGCCCCTGGAAAAGAGGCTCGATGGCGGGTACCATTTCCCAAAGAAGAGCGAACAGAAAAACGCCAGCCGCTGTCGAACCCTTGCCTGCCGCAGCAAGACAAGGCACCTCTGCGGTAGGTGCAACGGGCCCCTTTGTCCCGTGTGCTTCCAATCCTTCCACAGCACCTAAGCTGAATGGGCAAGACTGATCTGCAGCATTTCATTTTGAATTGCAATTGTTTCTACCAGTGTTTTAACATGAATGCTCAATAGAATGACTAGAGTATTATATATCTCAATTGTGCTGAAACCAGAGAAAAATATCAACCTAAACGATGATGTCATCAAGTGGAGACACCTTGATACTTTCATATAGAGGCTCTTTATCACTGGAAATAAATTTTTTTCATGGTCTTTGTTGCCCGTGCGAATACATTTTGGTGCAAAACTATTTTTGTATTCTCTCGATTTTATTCTTGCATGACATGGTTAGACGTATTCACACTAAAAGATCGGTGCGCTGCGGAGCTACAAACTAGCCTATGTATAATTTCACGTTATGGTATCAATGTTTATTGTTTGTTTAAGCTGAGTAAAGGTCGCCCACTGGCACTACATGTAGGTCAGAATACTGTGCTATATATATTAGTTAGTTCGTCCTCTACAGCGTAGCGCGCGCGGTCAGTGCTAGCGGTATTATGCTGTGAAAAAATATTGCCTATGTATGTATATGTGTGTGGGTTGCATCAGCAATATACTGCGTTCTTCAGTGCTGCATAAATTGGAAATAAACATAAAATGTACTCCACAAGTGCAGGGTCGCCACTTTTTTTGCCATTCGTCCAGACAGTTTAACTGTTAATACCACTGGAGCATTCTACTTGGACCAACATTTAAACCAAGTGGAGCAAGTGCCTGAGGGTAAGAGTTGAACCCTTGCAGTTTCTCCCGCAGATAGTTCAAAATCGGTTCAAAATCTGTGGCAGCCCTTTTATATTATAAAGGACCGATGTCATAACCCACTTAAGTCCTTTTCGGCTTAGAGTGGAGGCCAGCCCGGCGGACATGCTGGAGGGCAGCGGCGTGGGCCGCTTTGTTTCCCTGTTGACCCTCGTGGCCAGGAACCCAGATTACGCAAGTATATGGAAGTGGAGAGCTTCGCTGTTGCAAGATGTTAATTACATCAGTTGATTTGATTTGTGGGGTTTAATGTCCGAAAGCCACCTTATGAGTATGAGAGACAACGTAGTAGAGGGCTCCGGAAATTTCGACCACCTTGGGTTGTTTAACGTGCACCCAAATCTGAGCACATGCGCCTACAACGCTTCTGTCTCCATCGAAAATGCAGCAGCTGTGTACCTTAGCCACTAGACCACCGCAGCAAAGCCTGCGTCGGCTGAGACGCGGCCCTTCGCATAAGTGCGGCAAGCGGCTTGTGAGTCAGTGGAGATAACCGCCGCGTCTCTACACGTGGTGGAGGCGAGAGTTATTGCCGCTTCTTCCACTGCGTCTGAGTTGCGTGCATTGACGACTGATAATTAGTGGTTACAGTTCACCTTCATCTGCTGTAACCGGTTCTGATGCATGCACCACGCAAGCATAATCTTTGAGATCTTTTTCTGATACTTTCTGATACTTTCACTAGCGGTGTTAGACTTGAAGCCCACATTATGCAGTTTGTTGACCGTATCGTCATCATCATCATCACGATTACGTTCATTGCACGACAAAAGCCTCTTCCATGTTCCGCCAGTCAACTTGGTCCTATGTTTGCTGCTGCCACTTTATACGCGCACACTTCCTAAACTCTTCAGTCCACCTAACTTCCTGCCTCCCCTTAACCCTCTTGCCTTTTCGGGGTATCCAGACAGTTCTCCCAATGACAAGTGGTTATCCTGCCTATGTGCTACATGCCGAGCCCATGTTCAATTATTTTTTCTTGATTTTAAATATGATATTCTTAACGCCGGTTTGTTCCTTATCCTCTCTGCTACCTTATTGTCTCTTTACGTTTCACCTCATTTCCTTTTCAATTACTCGCTGTGTTGTCCTCAACTTAAGCTGAACCCTGTTTGCAAGTCTCAAGGTTTCTGCTCCGTAGGTAAGTACTGGCAATATTAAGGTGAACCCTGTTTGCAAGTCTACAGGCTTCCGCTCCGTAGGTAAGTACTGGCACTATGCAGCTGTTATATAGCTTGCTCTTGAGGTATAGTGGCAATATACCATTCACAATGTGAGAGTGCCTGCCGAATGTGCTGCACCCTCTTATTATATTCCACCTACTTCAATATCGTGGTTCGGCTCCGTGGTTATTACCTATCCTAAGTGAATGTAGTCTTTTTCAATCTCAAGAGCACTATTATCCATCTCGAATCACTGTTCTCTTTCGGGATTGTTGTGCATTACTTTCGTTTTATGCAAATTAATTTGATGACCTACGCTTCTGCGCTTATTGCCTCTTTGAGTAATCATAAATCGCAATTTGTCCCCAGCATTACTCAGCAAATGAATGTCATCGGTGAAGCGCTCATTACTAAACTAGTTTTTATTAACTCTTATTCCCCACTCTTTCCATTCTAGGCCTTTGAAAACCTCCTGTAAGCAAGCGGTAACCCCTGATCATCTGTACTACTTCGAAGAATTGCCAAAGACATAAAAAATTTCTATTTTCGGGATTTTTCCATGCAAATGTTGAAAAACTTTTCAGCATATTCTGCACAACAGTACTGATTTCCACCTGTATCCACGAACACACACATTATAACTACACGTCTCTCACGTACTGGCGACATTTGCAAATATGTCTAGCCTGTGCACTGCCGCACAACAAAGGCATGACTTTATTATTGTATATACTGTTAGTACACCGCACAATGTGGGCGTCAAGATTAACACCAATAGTAAACTAGAGCTTGCTCCACGTGACTGTCAGAAGGTCAAAATTAAATCTTAAAAGTTAAATCTTAAAATTAAATCTTAAAAGCGAACGGGCGCCATTTTTCCCTACTTATTGATAAGTGTGAGAATAAGGCCCCTCTCCTCCACGGAGCAAAGCATGCGTGGGAGATGAGCGTGCACTGACGCATCCTGATGAGTTGGCGCCGACAGTTGCGCCAAGCTAGAGTAACTGTATGTGGTCCCTACGAGGCCAGAGTAGAGCATAGATCCACCATCCTGCCTGGCTAGCAACCAGCTGTGTGGCAAAATTGCCCTCTGTGTTTGCAGGCGGCCGTTTTTTTTTTTTTTTTTGTTCTGTTGCATACTGACATACTTGAAGGAAGGCCGCTTGAAGGAAGGCTGCTTTTCTGCCTGATTGCCAGCAAAGTGCAACGTAAGAGCTGACTGATTTTAGCGTGGTGAAAAAAGCGACATTCTTGCTCATCGTATGGCGAAAAGTGCAGAGTGCACATTATGTACTTCTTTTGTGGTGAGACATTCACGTTTCACAAACTTTCAGAATTTATGACCGGATAACAAGCGGGAACATTCAGTATTCACGCTACGCTGGTGAAATGTGGCACTCGTTGTTTCTGACTGTACATGAAAATAGCGCAATAGTCTCGCTGAATATAACTCAATGAAGAGTAATGCCTTAGGCTTTTGAAGTGTGCAAGAATATAACAGTGCACTCTTTCACAATTCACGTTTTGTGACGCATGGTTGTGTGTTTAAAAGAATGCGTAACAATTTTGAACACTTAGAACCCTGCTATGGGAGAGCTGAAACCCGTTCCGTGGGCCTCACACATGGCGAGGCTGTATGTATAAAACATGTATTGCCGAAAGATATGTGTGCTGTTACTTCACTCATTTAAAACGATTTATTTCACATGTAAATGGAAACGCTTACCCAATATGCAGCCTACATAAAGTTGGTTTAGAGCTCGGCGCCAAGCGTTGGCGTAGCTTTGCGGTAGAGTATTGGACTGCCACTGAGAAAGCTCGGGTTCAATTTCCAGTAGCGATTCTTTTATTTTACGTAGGTTTTCATTTTTTTAGATTTGAGTGATAGTGGTCATGGACACCGGCAGCGGCAAGCATCTACTGCGCCAGAATCAGGTCTTTGTGGTCTGAAGAGCTCTCGCGGTAAAATTGAGCTAATTCGACAACCGTGATCCTTTAGCTACGCCAGTGGTGAATAAATATATTTTGATCAATATAGGTAATCGGGCTCCATTTGAACAGTTATTAATGCGCAACAAAGAGCAGTGCACTTCTTTTTTAGCGTGTTCCATACGAATGAAGGAGCACTCAGCAGCTGGTAAAACTGGCAAAACATTTTTTTCCAGGTTACCCAGTCATTGTAACGTTTCGATGGCTGTGTTGTTATAACTGCAGACCTGGTGCGCACATAGAGCTAATACACCGGCACCCGCACGCATCTATGGACCGCGTTCAGAAAATGCGCCAAGACATGCCGGATTTGTTTTGCCGCGGCGGCGTCCCCACACACAAAATTCGCCTGAGCGTCATCTTCTCAGCAATGCATCGTTGCTGGCGGTGCCGACAGCGTTGGAAGACAGTTGCGCTACTCTTGTCCAAGAGGGTTCATAAGCAGTTACTCTACACCAAGCGCACTCATCGTGCCATCTCCCTGGTGATAATGAAAACACGCTGTTTCCCTCGCGGTAGATGTAAATAGCTTACCGTTTCAACGTCAAATGAGGTGCTTCTTCGTAGGTCAGTGTCTGACCCCGCGCATTCACATACGAAAGGATGTATGTTCAATCCCACACACCGCAGTCTTTTTTTGAATTATTTTTCATCTCTCTCTTCTCTCATATTATATATATATATATATATATATATATATATATATATATATATATATATATATATATATATATATATATGTGTGTGTGTGTGTGTGTGTGTGTGTGTGTGTGTGTGTGTGTGTGTGTGTGTGTGTGTGTGTGTGTGTGTGTGTGTGTGTGTGTGTGTGTGTGTGT